>NC_047521.1:10734865-11077365 GCF_902827115.2 Pseudochaenichthys georgianus | reverse complement strand
CAGCCCCAAGATTTCTGCACCAAAGACCCTTCCCACCCTTTTCCTGTGTGAGACTTCTTACCCAGAGACTCCTTCATAGGCCTCCACAGTTTCTTGATAAAGGCTACTTCCTGGCACACAGTGGAACCAGGGCTTATAAAAATGATGCCAAGTCTGCTTTAGAGATTCATACAACTCCTTTCACTATCACAGACATAAAACAGTACCTGCGCTCTAAAGAAATTCCCTTCCACGATGGCCACAGCTGCCTCCACATCCAGAGCATCTTTATCAATCCGTCCGACAGGAAAGACAGCTACTGCTTGTTCATCGACAAAACCACCGGGCAGTTTTTGTGTAAGGACACGATGGTGGAAGGGAGCTGGGAGGATATCCAGGACTGCCTGGAGGTGATGCAGAAGCAGGAGCAGGACTTCCTCAGCCCTCATGTGCTGCTGGGATACTCAGAGAGTATGGAGGAGCAGGAGGAGAGGGAGAGCGAGCTGAGGGAGGTGCAGAGGATCTGGTCCAGCTCTGTGCCGCTCACTGACGTTCCTGAGGAAGAGGCTCTGCTGGTTAAAACCATGTTCCAGGTATTTCTGAGTGTCATTTCATGAGTTTTTTTCATGACATATTAAGGATTTTCTTTTTATACAAATTATAATAGGGAAAACCCACTTGCCAGACACCATCACATCAAAGAATACAAGGCAAGGCAGGACATTTGTTTCGTTATTCTACACAATAGGCCTATAGTACATGTAAGCAGATGTGTATCGGTGATAAATAGGTACTTGTGGGTTATCTGTCGCCACTTTATTTGTTTTTTTCATACTCTCTAAATACGCACTTTTTTTTTCTTTTTTTCAGACTCTAAATAAACCTAACCCCTAGGATTAATGTTTTTTATTTTGAGAATTGAAAAAGTTCATGTGGAGGAACCAGCTACCTGCTATTAAAAAGTGGCGACAGAAAACCCACAAGTGCCGAAAATATTGTAACATGTCGATAATTTTCCTCACAGGATAATAAGCTTTACTAATGCTTTGTTTCAGATCTCAAAGGTCTCCAATGCAACACTCAAGAAGTTTGGCGTGAGACTCTTTAAACCCACCAAGAGTCTGGTTTTCCCCTGGTTTGGGGGCCCCGACTCCTCCCTGAAGGGCGTGAAGCTCCTCTCCGCCCAAAGCACAGACAATAACAAAGTCATTTATAAAGAAGCCACAGTCCCAAAGTGTAATTCTTTCCACAGCCTGTTCGGCCTCCCCCTGGTGGGCCGTATGGACGCGGAGGTGGTGCTCACCGGTTCTGAGCTGGACACACTCGCTGTGAGCCAAGCCACAGGACTCCCCAGTGTGGCTCTTCCACGGGGGGCCAGCTGCCTCCCACCCATCCTGCTGCCTTACCTGGAACAGTTCAAGAGAGTGACGCTGTGGCTGGGAGACGACATTCGCTCCTGGGAGGCGTCGAAGATCTTCTCTCGTAAGCTGGGTCTGAGGCGCTGCTCGCTGGTGCGGCCCGGGGAGTACAGACCCTGTCCCATGGAGGCGCTGGCTCAGGGGAAGAACCTGGGACAGATCATCAAATCCTCCATCCCAGCAGCACATAAGTCCATCGTGTCCTTCAAGCAGCTCAGAGAGGACGTGTACGGGGAGCTGTCGAACACAGAGCAGGTGGCCGGAGTGAAGTGGGCCAGGTTTCCCGAGCTCAACAGGATCCTGAAGGGACACCGCAAGGGGGAGCTGACTGTTTTCACAGGTATGAAGAACCATGATGCTTAAAGACCAAGTTTTGAATCACAGTTCATAGTATAGTCTTGGTTGTTGTTTAATTCTAATACAATACTAAATGATCAACCAACTCTACACTTCCCCTAGGCCCAAAAGGGTCGTTGCATCGTTCGGCACATTATTTTGGTTTTCTAGCCCACAAAACCGTAGTTGTTATAATTGAATATCTCCTGATTATTTTCTTGATTAATGTTGTCTAAACTATTTCAGAAAATGGCAAATAAATGTATATCCCAGGTTCTCAAATGCCAAGTTGAAGTTAAAAATGTCTTGTTTTGTCAGTCCACAACCCAAAGATAGTCAGTTAAATAAGATATAAAACTGAAAAAAGAAGGAGTTCTCCAAATTTGGCTTTTTTAGACATTTTCATTCAAAACAGCTCCAAAGGTAGCAAAGGGCTCTCTACAACCGACCTTCTGAATGTCAGAGATAGAAATGTGGCCACTAGTTTGTGAAAACATTTAACAAAAATATAATAGTTGTGCTTCAACTAGTTTGAATGCTCCCAAGTGGTCAAGAAAAACAAAAATGTATCCATTGGTCTTAATATATGTTTGTTTTTATAACCAGGTCCCACTGGCAGTGGGAAGACCACCTTTATCAGCGAGGTTGCTCTGGACCTCTGCATGCAGGGCGTCAACACGCTGTGGGGCAGCTTTGAGATCAACAACGTGCGTCTGGCCAAGGTCATGCTCACTCAGTTTGCCATGCAGAGGCTGGAGAACAACCTGGAGCAGTACGACTTCTGGGCAGACAAGTTCGAAGAGCTGCCTCTCTACTTTATGACTTTCCACGGGCAGCAGAACATCAAGTAAGTGTTTCAATGAATATGTCCTTCTAAATCCCAGTAGGCATCCCATGCTACTTTTCCTAGTGCTTTAGCCAAGACCATACAATCAATTCATTAAACTGGATTCTGTCAACAGTAGCTGTAGGAATATGCCAGTGTTTGCTTTTAACTTGCTTTAATTCTTTGATATGGTGCCAAAAGGATAAGTCAGAAAACAAACTGACATCATTGGTTAAGCCCTTTTTAAAGAGGACATATCGCGCTCAATTTTAAGGTTACACGTGTAAATTGAGTCTCTACTAGAACCTGTTAACATGCTTTAATTTTGAGCAGCTGTCTCTTTGAATCCCTTTTCTGAAAAAGCCATTGTTGGTGGTAAATTCTAACAAGTTACAAGGGGAGCCAGATCTGAAAGGCTTGTTGAATCCCATGTTTACCGAACAACATTGGTTTTTCATGATGTCGCCCCCAAAAAAGAGCCAATTTTCAGTTTATTATTTTGGGTTTTGTATTGTTAGTTTGACAGAAACAGATATTTGAAGACCATGCATTATTTTTACTGACTGTACAATTAATGGACGGATTTTCAATAGGGCGGTGCTTGACACAATGCAACATAGCGTCTACCTGTATGATATCAACCACGTCATCATCGACAACCTGCAGTTCATGATGGGGCAGGAACACCTCTCAGTAGACAAGTGAGTAAGATTTAAAACAAATATAAAGAAAAACAACCTTTTGTTCATGTTCCACTCTGTTTCATCAATGTTGCTTTCCCATCACAAATACATAATGACATGATGCTTCCAGGTTTGCTGTCCAGGACCACATTATTGGAGCCTTCAGGAAGTTTGCCACCAACAGCAGCTGCCACGTCACGCTGGTCATTCACCCGAGGAAAGAGGAGGACGACCGGGATCTGCAAACAGCATCCATCTTCGGATCAGCAAAGGTAAGACAGAAAAAGGTGAAGAACTCGGTATCAGAATTGTATTTTAAGACAATTTGATTCAAAAGTTTGTATACTTAATTCTCTTTAAATAGGACAAGGGGACTCAAGGAGAGGACAGAACAAAACATTGAATCAAAAAAACAAAAAAAGTATATGGAAAATGTGATTTAAAAAAAATCATATAAACACTTAAAATAAATAAATAAAGGGTTTTAAAGTATAAAAACACTGCACAAAACAATAGAATAAGAAATGATCAATCGCAAAATATTGTTTCAGATATAACAATTTAAAGAGTTTTTATACAAATCATTATTTACACATGGATAACAATTATGAAAAACTGCTGGAAAGTCTAAATAGAAATTCAATCCCTACATATCCCCTATATTACTTGCTGTAGTTTACTTTTGTTTAACATCCATTTCCTCTTATCGCCTATGCCTTTTCATTTTATACATTTGCTCGTGAGTGTCGCGCTCCTTTTCTATTTAAAAGAGCCTTATCTTTACAAATAAAAAAAACACTAATTGAGTTGTCCTGACGATGTTTAGTCCTTTTACAAGAAGCATCTCCACTTGTAACCCCTTCCAGGCCAGCCAAGAGGCCGACAACGTCCTGATCCTGCAGGAGAAGAAGCTGGCGACTTGTCCCGGCCGCAGGTCCCTGCAGATCACCAAGAACCGCTTCGACGGAGACGTGGGCATCTTCCCTCTGGATTTCCTCAAGTCTTCGCTGACTTTCGAAGCTCCCATCCAAAGCAAGCACAAACTGAGGAAGGTCGCCTTCAAGCCGGAAAACGAGGGGGGCGAGGGGAAGAAGGGGGAAGGAAAGAAGGTAGAGGTTAAAAAAGAGAAAGTGGCCAAAATAGCAAAGGCTCCACGAACTGTAACCGGAAAAGAAAGCGTGCAGCAGTAACGATAATATAGTATACTTGTAAGGCAGAAGAGATTACTGGGATCGGTAAAGTGTTAGATAGCAAGGATGTTTGACAGTTTTATGTCAATAACAAAAGGTTCAACTAAGCTGAATAGTAAGTATGTTGGAGCAATGCAAAATGAGCTCTGATTGTAATTCACAATGAAACAAATAGTTAATAATACTGTAATATGTCTTTCATTATGGAGCAAAGTATGAAGTATGTTCTGAGCAGAATGTGAAACAATGATGGGAAAGTGTTGACACATGATAAGCTTTTCTAATACTGTATATTAAGACAAAGTTCTCTGTTCAAAGTGTTTATGAAATACATCATGACTCGTTCAATTTCACAAAAAATGCCGTTTTCATGGTAACGTCCAGTATTTCACGGTAGAACACTATCACACTGTACATTGCCTTAGTGTGTGCTCTACTGACATTTTGTCCAAGGAGGATTTATAAATTATTATATGAGCTCCTTTTTTTTACAAATAAAATGCTTGAATGCTAAAATGTCTTGTGTTTTCTTATTTGATCAACAGAGGGCAGTGTGTGCTTTATTACAGATAGAAACGCCCACAGTTAATATTGCCACCCTTTTTCAACACATGGCTACAAATGTGTTTTTTATTTAGCTTAGTCTTTGGGTTTCAATGGCAGATGTATTGATTTGTCTGATGTCTGTGCTTTGTTGATACTAACAAGCTTTAAAGTGCACATTTATGCATATTACCACCAAGAATTTAACTCGTGCACTATTTAGCAACACTGGAAGCACTGTATTGCCTCTGTCATTTCTTTCTATATACATTTTCAGTAAGCTGGTGATTTATAAGATAATCGGAGATTCTTTGAAGGATTTAACAGTAAATAAAGGATGTCAAATTATTGCATCTAAAGCAGTAAAATGCAACCAACACATCGATAAAATGAATTTAAAACAACATCATATAAAAGTAAAAGACTCAGAGGGAACATTTTACTGCACTGTTCCTGTTTATCGTGTACATTTTGCTGGAAAAACATGCTTGTATTTAGCAGGACTTTTACTTGTAGTGGAGTATTTTCCCAGTTGGTCAGTACTTCTTCCACCACTGCAGATTACACATTAGGTTCAAAGGGTTCCATACGTTTTAATGCACCTGCCTAATGGGTTTTTTTCATTGTGAAATTGAGCCATCTCCGGTGTCACATTCCACAATCCATTATTTAGACTTGGTGACTTTAATAAATGAAAATGTATTTCAAAACATCTTCATATGAATATTTCATGGGTAAAGTCAATTGCCCCGCCACCCGGGCTGCAGCAGTGTGGGGTTACACGTGGGATCAGCAGCTTTCAGAGGTGAGAAGCTGCTCTCTGCTGCAGGATCTATTGGTGCTTGCAGTGTTGTATTTCATCACAGTCACTGCGAAGCCAAATACAAATTCAGATTTATGACAGAGAGGGAAGGGTTTAGTGTGGGAATATGGAAGTGCCAGAGTGTTTGATATCAGGGCTTCTGATGATGTTCAACCTGGGTAATCCAAACAGCTGGTTTTTGTCTCTACCTGGGAGTCTCTTTAAAGAAATAGTGGATCTTTGCCTTTTGGAAATCTCATCAAGAGACTCTTGGACTCCAGTTGCATCAGAAACATGCCCAGGATGCATGGAACATTAAACAATGATAACTTGTACAAACCAATACCATATTTCAATTTATGACACATATAGATATATCAAAATTGAGGAAGCACTGACTTGACCTTGACCTGCTGGCTATATTTCCCACAGGGTTGTAAAGTAATCAGAATTACAAAAATACTTCAATCAACCCAGATTACATTTGAAAACACGTGCAATTAGATTATAGCCTGGTTAGATTGCCACGGATCACTTGATACACTTTGTTTACATCTTTAAATAAGATATTCATTTATCAAAAGTGCATTGCACATGTTGTAGTTCTATACACTGCACTTGTAGTTTTTGGCAGTATTTTCTTTATATACTTTAAAACAGTTCAAAGGATTCGGTGACTTCTTATAAAAACTGGTGAATTGTATTCAGTAACTGACCACGTTTCAAAGTAATTGAAGCCAGCATTAATTACAGAGGTATGGTAATTATCTTTTAACTAAACTTCATGATCTTTTTTTCCTTTGATCTAGACGTTTTCAGCCCCGAACGACGTTCACAAGTGAACTCACTGATTTTATCGGACTGTGCACACGTAAGGCTTTTAAAAACCTTTTTTACACGTGCAGTCATACTACCCAAGACCTGTAAACAGACTGATTGGTGGAATTCCCCTTTAATATTGTTATGCCATTGTTTAAGTCCAGAGTTCACTGAGATTGGAGCCTCTCCGTCTGCCTCTGAGATCTCTGCTGGCTCCTTCTGTGGCAGAGCGGTCCGGGGAGGCTCCTGGCCCCAGACCCCTGAGCTCCTCAGATAGCCCAATATATTGTTGTAAGGAGTGAGAATAAGTCCTGTGTATGTTTGATGAATCCCTGCAGATGAGATGGCAAGAGGGAGACACATGCCTGGTTTTTATTTCATCCTTTGCTGTAATTTCTTCTTCTCCAAGCCTTTCTTTGCAGCTTAATGTTTTCCTGTGAATGTTGTACTGCTGTGTAAGTACACACGCTTTCTCTAATGACTCCAGGCTGTGTTCTGGATGGGCCTGGGTGTCCTCTTGAATGTGTGGGTGTGGGATACGGCTGCTGAGGACTCTGAAAGGGCCTCTTTGTTTTTTGAGACGTTACTGCTCCGTGATGATGGCGGCTCTGTCTCCAGCCAGCTCCTCAAAAGGAGGGAAAGATTGGGAGAAATGAGTTTGACATAAATCTATTCAGATGCTCATGACTGCACGGAACTTTCCCAAATACTCACACACTGCTTTCAGTCATGCTGTCAGTTTACTGAGCTTTATCCAAGTAGGTTTCAAAGATAATAACTCAAGTTTTTGATGTCCTTTCCCAGAGTAAATGTATGCAAAATGGTTAAATACTGAAATCTCTGTGTATTGTTGTTTGTGTCCAAAGTGACCTTTATTGAACAGAGCTTTGAATTCCTATTCAAATGGCTGCCATCTGGAGAGGGAACGAGATGAAACAACCTTTGATACGCAGCTCTTAATCATGAAGGGAACAAATTGTGCAGAGAACAAAACACTACAGATATGGGAGGATGTGAATTAAATGAGACTAAGAAAAGAGGTTTCAGCTGCAGATAAAATATGTCTCTCGTTAGGTATTTGACACACTGCAAACATCAAGGTCAGATTAGAGCATTAGAAGTACATTTACTTTATAAACTGTTTCCACAAACAAGGACAAATGTAGTCAGTGGTAAATACTCGAGGCCCCGGCTGCTCCCAGCACTGCTGATGATGGGACGCATGGATACATGACACGCATGCATAGCTCTCCGCCCCATTAGCCGGCCTTCATTAAGCCATCTATTTGACCAAGTCTGGGGGTAATTTCAGGACCTTCAATCTGAGTTAATCAGCTGGGGGCTCTGGCTCTGCAGATGGATTTAGCTCAGCTTGCAAGAGGATCATATTCAGAGTCTTTTACGTTGATTATGGTTAAGGTATTGAGTTTCCTTTAGACATGGTGATAAGACAGTATTACACGGAATGGAGCAGGTAAGGTTCAGAAAACACGAGAATGTTTTTTGGAGGAAAGCTAAAACAGTTAAAAGAATAGTTAATTATTTTGGGAAATGTTCCTGTCTGTTATCTTCAATTTGATGAGGAGATAAATACCACTCTCAAGACCTTTACAGTAATAAAGCTACAGCTAGTAACCGCTTAGCTTAGCTTAGCTCAGATTAGCTAAAAGACTGAACACAGTGGAAAACAGTTAGCCCTGCTCTTAAACAGTAACATGTAACACCAACTAAGGTTCTCTGGTTTACACGTGACATTATATATGTGTTGTTTGATTTGACAAAAAACTAATGTGTAAATATATCAAGTTGTGGTTCCATGAGTGGTTTTGCACAGGACAGTTTTTTCTGGCTGGATGCATTGACTTCCTGCCAGACTAGCTATTTATAGAGTTTGGTTATGCTAAGCTGGGCTACTAGCTTTATATTTAATGCATAATATGAGTGTCTCATCTACTTTATAAGCATATTAGTAGCTTACTTAAGTGCAGGGAAACTTGTGTGCTTTCTTTTTTATGCTGACTAATGCTAAATAACACATTCTTAGCAAATATTGCAAAGCACAATACAATACATTGCAGAAAGACATGCATTTAAGTGACATATAAACCAATATCCTCATATTTAATAAATAAATCTAACAATGTGTAATTCTGAGTATGTGGAAAAACCTATATTCACAAATCAGTATTGGTATGTTTCAAACCTCCAGAGAAAGCAAGTAAATGGTACTTAAGGTGAGATTGTTTTTTCCAATGATATTAAGGCTTTATATTAAGGCTTTATATTAAGCATCTTGTCCAATTACAACTGGTAATTACTCATCTAAATATGAAGACAGTTTGAGACAGTTAAAAGCCTATTTTATTTTGTTTCTAACTTCTCATCAGTAGCCTACTATGTCTGTCACATCACAGTGTTCTTTTGAAGCAAGCACAGCAACTTGTATTGTCCTTGGAAGAGTGGAGCTGCATACTTCTACCAGTTTTTGGATTGGATACAATGATTCCACTGATAATCAGTTCACAATGTACATAAATCATACCATTCCCATTATAGCAACACAAAGTGCACACTTTGTTTCACTGTGCGCTTGGAGAGTGTGCTAAGACACACACACTGCTTGTAGAAAGACCAGAGGCTGTTTCAGATTCATACTGATTCAAGATGCCCCTCCATCCCCTTAATGTCGGGTTACTCTGCCTCACTTACTCACATGCACTCTGCACATTTGACCCACATTACCGATCATTATGCCTGGCTCTGTGTATATTATAACCATGTGAACTGAACATCCTTCTCTCTGTGGTCCCAGACCTGGAAAAGCTCAAGCTTCAGTTCATTATGTCAAACTTAAACAATGTTCTATATTTTTGTTATTGCCAATAATTACGATGGAAAAACAATGCAGTGAAGCCACACTTGTGTGTAAAGCTGCAGCTGAAAATAATCCCCAACAATTGCACAATTTACTCTAAACAGTCAATTAAAACTACAGTAACCAGCTGTTTTACCCTTAAACACAACAAAAATATACGATTGTTGCGCTCAAACGTTTTTCAATGACCTTGAAAGGTGCAACTTACCTTCAGGCACTTTTAACCACATATCGACAGGGGAGCAAATGAAACACACCGCTACTTGAACATTGTTGAACAGCAACTCAACAAAACATATAACATAAGCCGCTTTTATATTACTGATGGGTTCTGTTTAATACTTGATCAAAACCATGTTGTTTCTGCTCCTAAATTGAGTGTGTCGGAATCCTTCATGTGACCATAGACTGTACATGTGACTCAGAATACATTTAGTGGCTTTGGATTGTTAAGACCTATGCATGTGACTGAAGTGCTGAGTGTAGTGAATGAGAGCTGGACTCCTCTTTGTGGGTGGCAGGTAGAGTGGTCCAACTACAAACACCTAAAGGTCAACCAGCATGTACTGGCTTTAGATGCTCTCACATTCAGATGTAGTGTCACACCAACTCCGCCAACCTTGCAGATGCTTTTACATTTAACATGTCCCTCCTGATCCACACTGAGGGTACGGTGTGCTAAATGCTGAACTGTTATGTAGCATTAGCAACAGGCCTCGAGCTGACCATCCACACCCGGTGACAGAGCTGTACTGTAAACACCTGCTGTCTCTATGTGCTCGACTGGCCGACTTGGGAGAGACACCGCCAGTGAGCCCGCCGCTTATGTCAAATCAAGATCTGGCCAAAGAGAGCGCTGAGGGGCTTAATCTGCCCTGGCATCATGGGTCTGGAGGCTGTTCAAGAGCCCTGAGCGGACTGGAGAGGGTGCACCATCTTACTCTGTGGTTCTTAATGCTGGAGAACCCATAGAGGCTAAATTAAGGGGCAGGTGGGGTGAGAATAAGAGCTTAATTATAATGTTGGTGGGTTTGTGGTCAGGAAAGTGCTCTGAGGTTCCAGGGGATATGTGAGGAAACTGTTAAATGGGGCTTTGAGAGCAGCCATCTCTGTATTACATTAGCAGAGGGCCTCATTCCTCTGAAACAAGTGGTCGGAATGATCGCTCCACACCGGGGATAAGTGAGGCTCCTGGCAGGGCTCCAGCAGCTCACACCAGACTTTCTTTCAATTGGCTCTGAGAGTGAGAAAGAAAGAGAGTGGAGACAGCTTTGCCCAGCCAACCAGGCATACTCCACAGCCTGGCAAAAGAAAATGCCCATTCATTCTCAAATTAGCCATCTGCATGGCCACGTTCAAAGGAGGCCCCTCTCTGCCTAATCTGCTCAGACCGTGTGCACACTCTGACCGTCTGCTTCATGAACGCCTGAGTGAGGAAAAACAGATCTAGTGGTCGCGCAGTGCAGCAGTTAATTAAAGCATTATCGCTATAAGAACGGTGATTTAAGCTGATTATCTAACAGTGAATCGAGACACATTTAAAATAGAGCCAATCACATGCCACTAATGCTGAATGTGATCATTTGATATCAGCTGATTCTGTGTAGATCAACACATGCGGATATTTGTAATCTAGTGAATATTCCTCTCACACAGAATGATTGCACATTTTAATTAACAAAAGGACAATGTTTAATAATGGGTTGATCAAAGTGAGTGCACCATTCAATAAATGACAAAAAGATATTCCCTTGGCACAGTGGTGCCCAGATTAGATGACAGGGATTCTTTGGCACCTTGCAGCTCCAGACGTTAATGACAAAAGAAGCTGAATTCCTGCAGAAAACAAACAGAGCCAACATGGAGCCAGCCCAAAAATGTTAATATGCATATCAAGTGACACGACCTGAGTGTACATTTGAAAGTTATTTTGATGAAAACCTGCAGTAATGCTTCACTCATGTTTATACTTCTTGTCTTTAGGCGATTAGTTAAAACAAGAAGTGTAGACACGTGTAGAACATTACTAACTGCTTGGTTTTTATAACACACATGGACACATGATTCATGATCAACATGATTCATGATCAACATGTCCTTGATTAGAAGAACCATAAAAATCATACGCTACGTTCAGCCGAGGAGCAAACACTTTATTGTGAGTGATTCATTACAACACTGAAGCTTCTATACAGGGTATAGCTGTCCATCAACATTTTCACTAAATCAAACATTGCCATTTCCTGTAATCTATCTTCCATGCTGTACTTTTGTCTTACACTATCAAACTAACACCCAAATTATTTTTAAAACAGAAACTGTATGTTTAATCCCAGATTTCAAAGGTTCAAAACTTGTATTAGCTCTGTGTGCTCGCTTAGTTTATCATTAAACAAAGAGGTTTTAATATTATGTCATGTGGTTGTTGCCTTGTTTGTCTTATGTTGTTTGATACCCAGATGTCAGTAATAAACTTGGTGAAAACAATTGTATCATAACTTAAAGGATTGCAGGATTATTGAGAAAGGACCTTAATTAGAACCTTTAAACTAGTCAAATAAATTCATGACCTACATTGTTGTCTGTCAACCACGTACACATAGTGGTTCAAATTCATTAAACAACATCTTTTGAGTTTGTGGTCATAATCTGATGGTGTTCATATTGTAACATTTCAATTTACTACTGAGTGACTGGGTTTGGAGGCAGGTCAGCGAGCAACAAGCACATGATACATGGTTTTGTTTGTTTTTCTCCAAACAGTGTGGAGCAGCAGATGAGGGTAAAACAGTCAGTGTGTTTGGGTTCAGGTGTCAGCAGGTCATTCCCCTTGTTCCCCTGACTTGTCACTCACGCAATTCTCCTTTGGTTAAGCCTTTTCCTCCTTGCTCAGCATTGCTTTTAGTTGGATTACTGTGTGCCGGGGTTTTTGGTTTCGAGTGCTGCTTGTTTTTTTTGCAAGGTTTAAAAAAAAGACATAACATGCTGAAAGCAGAGGACTGTAGAATAACTCAAGGTAAAAATCAACATGTGTGGTCTGTGCATCAAGACTTACAACCAAAGGGAGCTCCAACAGAAAGTACTGTACGCATGTAAATAATATTTAAAGTGCAGTACATGAAATAAGGAGTATGAAATAAGTACACAAATCCCATTATAGTGCTCCAGGGAAAAAACGTAAAAATGTATTTTCCTGGCTCTCTAATTGCCTAATGTTTCATAATGGAAACTGCAGTTTGACATTCATGAAATAGACTCTCAAATAGCAGAAAATCCAGAGGGACATTTCTGAGTGAAATGAGTTGTAGCGTCATTGACCAATTACTTTTCACCAATTATCTCCATCCAGAATGTTTATGGGTAAAATGAGCTCACAGTGGACGCAGAGGGGAATGTCATATCAGCCAACAAAACATAATTGCAGATATTCTGGCTGCTTTGGGCAATGATAGGCATCTTGGGCGTGCACGGCCCAGGAGCAGAGAGCAGCGGGACCACAACGTCCCCCATGCCCGAGTAGAGAAGAGACAACTCAGATTGTCAAGATCTGTCTCTGTGTTGTATTTTGTCTTGTCTTTTTCTGTCTTTTGTTTCATGTTTTATTTTGAAAGGTCTTCACCTCCTGTCTTGCCTGTTTCTGTCTGTGTTGTGTTTTGTCTTGTCTAGATCTGTTTTTGGTTTTCTGTCTGCGTTGTGTCTTGTCTAGATCTGTCTTTGGTTTTCTGTCTGCGTTGTGTCTTGTCTAGATCTGTCTTTGGTTTTCTGTCTGCGTTGTGTTTTGTCTTTAGATCTGTCTGTGGTTCCCTGTCGTTAGTTTCCCTGGTGTGTCTTATTACCCGATTGTGTGCACCTGGTGTCCCTGTGTTTTCTCCTCCCTCCTCATCTGTGTCTTGTTTGTATAATTAGTCTTGTGTGTATTTAAGTTCTGGTTTTTCTGTCTGTCTTTGTCGGTTCGTCTTGTGTTTTGACGTGGTCTTCGGTGAGTGTTCTGTTCTGTCTTTGTGAAGAGTTTAGCCTTGAAATAAAGGAGTTATTTTTGACACTTTAATCTGCATTTGGGTCCTGCTTCCTACACACACCGTAACATTACGAACCGAACTGAGATATGGGCCCAGCAGATCCGTTTGAGCAGGAACTGTTGGATTTTACCTTTTCTTTGTCTGTCTGCGCTTATCGATGGATAGGAGCGGTCAGCAGTGAGAGGCTGCTATGGCTGAGGCACACCAGATGGCTATGGAGAAGCCAGAGGTAGTGAAGTTCTTACCTGGCTGGATTTTGGACTTCCTCTCGGTGTGTGATTCCTGGCCTGCTAGCCCCGGGCATGCTAGCACCCTGCCTCCCAACTCTCAACCTGGCGCCGTATGCCTCGGTGTGTTCCGTCTGGAGTCGGCCTCTGCTTCTTCCCCAGTTCCTGCCCCTGTCCAGGAGCCATTCTCTGGAACTCGTCTGGCTTTTGGAGGTACACGGAGCCTCCAAAAGGCTCTTTAGAGAAGGAGTCGCAGGTCCAGGCTAGCAGCCCTAGCCCCGGAGGCCATGCTTTGGGCTCCAGTACAGGCCCCAGCAGCCATGGTTCCAGCCCCAGTTCTGGCCTCAGCAGCCATGGTTCCAGACCCAGTTCTGGCCCCGGCAGCCATGGTTCCAGACCCAGTTCTGGCCCCGGCAGCCATGGTTCCAGACCCAGTTCTGGCCCCAGCAGCCATGGTTCCGGCCCCAGTTCGGGCCCCAGCAGCCATGGTTCCGGCCCCAGCAGCCATGGTTCCGGCCCCAGTGCTGGCCCCAGCAGCCATGGTTCCGGCCCCAGTTCCGGCCTCGGCAGCCATGGTTCCGGCTTCAATTCCGGCTCCTCGTCACCTGTTGACTCATCTGCCGACGCCAGATCCCCGAGTCCTGTCGGCATACCGGCCGACTCCAGCACCTCGTCTCCTGTTGGCTCTCCAGCTGACACCAGCTCCCTGAGTCCTGTCGGCGTACCAGCCGACTCCAGTACCTCGTCTCTTGTTGGCTCTCCAGCCAACGCCAGCTCCCCGTGTCCTGTCGGCGTACCGACCGACACAAGTTCCCTCTCTAGTCCCCTCTCAAGTCCCCTCTCAAGTTTCCTCTCAAGTTCCTACCCGAGTCCCCTCTCAAGTTCCTACCCGAGTCCCCTCTCAAGTTCCTACCCGAGTCCCCTCTCAAGTTCCTACCCGAGTCCCCTCTCAAGTTCCTACCCGAGTCCCCTCTTGAGTCCCTCTCGAGGCCCCTCTTGAGTCCCTCTCGGGTCCTCTCTCGAGTTTCCTCTCGGGTCCTCTCTCGAGTCCCCTCTCAAGTCCCCTCTCGAGTTCCCTCTCAAGTCTCCTCTCCAGTTCCTCAAGTTCCTCCTCTCCGGCCTCCAGAGCTGTTTGGCCTTCGCCCCACCCTGAACTCTGCCTTGCCCCCGGGCCGTCCGCCCGAGTCCCCCTTTTTCAACTCTGCCTTGCCCCCGGGCCGTCCGCCCGAGACCCCATCCTTGATCTCTGCCTTGCCCCTGGGCCGTCCGCCCGAGACCCCTCCCGGGTCCTCCGCTGTCAGCCCAAGCCCGTCCTCCAGACCCCTCCACCCACCCTGTTGGCCTTAGTTTTGTGTCCCTCCTCCGGTCCCCCTCCACCCATCCTGCTGGATTTTTTTTTTTTGGGACATCTGAGATCCGTCCCTTGTGTCTTGTTTGTATAATTAGTCTTGTGTGTAGTTAAGTTATGGTTTTTCTGTCTGTCTTTGTCGGTTCGTCTTGTGTTTTGACGTGATCTTCGGTGAGTGTTCTGTTCTGTCTTTGTGAAGAGTTTAGCCTTGAAATAAAGGAGTTATTTTTGACACTTTAATCTGCATTTGGGTCCTGCTTCCTACACACACCGTAACACAGATGTTTGAGTTTTGGGGTCATTATGAACACATCTTGCAGAGAACAGTGTCTGAGGGCATGTTCATTTAATAAACTATGAATGTTTTATATCCATGTAACGGAAAGAAACTCATCTAACTGATCATTTAAAAAAATAAATAAAAATCAATCCACACACTTATCAATTACTATAACAACTCTTCTTATGTTCCCTAGTGGGTCAATTTTCCTCCATTCCCATCTGGCCTGATTGCTGGAGCCCCACCAGCTTCACAAAGCCGCCCAGTTCAGTAAATCTAATTTCCTCACAAATGCACTTCCGCTCTTTGAAAGTTAAGGAAAACTTGGGAAATGTGCACACTAATTGAATAAGCAAACACACAGGAGTGTGTGGGCTAATTTATTTGCTTCTATTGCAAAAACCATAATTTACTGACCACAACTTAAAGGTGGGGTAGGTAAGTTTGAGAAACCGGCTCGAGATACACTTTTTGTTATATTCCATGGAATGCTCCGCCCTGAGCCTGTTTTTCAGGTCTCAGGCTCAAAAATGACATTCCCAGAACAAATGACCATATCTTCACTTCTAAAAGGGTTAAATTAAAAAATTTTCTCAAAGTAATGATAAACCTGTGAGTTGAATGTAGAAAAGTCAGAATCAATATAGATGTCTTTTATTTTAAAGAAAATTCAGATTGAACATGGTAAAAAACTGTAAATTATAGTGTCCGTTAAAAAAATATTTTGTACTTATAGTGAAAACTAACCTTGGATGATGGGTTAGTAGACTAAAAGCTTTAGGAATCCAAAGTACAACATATAAGTACCCTGTATCAAGATTGATGCAAAACAAGTGATATTTGACCTTTTTAGACAGATTTAGCAAAACATGTTCACATGTCAAACATCTCTTTCTGACCGTTGGAGCCAATAGAATCGAAGGGGAATCTCCCCACACACACACACACATGGTAAAACAAAAAGGTGGGGGCTTCGCGCACACAGTTTTGCTCCAGAGTGAAGCTGTGTCTAGGTCTGACATCTCAAAACCGAAAAGCAGATTTATTACTCATGGATTATCAGAAATCATTCAAAGTGACACAGACACATTGGATTAACCTATGGATTAACTTCAGCATCGTTTTTATCGTTTTTATCGTTTTTATCGTTTTAATGCCATTGAAGACCACTTTTACCAGACTACCACACAGGTGAGCCATTTTGCCGTTTTTAGCTAACTAGCTCCATATATTTTGATGTGTGTTCTTGTTATTATCTCCGAGAATTCGTATAATTGAGTGATAATGAGGGTATCGATACTGTGTCCCCTCACGATGTGAAACGATGGGTTGAGATGTGCAGCAAAGATAAATAATAAGGTTTTGTGAGTGAATTTCGGTGCAGTCATCTGTTAGCATTTTTCGCTCGTTGCTAATTCAGAGGCTCAGCGTTAGCATTGTGTTTTTTTTTTCTTTTTAAATGATCAGTTAGATTAGTTTCTTTCCGTTACATGGATATAAAACATTCATAGTTTATTAAATGAACATGCCCTCAGACACTGTTTTTTGCAAGATATTGCAGGAGGCCCCCGTTACCGGGGTCTCTCGGGCTTAGGTTAACATCCCGATAGCAATGAATATTGCTTTAATATATTTAATATATAAGTGCTTTGACAACAAATCCATAAAAAAAAGTCATCTGTGGAAGCCGTAGTACTGTAAAGAGCACGACCAGAGCCATATAATAGAAATGTTATGACATCTCCGTTCACTCCAATGGACCACTTGTTTACAGCAATGGTGGATCGTGGAGCCTCTCAATCGTTCCCCGGAAGTTAGCGCCAAGGCTAGTAGAGCTGTAGAGTTGCAGCATAATAGACCGTTCGTGACGGACTTTTAAAGGTAAGAAGAAGTTTAAAGATTTATATTGCGGATATTATCAGTACATCTGATTCAAATTAACATGTGTATTAAAGGATGTCAGTGGATTATCCCTAAATTAGTAGATTTAGGGAACGTTTACAGATAACAGATCAAGCTAGGATACCGAAGCAAGTTAGCAACACACGTTGAACAGCCTTTCAATTGTAAATTCCGTTCTCTTAATGTCATTTGGTCCAACGTTGTTGAATTATAGAAGAGGGTTTTCTAAACGGGATTGTATGCAGGGGTGGTATTAGATAAATATAACTTTGGTGCGTGTAAGAGTGAGTGTTTTTAGCAGAGCCATATTGTGTCCTTGTGATTATGTTGATTATTACCTGTCTGTATAATGTTGCAGCTCAGCTGATTTTGGATTGATGGCAAAGGGAGAGGGACTTAAGTGAGAGTGAAAACACAAGGTAAGTTTAATACTACTGTTTTATATAAGTAAGCATACTAAACATGTATTCTATCACTGTATTATATAAGTAATCTTGTTAGTAACCTACTGTATGGCAGGTGGAGGGGCAGTGATGTTACAGGTGGAGGAGCAAAACTGCAAGACTGCAAACTCACAAGACAGAGAAATCAAAGTTTGTTCTCCAGAGAAGAGGTTGATTTCACTTCAATTTTTTCATATTTTCTAAAGATGTGGAAATGGCACAAAAAAAACTTGAGAGCTGTAACCAAGAAAACTGTAACAACATGAGTAGAGAGCCACCAAGGTTTTTCAAGTCCCTCTCTACTCCATTTTGCCAACCCAAACTTCCAGGTACAGGTGCTTGTTTTTGTTGTTTGCGCTCCTCTGGCTGGGTGCTGGCAGGTGGAGGGCAGTGATCCCTTCCCTTCTTCCTTCAATCTTTGAGACTAATGTAAGTAGAAGACATGGCACTGTAAATGTTCGAACATTTAAAATATTATACCAGGGGCCCTTCTTTTTTTGACCACAGGGCGATGCACGAAGATGGTGGGTATAGCCTCTGCTCTCAGCCTAGTCTTGCCCTTTTTTGTCTTGACAAACGAGTGACTTGAGGTTACTTCACACACAGAACAACTGAGTTTTGTCTGCCCACATACATATTCCATAGTGGTTGAATACACAGTATTAGGAAACACTTTATACTTACTGGACATGTTATACTCATTACATACTGTATATAAAATATGACCAAGAATGTGAGACAACTTTATAGAAATTCATATCACATCTGTTACTGATGCCATTTGTCATACTTTGTTAAACTCACAAATAATAATGTTCCATAACTTCAGTTGGGAACAGAGACCACACCTTATCTCCCCAAGGCAATTTCCCATCCAATAGGTGTGCTATATAGGTGTGTATAACCCTTTCTCCTGTCTGTTACTCCCTCTTTCAGCACAAGAACCAGAGGGGGATTCAATGGAGCCTGAATACCTGCACTGAGACCCTCACCCTGCACCCTGAGTCTCAACTCTGTGTTTTTCAAGCCTTTCCCTGTTTTTTTTTGTATTAAACAACACATTAAGCTTTCCCAATGGTGTGGTTTTCGTTTTGTGAAAAAGTGCTAATGCAGTGTTTGTATATAAATCACATATTTGTTTGCTGTTGGTAGTGAAATTGCTCCTGCTTCCTCCGCTCTGTGTCAGTGGGGAAGCCGTACATTCATACTCCTTTCTCTGAGCGATTGGAGCATCCCCAGGCAGCACAGCAAACCATGGTGGCGACTAGGAGGCAGCAGAGCAAACCAGGACAACACGGAGGAAAAGGCACAGACAAACTGCATGATATGCTATTCAATGTTTATTGAATTCCATGTATTTGCAATGGATGTTCCTAAAACAACACATTTAACATCATCATCATCATGCTGCTGCTTCTGCTGCTTGTCCGTTGATAGTCACCTGTCGGTCTCCTGTCCTTTCTGAAAGCCATAAAGATGACATTAGTCATTTAGATAACTTGTGTCCTCAATTACCAGGGGATTACTGAAACTACCATGAATTTAAGAAAATGGTAGAAATTAATCTAATCTGAATTTTAAAGCATTACTTTAGATCCCCTCCCGCTAAATATATCAATACACATTAGAAAGTGATGCTCCTGACTACCATACAAGTTTAAGAAGATAATATTGGTTTTAAAGAATTCAAAGCTATAAATAAACAACAACAGGCTCTTTAACCAAGGCACTGTTAGTAACATGTAAACTAGTTGTTCATACTAATCCTAATATTATCACTTAATATTAGCAAATTCTATTTTATTTTTTAAAACATATTGATGTAAATACATACACATATCGATTTGTTGTATAAATATTGCAAATCAAAACCTTTATTCACTAATAATTACCAAGAATCGTAGTTCTATCTCCTGTTATCATTGCATTCACATTGCCCACCATGAACTTCCGGGGAACGATCCTCGTCTACATGAACCACATGACGATAACCGTTTTTGGACTTCCGTGCGCGTTCGTGTGTGTTGGAGGAGGGGCCCTGTAAGGAAGTGGCAGATTTTTTCCGGCTGTGTATTTTCAAATTCTAGCGGACTCGAGCTGGTTTCTCCAAAATTACCTTTATATATACAGTCTATGAAAATTACCTACCCCACCTTTAAGTAGGCATATATAGTCATGTTACTCCATTCGTGACAAAACTAAGGATTTCCGCATGATTATATATATATGTACTTGCTAACTTGCCTAAGTTAAGAACAAATGATTTATCTATTTTACATTCAATTACATTTTTGTGATTAAAAATATCTCTTTAGAGATTTTTTTGGTATACATTTGTTAAGCCATAGCCATACATTTTTTTTACACAAATTCATGGTCCCCAGAGGATAAATTGTAATAACCCTTGTGACTTGAAAGTTTCAGTTCTAAAAATGCAAACATATTATTAATATCCTCCTTATCTCATTTTCTTGCCTATGTGAAAAAAACATGGTGACATTCAGCGCCGCAGATTAGAAACTCTCAGTGGGACTATGTATATAGCCTTGTTTTACTCCTCTGGAGCAGAAAGGCTTGCCTGAGAGGGTTGAGGTTAGTCAGGTATGACCTCGTTCTACATACTGAGAAAACAGAGCAAAGAACCGGTTGTGCTGGAAGAGTCTGGAAATCTAGGGTACTTTATCTTCATCACAAACTATTGTACTAAAGGCCTTTAGTGTCCCTTAAACACTGATTCAATGTGTTTATTTACTCATTGTTCAACACTGCTCATTTTTCGATACTGCTCATTTAGGATGATTGTCTATACCAGGTGTTTACTAAGTGTTTTGCCTATGTTGTGTGTGTGTGCGTGTGTGTGTGTGTGTGTGCGTGTATGTATGAGTGAGAGAGAGAGAGAGAGAGAGAGAGAGAGAGGAGAGAGAGAGAGAGAGAGAGAGAGAGAGAGAGAGAGAGAGAGAGAGAGAGAGAGAGAGAGAGGTGAATCCTGGCAACGTGGGCTCTGGCAATCCGCGCAGGACAATACCGGAAGCTTGCAAGTTAGGGTTCAAAATAAAAGCATGCAATTTTGCACAAGCCAACAACACTAGGACAAAGTGTATTCTTATGCTTATATGCTATGTTCAATAATATGTGTTGTCATTGAATCTTCATTTGTAGTTTCATAGCCTCTACTATTTATATTCCTTTGCCAGTTTTTGATCGTGTTTTCCCCGATTAGCTTCTAATGAAGAGGTGATGATTCCACAACCATACAGTATGTTATATCTGTATTATATTATTACTTGTGATAAAGCCCCTTTCTGCTAATGTTATGAAAAACAGAATAACGCCTTAGAAACTCAAAATAATGAGATATTATTCTGGTAGAGTTTTTTTTAAATAATGGGAACGTTGCTCATTATTGTAAGATATTAAGTTTATATTTTGAGTTATTAAATCATTGTTTTGAGATATAAGTTAGTCCTTTTCTTGCTGACATTTCTCATTGTTTTGACAACGTGCAAAATCATTAATTTAAGACAGTACTGAGTCATTATTTTGAGTTTTTCATTTGAATGATGATCTTTTTTGTAAATGTCTATCTTATTAATTTCTTGTTATGCCGGAAATGGGCTTTTATCAATTGTGATCCTACTCGAAGGGTAAAAGAGTAGGCTATCTTATTTTGAAATTCCTAACCGGATATAGTTGTTTCGTTTGTCGCTAGTTTAGCGTCCGGTGTGTAAACACAAGCAACGCCTGTCCAGCTCCCAGCACAACAACAGACGCGCTTTCAGAGGCAGGAAGAGATGCGAGAGAGAGAAAAAAAGACATTTAACATATTGTTTAGTTAATAGAAACCTTTGTAAAGTGACAAGTGTGTGGATAATACGATATATAAAAAGGAAGAAGAACACGTCGCTTCAAGATTTTCTTAGCAGTCTTGGTAGAGCTGCTGCCCCGGACTGTCCACCGCAACCTACATGGTAAGTTAACCAGGATTCTACTGGATTTTATTGTACTATTTATAAGAATGATGTTAAGCGTCAAGTAAAAGCTGGTTACTATAACACTGCGTATGTCCCGTTGCTTTTGTAAGTTTACGGACACATCTGAAAGTAAAGTACGAACTGTGCACAGGTGTGCGAAGGTTTAATTAATTGCTTCTGATTGCTGCTGTTCCCTTTTTACACACTATCTGTAAATCATTGAGGCAATTTAGTGTATTCTTTCTGCTCAGAAAGTCAAACTATTTATTTTATGTCAAATGTATCCTGGAGGGCCCCATACAGTCTTTGTGATCAGTCTTAGTTCCCTTTTTATCAAAGTGTGCATCAGGCATGGCAGGTTTGTTGGGTTTAGACATAACAAAGTGCCTCTTGTATACGGACTCATTTCCTGCTCAGACCTCAACTCCATTCCAGACCATAAATCAACATTTTCCTTATCAAGGACCCCTGCATCCATCTCTCCAAAACAAATCTTATTATTTTTCTTATCTTTTTACTCAAGTAACATACACCTGGAAACTGTTCTTTGCTTGTGAAATCTGTGGTACAGATGGATTTCTTTGCATTCACACCTTAAAATCTCCCACCTATTACTTTTCTGGTCTAGGGCAGATTGTTCCAGTTTTGTGAGCCTTTGTAAACCTGTAGCATCATTGGGACTTAAGGAAATATAGGTCTGCCCCATAAAAAATAAATAGAGATGCTGACTTTTTGTAAACCACAAATGCTGAAATACCAAAAATAGGCTTTACCTTCCAGTTCTGTTGGAAAGCATTGGACCAAAATGTGGTTACAAGAGGACCATTTATTGTCTATTGGGACACAATGGTAGACTCTACATGCCAATAACAACACAAAACAATCAGTGGTCTACTTCCTGGTGTGTATGTAAGAGAGAGTGGTTAACAGGATTTGGATGACTTGCCTTTAGGCACAGCAATAGCATGAATTCTTAAAATGAATGGCATTCCCCCTGTGATGTGTATGCAGCCACTTTTGGCTCGAAACAGAGGCACTTTTCATGGGACCAGAACTCCACAGTTACTGTGTTACTAGGAAGAAATAGGAACTTAATTCAGTGTTTCCCACACAATACTTTATTGTTGGTTAATTGGATTTATAAAACGGACAAGTCAAATCAAGCAATCTGATTGGTTCTTAGCCGTGATATACTGAGCGTATACCACGGGTAGAATTGTAAGTTACTTTTCACAACAAGTCAGTATCCCTCCGCGTCTGAGAAAAACAGTATACAGTTGGGCTGAAAAGCCTTCGACCTTCCGCTTCGCGTCGGGGCGAACCACGCCCCTTAGCTGTGATATAATGAGCATATACCACGGCTTGTCGTGAGCTATTGCTTAAGTATGCTGCATGTGTGCACAGCAGCTCTGTAGTGTGTTTATACTTCATTAAAGTAACAAAGCTAAACAAAAAAGCTCTTTCTATTTATTATTAGGCGCAGCTGCCTCATTTGTAAACAAATGTCCAATACTTAGAACGAGATGATAACACAACAAAGAAGAAGAAACCAATTTAACATTGGAAAGTCTCTCCCACAGCCCTCAAACTCAACCGGATGTTATATTCAAATTGTTCCCAGCCTAAACACACACATAGGTCAAGTGCTTACCTCAGCAGGCCTGAAAAAGGGAGGACTGTGAGCCTTGACAGTGGGAGGCCACAGTTTATTTGCATTAATAATGTCTCAAGTGATTTTATTAAGCGCATGGCAAGCATCCCTCAAACATCTTCAGAGGATCTGCTGCGTCAGCATGTCAGGGTTGTAGCATCCCCTGGGAGTTATTGAGTTCTACATGACAGGAATATAATGACTGCAGATTTAGGACTGGGATTATTTAGCATTTTATCAACCCTAAATCCAGCATTAAATCTGCTTATTTCAGATCTCTTGTTGAATCTATTTGTGTAATTGGCTTAAAGGGGACCTATCATGCAAAATGCACTTTTGTACGTCTTTTATACATGAATATGTGTCCCTGGTGTTCCAGGGAACTCACCAAGTGTCAGAAAACACAACCCTCTCTATTTTCCTCCATACTTAATACAGTTAGTAACAAAAGAAAGTTCAACAAATCTTAAACCAACTATAAGGAACTTTTAATTTGGTGTTGATTTACCGCCCCATTGACAGTGTGTTCCTAGAATCCAGACTGGTTTTCCCATGAGCACCACCACCTCGTGTTGCAAAGATCTTACTATTCTTCAGTTTTAAACACAGACTGAATGACGTATTATAAGCTACGGTTGATTACCTGTTTGTAGCATGTTTAAATTCGCAGATAGCTTTGCTATGCTTGCTTTGCTCGGAAAATGCATTAGCTCCATCAAACCATTAAAAAAATGTTAAACATTGGTTTAGATTAATGGTTTAATTTTTAAACATTAGCTAGCTTTGTTTAAGTCGCCAATCTAAATTCAAATATTGATTTAAAAAAAAAAAAGCATGTCTTGGGATTTCATTCATTCATTAGTTCCATACCGGTCGGCCAACAAGTAGGCCAATCAGTATTGCTTTTATATATTAAAAGTAAAATACTCTTTCCTCGAAAAGACATGAGTTTTAAAACTTGGGAATTTTACCAATGTATAATTCTGGTTTACTACAGATTGGTTCTTCTTTGCTAGTTTTTGGACTGTTTTGAACAACTCTGTCGTCCATAAAGAAGTCTGACGGGGAAGGAAAGACGAGCAGCCAAAAAATCAGACGGGTTTAAACAAACTCTCAGGTAACCTAAAGTATATGGAAGAGAAAACAAAGGGAAGTAAAGAACTTCTGACCAAGACCATCTGTTGTAAACGTCCATCAGAGTTTAGAGACCAACTTCCTGCTTCAACGTCATCTACTGGATTTACCTTAGTCATGCTTACACAGTGTTCCTGTGCTGTGAGAGAATATCACACATTTCAGGTGTGCTCATTTTAGCTTATTTTTCCTCACCCAAAGTTCACCCCTTTTCTTTGGAACACACCTTGTTTGACTTTGTTGAATCTTGAAAAAAGGTTATCAAGGTGTGAGTATTTATTAGTCTAAAATGTTTCATAATAGATTATGTGTTTTCTGTAAGTGATACCTCTCAGTCGTGCTGCTATTATGAATTTTTGCCCATGAGACGTTTAACTGGAGGTCCCTCCATTCTCTGTGTTATACAGCTCTGCAAACCGTCTCATTGAAAAACAAATAGTGAGGGAGAAACTCTAGAAGCCAAGACAACAATGGGAACTCAGTGGGAGGTGTTTTGTTGTCAGAAGCAACATGAAGACCTTGTTGTGTTTTAAGATTTCCTGAGAGCCCGTCAAGTCAAATGAAATGTTGATTTAGGGTTTTGTGGGTTTTCTTTGTTTATGTAGTGTCCCATTGTGCTAAATTGAGTCCCCTGCTGCTAGTTGCTTGCTGTAATTAGTGATGTGGCACAGTTTCCCACACCGCAGCGTTTCAAACAGACAGAAAATAATGACACTGTTTTTTTTCCTTAAACAATAAGCTGTGTGTAGTGCAAATTAAACTACAGGCTTCTATACTAAGGTTTGTTTAATCTGTATACATCATGAGTTTAACTTTTGCTTTGTTCTGTTGAAGGAAGAGTGTTGTGTGGATTTGTATCTGTTAGCTTTGTTGGCAGTCTGCTGTAATATCCTGCAACACATTGTAAGAAACACTGACAATATGCTCAATCCACGACTCATGCTGTATGTTGACTAAACACAATGAGAGCAGAGTTGGCCTCAACCGTCACTCCTTCCTTCCTCTTTCTCCTTATGGATAGATTTTCATGTAGCTTCCAATCTATCTTTGAACTTGTGGTATAGCAGATGGAGTTTGCTGAGATTCTGATCTGATCTGATTAAGTTGTCAGTCACACATAATTGTTGTAAATACTCTTTGACCTTGGACTGCATGGGAACAAGTCTCTGTAAATAACATGCGAGCAAAAAAATGTTCTTATCTTTCTAACACAAACCGTTGATGCACAAACATGATTCAAACTGTTTCTTTAATCATAAATGTATATTTGAACTATACTCTTTGTTCTCAACCACACATTTTAACCAGAAACCCTTTCATGCATGAATTATGAAAACCTCAGTCAGGAATTCTTTACCAAGTGTTTTTATTGCTCTTGGGGCATGAAAAACAAGATTTTAACTTTAGTTTCTTTGTATCTAGTTTTTTCAAATTTAGAATTTTTTTTTTGGACAGTATGTGTTAAAGTTTGAACTGAAGACATGTACATTTGGAACAAATTATAAATAAAGATGTGCAAACTTAAAATTCCATTATAATAACATAAGTATATTGATTTAAGGCCCCAAAAGATCTTGCAAATTAAGTATTTTCAACAGTAGCAGTAACAGTATGAATTGTAGTTGAAATATGGCCAGTGATGCATCAGGTGATTAATCATAATTTCCTGCAAACATAAAATCAATGCTTTGACAATTTATGAATTATGTGATTCCTTAGTTGTTACTTGATGTCACCAACATTGTTATACCTGCCGGGGGCGCTTTCCATAAAAGGATTGGCAAGATATCGACGAGTGATTCGGGGTGTTTCTCAATCTCGAGTACGCTTGCTTGGTAGCACATGTCTTCCGAGCTTCTTGCTTCAGAAGCAAGGCAAGAATACTTCCTGGCATTCGGAACACTTGAAATAGTGGCTCTGGAGCAGCTTTACTCGCGATTGAGAAACACCCTCGGCCCATCTGGCTTTCTGTCGTCCATCTTGGTTTAGAGAAATGTATCATGCACTTACACTGACTTTCCACTGAGTAGCAGTGTATCGGATGATGCAATAGGGTCCTATGTAGGGGTGTTGAAAATAATCGTTTCTACGATGCATTGCGAAGCGGACGTGGACGATTCGGTCTCGATGCAGTGACGGAAGATAATCGGTTATAGAGTAGTAACGTTGTTTCCTGATTTTCCAGCCGCGGCTTTACTATAACGTTTTTTCTGTCACTTTAATATCAAATCGGTCGGTGACGCAGAGATCAGGGAGCAGACGTGACAGCGGCACAGCAACACCAAACACGGAGCAGTCTGCTTTATCCACCAACACAAGAACACCAGTCCAGAACCAACAGCAGAAGGACCCGCTCCGAATCACTCCGTGTCGCTGCGGCTCAGACACACAGACAGGGATTTATGTTTTTCAAAAATAATCGCGTTACAATCATGTCAGGTTTTTGGTGGATTTAATTAAGTCTTGGATTGCAGAGTATGAATGCCCTCTAGCCATTTTCAGACGATATATAAGTGTGTAAAGTTTGTGAAGGCAGGAGGAAAAAAGCTTCCGCGATCACCGTCTCCTCTGTTCCTCCAAACCCCGCCCCCTCTCTGAAAATAATGAGTGACAGGCTGATAGTGACCCGATAGAAACTTTATCATTCACTTAATCACTGAGATATAATGAAGCTAATTTAATCTCATACATTCATGGGATTTATGTAACAGTAAAACAGAGAATGTAAGTGTGCACCCACATGCAGTATTTTTGTTTGTATATGCTGTTGTAAATACTCCTGTTGTCTGCTGTGTTCAGACTCAAGTCCTGTGTGTGATGCCACATTCAGGACCTTCAGTGTCCTTTCTTAACAGAAGACCGTGGCTAGAAGCTGCAGCTAGACTGCAGAAGCATTAGCTTTATGTTTTTGAGGATGGAACAACTTCACACACGGAGGCTAGACCTATAAAATTAATTTATTTTGGTTTATAAATGAATGTCAAGACATTTATGTTATTGATTTATGAAGCACTTTCTATATAATAAAAAGAGAGTTCATATGTATTTACTGCATGTATGCATTGATGAAAAATAAGCCATGTGCAGTAATATAGAAAATTGAGGATGCAACGCATTGGTATGAATCGTGATGCACCGTGATTCACCGGGATATCGAACCGAATCGAATCGTTGACAGGATAATCGTAATCGAATCGTGAGACCAGTGAAGATGCACAACCCTAGTCCTATGTAGTGGCTGAAAACCCATGCATATACAAGAAAACACCTTTTTGAAAAGCTGTCCACTGTAGTAGCCTCTATGCGTGAAAGGGTTAAGAATAATATGAATGATTAGCTGCTATATTGTAAATTGTGTGCATTTTTTTTTTCATTCACATATGAATTGATGGTATTTGTGTTACTTGGCTGTAATGCAACTCTTCAGACCATAAAAGCAAAACATTTGAAGGTACCCTGCAGGGTTTTCTTCAGGAAAAGCACAGTAGCCTGATGTTTACATTCAGTGTTTCTCAGCAAAACGTGCTGTGTTTATCCCTAAAGCCTAACAAATGTACTAAATGCATGTTACCTTATAAATAATTTAAAAAGTCGTTCTTAAATCTGCATATTTAAGAACTAGCATGGTTTACATCCCTGTTTATGTTGTTCAGCAGCTTTCTCTTGTATTTGCAGAGGGACGTCACACAGGCCCTGTATTTATTTACACTTAGTTTTCCGCCTACTGCATGTCAGCACATTATTTGTTCTAATCTGTGTGGTAGGAAAGCACAAGATTTAAACAACACAGCGACCCACTCATCAAAGCGTTACGGCCCGTCCACACAGCGGCGTGCGTTGTCACTTGCCGGCGGGCGTGTCTGAAACTCGACCAACAACCAATCACATGAATCTCCCGCCCCTGACACACAAGCAGCGGTTTGATTGGCTAGAACTTGTACTGGCATATGATTCGATTGGCTGATGCTTCTGCCGAGGCAGTATATGCTCCGACCGTCCACACTCACAACAAGGGCCTATACAGACATAAATAAAGCAGCGACTGTATTCTCCATGACACAGGCAGTCTGTGGTTTGTACTTGTTTAACTTGTGTCTAGTTTCTGAACAGATATGAGGAGCTTGAGTGCTAACAGCTACCGCTGATGTTGTTTTTCTGAAGATGACGTCACGGCTCCGCCTACACTGCGTTATTATATACTACCCCAGTTCCTAAACTGTAATGGAAGCGCAGCATTAAAGTGAACCGGGCTTAACAAGGCCTAACAAAACCGTACTAATGGCGCGTTTCCACTGCAGTGGGTAGCTCGCTTTAAGCGTGCCGAGCCGTGCGGGGCCCGTTTTTGGTTGCGCTTCCACTTGGCCTAGTTTTGGCCCGGGGCTACTTTTTCACCTTTTTTCTGGCCCGACTAAATCGTGGTGCTAGGGCCAGGAACAACCAGGCTGAGTCGGGCTGAGTATGCTAAACTAGAGAGAGAATCGCTGGCAAGGGGGCTACAACTACAACAAGATGAACATATTTGACCGTGATTTAATTGTAATACATGATTCAAAATGATGGCGAAGTAACAACATACTGATACCGGTTAGTAATAACCATGAATTAATGCTTTGACAAGTCTGCAGACAGACGGCAGGCGAAAAACCCTTTTTTTAAATGCGTGTTTTCTAAATGGAGCTTGGCTAAGCTAACGTTATATATGCTCCGACCGTCCACACTCACAACAAGGCCTATACTAGGGGTGGCCAACCAGTCAGAGGTTAAGAGCCACATTGTTTCTCTGTTACTGCAAAGAGCCACATCAAACACACAGTCACTGATACCGCTTGTTTCAGTTTTTTGTTTTCTGGAGACAAGATTTCAACCACGTCACTGATGCATTTTTGTGGCATTGGGATATATTTTTTAAATCCTCTGGAGCAGAGAGAGGAGCTGTGTATTAGTGTTATTGATTAATGCATCAGTGTTTCTTTGGGTCAAAAACACTAAACTTACAACTTAAAATGAAAGCGTTTAGTTTATTTAATAAAAGAGCACATTCAATGTGAAAAGTGACAGTAGTTATAGATTATTTGCAATTTGGTGCAATTTTTTATATATATAACACCTTGAATATATAACGCGGGGCGCAGTGCCCCTCCAAGACAATGATAGGGGAAACACTGGATAGTGTTTAATCAACGATAGGTTTCCCCCCCTCAAAGGTGATTGGTTCACTGCATTGCAGGTATTATTGTGATTGGCTCTTGGGCCACATCAAAATTAGATGCGCTGTCATCCTCTCATACTGACACCACACATACACGAAAGTAACACGGGACGAAAGTAACACGGGACGAAAGTAACACGGGACGAAAGTAACACGGGACGAAAGTAACGGAGCGATTTTATCCGAGCCCAAACAACTTTGACCGGCCAAATTATGTCAGAATGATCAGCATTCAGTACTTAACAGACCTACTAAATATCAGGTTTAACTGTCAGGAGTAGTGTTGTCACGATCCCAACATTTTGGTTTCGATACCAAGTCAAGAATTGCGATTCCGATTCTTTTTCTTAAAAAAAGGGAAACAGTCTTAAATGTAATTATTGTGCTTTATTTCACACCATAACCATAACACAAACTTTTAAACAATGAGAACAATAAATAAAATAAATGACAAGAATTCGTATTAAATAAAATTAATAAATTTCTTACAGACAGGCCTCATGGTGTCCGTAGGCTTGCCCTCACTGTCAGAGATATAGCTAAAATACATCAAAATTTAGCTTCTGGCGTCTTTTTTGTCAATAAGCCGAGGCGCAGCGGCAGTTGCACTCCCACTTGCAGCCATGCTTCTCGTTTTCTCACATGCTCTGGCAGCTAGCGCGTGCACGAGAGAGGGGAGGCACTTAGAGCGTGCTTGAGAGGGAGGGACTGCAGGCACGGCTGCAGTGCAGGGAGTGGAAGCAGAGCACTGAACACACACGGCTCTTATTAAAACGGCGCTTTCTCACCGGAGTACTTTCCCCCGTCATTTTTAAAGTACCGATACTAACGAAACGGAGGAATCGTAACGTTTTTAACGGCAGGGTATTGCGTTATACCTTTCAAGTATCGGTACACCGTGCAACACTAGTCAGGAGTCAGTGTCTCTCCCCCAAACTCACACATATAAAATTCGATATGAACTGAAGAGCCGCATGAAACTAGGCAAAGAGCCGCATGCGGCTCGAGAGCCGCGGGTTGGCCACCCCTGGCCTATACAGACATAAATAAACCAGCGACTGTATTCACCATGACACAGGCAGTCTGTGGTTTGTACTTGTTTAACTTTTGTCTAGTTTCTGAACAGATATGAAGAGCTGTGAGCTCTGAGTGCTAAGAGCTAACGGCTGTGTTGTTTTTTGGGGCGCTCATTGAAGATGACGTCACGGCTCCGCCTACACTGCGTTACTATAGTAACTACCCCAGTTCCTAAACTGTAATGGAAGCGCAGCATTAAAGTGAGCCGGGCCTAATAAGGCCTAACCAAACCGAGCGAGGCCGAGTGAGGCCTGCAGTGGAAACGCGCCATTAGAGAGTCCAAACCTATTCTAGGGCCAAATGCCCTACCTCGAAATGTTAAGGAAAGTGAATCATAGTGTATTCACACCTGCAGTCGGATCCTTGGCCGTGTTACACCATCCTAAGTTTGATCAAAATCGGGCAAATAAATCAAGCCAAAAGAAATATTGAATATTTTCTGTTTTCTTTTAGTCTAATAATAATAATAATTTCAATTTATATAGCGCCTTTCACGAAACCCAAGGACGCTTTACAATGGGAAGTACTTGTTTTACATTTTTGTTTTATGTTGTTTGTTAAAAAAACGTTTCTAAAGATGTCAGGATCTTTAGCCATTTAAAAATGTATTAATCAATTATTTGAGAAAGTAGTCTGTAGATCGATGGAAAATGAGCCCTAAATATCTTGACATTTTAATTTGAACATTGATCTGCAAATCCTTCCCATTCTTCACCACCCTCAAGGACGGCTCGTCTCTTGATCACTTTGGTATTCTTAGTCAGAGTTGTGTGCACAGCTGGACTGCACAGATGCCTGAGGGCACCAGGAGGCAGGGGCCGAGCTTTAGAGACCCCTGAGCCTGGAACGGGTCAGGACTCATTTTGTCTTTCCTCTCGGTCTAATGAGTGTCTGTCCTGACTCGAGCAAGTGACGTCTCTTGTACTGAATACTTGAAGAATACAGCAGATGAACACACTCACATCCACACAACCACACCGTAGCTCCCCCTCTGGTCAAACCTTGTGGGATTTTGGCCCAATTTTCAGGTACAAAGCCGGCTATTAATCAGTCGATGTCTTTTACCTACAAATTGCCATATCTTGTCACCTCCTTTCCTGGAGCTCTGATTAATGACCCCATTTCAATGCAAATGGACCATGGTACCAAAACCAACCACCATCCAAACTTCAAAACTTTAAACTTCCTTAATAACAGTCCACAGACTGGTTCTTCCAAAAGTTACTCTCTATTATTATCCACCCAAGTCCAGATCTTACCCTACCTTTTTTCCTGTACACAAACGTATTTGTTTCACCATCTCTATAAAGAAACAATGTTCTGTACAGTTTTATAATAATGCTTGTGGGCTTGTATACCTTTTACCTTTTTGAAATGGTGCAAACAATGCTGTTTTTGTTCTTTAAAACACCTGTTATCATCCCTTGCATACTGAGGACTGTGAAATATTATATTCCCCACTCCGCTATTATACCCATATAATTTCTATTAAATGTTTGGCCCTTTTTTTACCTCATGATTGACTCCTGTCGCTGCATCTTTTCCTGCAGCGCCTTTTTAAGGATGGGTCCCAAGGAACTGCTGCTGCAGTACAGATAAGATTTACAGTTTTGTCAACAGCCCAAATAAGATGCCAGAGCTCGACTTTACTGTAAAGCCCCGTCAGCTCTCATTGACTGGCGGAAAGTGTCCTTGGATAGGGGAAACCCTTCTTATCCAGGATAACCTGAGAGTGGACTATGAAGTCCTTCCATTACTCTTATTACATCACTTTTGGTAGTTCTGTTCTGAGTAGCTTGGCAGTGGCATGGCTCTACGATGGCTCTGTCCACCTCTTTGGCTGTGATTGAAAAATCTTAAAAACTAAGAGATAGATTTACATAGAGACTGACTTTCTTGATCACTTTTTCCTCTTGTGTTACCACCATGACTTCAACATTTGAGTAACATGTCCTAATAGCTATTTGTTACAAACATTCATGTCCCAATTAGGATGGCTTTAAATAATGTTTAAACATTACGCCGTACATAATGGCAGCCCACTGCTCCTCCTAACACTAGGATGGGTCAAATGCAGAGAAACCGTTTCGTTACATAGTACCTGTACTACGTAATGACAATAAGTTGAATCTTCTTCTTCTAATTTTCTTTACTTTCCCTCAAAGCCATAATCAGGCCCAAATGAGTATTTTCCCAATTTTTTTGGGTGAACATAATACCTATAAAGTGTGCTATCACTTTGAACATGTTAGCCTTACTATTTAGTAGGGCTGAAACTACCTTTTTTAACAATGTTGATTATTTATTAACTATATTTGTAATGCTGAAAATATTTTCTAGCATTTTTCTGCATGAAAAATTATTTAAACGCCAATGATTATCAAAACAGTTTGCAATTGTGTTTGTATCAAACGAGCAATTAATAATCTACTGATCAATTACTCAACCAAAAGTTGCAGCTTTACAGTTTAGCTGAAAACACAGCCTTCAGAGTGATGAAATGTGTCTCTAATTGATGAAAGGAGAAGCTAGAGTCATATGGTCAGATTACACACACCCAGACGTCACGGTTAGTCAAAGAACGGGGGCACACTGTTATGTTCAGCTATAATCCCAAAAGTAAGTTGAATATTTTTAACTGGATCTAGACATAGTAGGCTGCATCATCTGTTGTCACTTGTTGATGATTATGCAAGTTAAAAAGAGCATGAACAACAACATGCTGTGTTCCCATGAGCAATTTTGATTGGCGGAAGTAGTTAGTGTGATGATGACATTCACAGCTGCTGCAGGGAGGCCTGTGTGTGATGACGTACAATGTGCATGCCTGCAGCCCTCCTGACTCCTGGTTTGCTCTTTTTCTGCTCTTTCAACACCTCCAACATTTTCATTTGCTCCTCAGCTGTGTCAACTGCCAGTATCCTGCTGCTCTCCATCTCACACCTTCTCACTGTGGTTCAGTCCTTCTCACAGACTGTGGCCAGGAACAGCTCAGCACTTTGACATGGAGTTGTGTATCAGCTTAAAACGTATCAGTTATGTTAATGTTTCCAAGTGAATTCCCAAGAGTTCCCAAGAGTTCCCAATAATTCCCAAGAGACATTGCTAAAAATAAGTCAGATTGTGTAAGAAGCAGGAGCTGCTTGTTGGACGTTCATAATGGTTTGAAACCAATCCAATGTTTGTAAGAGGAAACAAAAGCTAACAGTAAAATAAATACACAATATATGTAACCATTTTTACAGAATGGATTCGCCTCAGTTCACTGAAAGATTCAAAAATACATAAAATACTTACATTATTGGATACATTTGTTGCTAATGGGCATCTGGTGAGCTATTTACCTTTTTAAAAAAAATGCTTTTAGGCCTAGTTTTGTACTGCAGTATGTAGCAGAAGACTTGGCTTCAAACGTCAAAGCAACAGTGTCTCCACTTTTGTCCTCAATTCCTCCTTTCTTTAATCAACAGGGTCATGCTCTGTAACATTCTTTTTTCCAGTTTAGATTTATCAAACAAGATACATTGCCTTTTCATTTCAATTTAACTCATGACACAAAGTATTATTTAATCCTGTGTCTTTTTTAGTTTCTGAAGATTAAAGCTGCGATTCCAAGATGTCCTGAAAATAATATAAACTACCCTGTTTCACAATGTGAACATTTTGTTTTACTTTATCCATCCTTCTTGCAGTTAGGGTTACATTATGTAAGTGGGACGGCCCCTCCCTGAGGCTGCTTGTTTTGGGTATTTTTAAGTACATTTCTCGGTGCTCTGTGTGTGATTTCTGGCCTGATTTTCATAATCTCCTGCTGTGAGTGCACAAGACGGATGGCACACACTCTCCATTAAACACAGACCCTGATAACAACATACGAGAGACACGCAGTGAGTCATGAAGAGAAGGTTTTTAAGTGGAGAGGCCGACCATGTTGTGGGAGGCAGGCTGCCTGAGAGGTGAAGAAGTGTCGGGGAAGAATGAGGGTGCAGATCAGAAGCTGCGTGGGTGGTGGGATGCACGGTGGGGCAGTAGCTGCGTCACGGCGTTGCATAAGGGATTACACAGCGCTGTCAGTCCTGCCTGCGCAACCAGAGGGCGAGAGATGTTGAGTATTCAAACAATGCACAGTTCATCCATCCACGCTAAACAGAACAGTCAGAGCCGCCTGTTGGCCTTTTCTGCTTTCATTATGTCTCCTTTTATTTTTACCTACTGACAGACAAGCCATTATAACCTTCTTTTGCAGGCTTCATTGAATTCATTAATCACAAAGTAAATTATAAACAAATGAAAAGGACAAACACATAATCCAGTTGAGATCATGTTTAGCGTCACACAATGTAGAGTAAAACTCCAGTATCTTTTCTGAGCATTTTCTACAGTCACCTACACCTAGGGTAAACTAGTATCTTTTTGGACAATCTGAGTATTTTCATTAAGATTGAATGCAATTGTGCAACATCTTGGATTAGACTTACTTTCTGTAGTGTCTTACACTGTAGTGTTTTCTGAAATGCTGTTGTGTTTTCTGAAATGCTGTGGCATTTTCTGAAATGCTGTTGTGTTTTCTGAAATGCTGTTGTGTTTTCTGAAATGCTGTGGTGTCTTGCACTTCAGGGCCACCGTATAAAGAGGACTCTTGTACAGATTTTTTTGGCTGTTCAAGATGGAATGCGATTCTTTCCATGTGGGCCATCTTTTGTTATCCAAACAAAGCAGACTTTCCACCCTGTGCCTATTATATTCTTTAAAATAAACAGCTGTATTGACTTCAGGTCTTCTGTAGTTGTTTTCTCCCCACATTTATGTTGTTATTATGTTCTTTACCACAACCACGTACAAGCAAGCAGTTTCGAAATCAAAATGCATGACACATGTTCAGTTGTTCCTAAAATGCTGATGTGCTTTTCTCTATCAGGAGTACAATATTCTCAACACATCTGTTTGTATGATCTCCCTTTTTGCTACACTATTCCCCTATTTCCTGAACGGCCTTTGTTCAGGGTGTGTTGCTTCCTGCATCTCTTACGGGTTTTGTTAACTTGGCTGGAACCTTTGGCATGCGGCTGAACATTATGATAATAAACCTAAGTGCTGTGGTGTGGCGGTGTTTGGATAGGGGAGAAGTGGGACGCCACCCTACTCCTTAATAGTTCAGTGTGTGTGCGTATGTGTGCGCATCTGTGCACGTGTGATAGCCTGGCAAACACTGAACATCATTTATCTTCATTTATTCCTTTCTATTACACTGCCTTTCCCCATAGGAATCTAAATGTATTCCCCGTGCCTCCATCCCATTTAATGTAACCTCCCGACTACTGCACAGTGCAGCTATAAGTAACTGTATGCCATTATGCTCTGACGTACATCTTAACAAACCAATATTGAATGTTTATGAGATTTATTCAAAGTTTCCAGCAGTACATTAAGTTATGTGAATGAATGCCTGGTGTCTCTGTATCATAGTTGTCTGCATAGGTTTGCAAAACCGAGCTTAATGGAGAGTAAATATTGGACTTTCTTTTATAAATTCATCACAAACGGGAATCCAAAATAATGCTATTGTAGCACCATTTCTCCTGGATGTGCAATTCGTTTCCTAACATGTATGCCGACTTTATGAAGTAGTTATTATAGTTGTGTGTTTTGCGAGCTATTTTATAGTGGCCCCAAGTTGCCAAAAATCTTAACGATACAAAAAAGTCCCAATTGGCATTTCCAGAAGTCACAGTTTTGACCACCAACCTGATATGAAATCGGATACATTTTGTCATCTGTAACTAGAAATATTTGTCTTTGTGAGCTCCTATTATTTGTGATGCCGTCTAGTATTCCAATTCTCATTGGAAAGGCACACTTAGTTTAGACATTAAACCCTTAAAATGGCACTTGGTAACCTGCTTAATCAATCAAAACCTCAACCAGGGGGGCCTCTATTCAATTCAGGTGTCTACATGGACATTATTTGCTTTGAACCGTCATGAAAGCACTTCTCTTCTGCTTCAAATTAACTTTATGAGAGTGGTTAGCTCATACAAATCATTCCCAGATAAAATGTCCTTACCCTCTGATGGAGAAGAACAAATAACTTATCTTTACTCCACCACTTCATCGATTGGTGATTAATTTATGGGTCAGTTAATAGGTCATAGTGTGGTTTAGTGATATTGAAGGCTGTCTTTTGAACGTGTCCATTCAGCAGATGAATAATGAAATGGTAACCCTCTCTTTTCTCATTCAGTGCACATGCTCCTCTCTCTGTATAGCCGCGTTCACACCGCAGGACTTTCCCTGGTACTTTAGTTCTTTAGTTCCGTTAGTACCAATAATGTCGCGTTCACACCGCCGGGACTACTCAGTGCCGGGAACTCTTTTGGAACTCTTTTGGTACTTTTTAGTCCCTGCTAGAGAGGTGGTACGAACCTGGTTGAATTTATCAGAAACACAAGTCTTACACACATAAACACAAGTCATTTATCATGTCATTTGTTTTAGATAAATAAGGGAAAAACACCAAACAAGGGTTGATGTCCTTTTCCAAAATCAGCCTGAGGGGGTAATATATAATACATACATAAAGATAAAGTCCATTGTTATAATGGGGTATTTTATTTGTAAATTACCCTTATGAACTCCATCATGTCTGAGGTCGGAAAGTAAACAAACGCCTCATACAGCGGATGGGCTTTATACCCCCTCCCCCCCCCCCCCCCGTGTAGTTCTTCTTCTCTCGTTTTTTTGTTGTACTCGCCGTGAAGTGGTTTTGCGGCCTGCCAGTAAACCCAGAGAAGAAGAAGACGAAGTGACGTCAGCGTAATCGTGCCTCAGGGAAAGTACTGCGGTGTGAATGCGATTGGCACTAACCCCCTGGCGGATTTAGTGCCGTGGTACTTTAGTGGTACTTTAGTGCCGGCACTAAAGTACCGCAAGTCCTGCGGTGTGAAAGCAGCTTATGTCTCCCTCTACTGTTAGGAATTCCTGTTCAGTGTGGAATAGCAGGTGAAGGGAGCGGCCCTCTTGAGTAAACATCTGATAATGATCTGTGTTTAGGCCCCGTCCACACGGAGACGAAACGGTTGTTATCCGCTATAGTTCTTTATCGTGTGGAACGGAACCGCAGAAACGGAGCCCTCAAACGATAACGCATCCCAAAGTAGGAAGGTCTGGTAAGGTAACTCTTGCGGCACCGTGTGTACGCCCTAAACGATCATAACCCCACCTCTCCCCACCTCTCCTGCTCACCCCCGCGTCACCCGCGTCATTGCTGATGCGTTTCGCCAACAACAACAACAATGGCGGATCACAGGGTTGCGTTCATGCTCCAGACGCTACTGACCATGATACAGATGTTAGTGCAACATCTACAGTTCCTCTACCACAACCATCAGCAACAAGTGGACATGGAGAACTACATGAACTGCATGTTGCTAAATCCACCGCGGAGAATAAACAGAAAGGCAACCATGGCAATCATGCTCGGGGGTCTTATTTGCTGCTTTTGGTGTAGTTTGTGGTGGAAGTACAGCGCCACTTACAGGCCCTGCATATGTACTACAGCGTCTCCAGCGGGTCGAGCGGTCTCGTGTGGACGGACACGTTTCTTGAGCCGATTCCGTGTGGACGGAAGACTTTTTTGATATCGACTTCGGTTTGTTTGTTTTCGTCTCCGTGTGGACGGGGCCTAAGACAAACTGCTATTAATAAAACTCTACAGAGTTCACAGTATATACCGTCACTTTACCTCTGCAATATTTACTATAAGAAGAGCCAAGCTATTTGTAATGAGGAACACCACACGTGGGAAGCTCCTAAGCACTTCCATCTGTCTGTAACATAATATTAAAACATATAGGCCAAGTGAAGAGCTGAAGCTTTAAATAAAGCCTGTACAGGCAGTTAGTGCCGTTAATTTGAGTAAACATCCCAGATCCTGCTGATCAAACAGGAAGTTCAATAACAAGGCAGCTGCTACTCCCCTATGTTTGAGAACCAAGCAGCACTGTATGGTGGCATTTCCTCCTGTCAAATGATAGATTTACATAATGTTGTTTTTCTTTTCTTTTCTTTAAAACATCTTTATTCTATTTACTTTAGCTACCAAAAACATGTGAAGTGCATGCCCCTGTTAAAGTTGTATTTTAATTTTGTATACACAACATGCGATACCTTGTTTGAAAGTGGCACTGTTAATAATACAACTTTGTCCTTTGTTTTGAATCCTAGCTCAACACCAATATTAAGTAACTTGTTGTTAAGGTAATGTTCTAATCTTGTGCCTTAATCTACCACAAGCTGCTGCTAGCTAAGCTCAGTTATGCATGCTCGGTTCAAAGGTAAAATATTAAACCTACCAGGACCTCTAAAGCTTAAATAATTGACATGTTATATTTCATTTGTTTAAAAAAAAAAAGGTGTAAAAATGTCACAAAATGGTTTTACTGGAATTTATGTGTCCGAGTATTCATTGGCTAAACACAGTTTTATTACCATTTAATGTCCAACTGTTCCCTAAAAATATATTAACTGTTTATGGGGAAACAGTGAGGTAGAGGCAGATGTAACAAGTGGAGCTGGACCATATACAGTTGCAAGAAAAAGTATGTGAACCCTTTGGAATGACCTGGATTTCTGCATAAATTGGTCATACAATGTGTTCTGATCTTCATCTAAGTCACAACAACAGACAAACACTGTCTGCTTAAACTAATACCACACAAACAATTATATGTGTTCATGTTTTTATTGAACACACCATGTAAACATTCACAGTGCAGGGTGGAACAAGTATGTGAACCCCTAGGCTAAAGACTTCTTAAAGAGCTAATTGGAGTCAGGAGTCAGCCAACCTGGAGTCCAGTCAATGAGACGAGATTGGAGGTGTTGGTTAAAGCTGCCCTGCCCTATAGAAAATACACACCAGTTTTGAATTTGCTATTCTTAAGAAGCATTGCCAGATGTGAACCATGCCTCGCACAGAAGAGCTCTCAGAAGACCGACAATTAAGAACTGCTGACTTGCATAAAGCTGGAAAGGGTTCCAAAAGTATCTCTGAAAGCCTTGATGTTCATCAGTCCACGGTAAGACAAGTTGTCTATGAATGGAGAACGGTCAGCGCTGTTGCTACTCTCCCTAGGAGTGGCCGTCCTGTAAAGATGACTGCAAGAGCACAGCGCAGAATGCTCAATGAGGTGAAGAAGAATCCTAGAGTGTCAGCTAGAGACTTAAAGAAATCTCTGGCACATGCTAACATCTCTGTTGACGAATCTACGATACGTAAAACACGGAACAAGAATGGAGTTCATGGGAGGACACCACGGAGGAAGCCACTGCTGTCCAGAAAAAACATTGCTGCACGTTTGAAGTTTGCAAAAGAGCACCTGGATGTTCCACAGCACTACTGGCAAAATATTCTGTGGACAGATGAAACCAAAGTTGAGTTGTTTGGAAGGAACACACAACGCTATGTGTGGAGAATCCAAAGGGTTCACATACTTTTTCTTGCAACTGTATCAGGAAATATACAACACTGTATGTGAAGTATTTTCTCTCTCATGCTGTCTCCCCTCGTATCTCTCACCCAGTTTGATTACAGAATAACCAGTTGAAGATACTGGTCTGTGAAAGGTTTGTTGAACTTATGAACTTTTATTGACATTTATTGCAAGTTGTGATATGATTATGTTGAGTATGTGATTTATAATGTAACGTTTAGTTCATTTGATAACTCTAGTGACATTGTGTATGTCACTTAGTCTTTAAATACTGTGGGAATAATTCATCTACAGAGTTACTTGGAAATATGACTTCTTGAAGCATTGGCAAGTATTCCAAAGTTTCTTACTCGGGGCCATCCCTGGCCAACTTGGGGCGACATTGTGAGATGAGCCCCCCCCCAAAACCGACAGGAGTGAAACAATTTTTTTTGGAAACAAAGTACTTTGCAAATATAATTCCTGTTTATTATTATCAACAGTTACTTTTTTATACAGTGAAGTATGTCGTTCAGTATGCGTTTACAGGTGAATACGTCTGCATTTCCTGCCAAATACTAGCCTCAAAAAGATTAAAATATAATTAATGCAAATAAACTACTTCTACTAATAATCATAATCAATTCAATAAGATAAATACTATATTCTTTTATTATAATATAGTTGTAATATAGTCAAGACAAAACATGCTTATTACATGCTCAAAAACAGCAACGTTTTTACTTTACTCGGGGGAAAGCCCTCTTGTTAGTGAACTGGGTGCCAGCTTTGGGCTCGGTCTTCACTCTTGTTGACATGGAAAATCCCCTCAGTCTCAACCTTCCTGCATGTGAAGACTTTCACCATCATGACTCAGATTTTCCTCTTTTCCGCTGACTTCTAAACACACATTTCAGGTTTTCCAACTCTCCACTGTAGGTAGAAGTCTCAGTGCTTCTCTTTTGCTGAATCAACAAGTGCATTGTTCTTTTCTTTTTCTCCCCTCAGTTTTGGAGAACAAAGCGACAAAGACGGAATGAGGATCTGCTCACTGTTGTGAGTTCTTGGGATGCTCGACCGACCTGTCCGCCATGCTTTTCTAAGGCCTCCAGAATCTAAAGACGGGGTGTCATTGTGAGGTGAGTGGTGCCTTTTTAATGAAATGTTTTAAACTTGAACTTTTTGGCTCTTTTAAAATTAGATTTATGCTAACTTTATCGGACTACTGCAGGACATTTCTCACTCACAAAGCTGCTGCTGTAATTCATGTTAATTCTCTGATATTCCAAACCAAGCATTTCTGGTAGAGACTTTATTGACATTAAAAATAGTCTGCAGCTTGCCACACACGTAACAGTGTGCATCCCATCATGTGTGGATGTTAACACGTTCCTGCTGCATGAGAGTTAGCAGCAGATCTTAATCATGGATGGGGTTTTTCTGTAATTCTAGAGCTGGAGGCGTAACCCTAATCTCTTTGGCATATTATACAGTAAATCCGTGTGTGGCTAAATCGGGTCCCTGCCAACTCAACAGTCATCCCATTTCTGTGGATTTATGACACAACTTACTAAGAGTACATATTTCGATCTACAGAACTCTCTCGCTCCCTTGTTTTCATTTTGTGTGTGTAAATGATGAGCCACCCCCTGCCAAGTGCTACAGATTGGCACTGGTTTTATTTAGGAGGTGTTCCTGGACTGCTTTGTGCCTTGGTGGTTTATTTTGGAATCAAGAAGTCTAAAAGAGTGGCTTGTTGAGGCCAGTTTTAGCTCCACTGTCCAGAGGGAGTGATGTCCCCATGCAAAGGCGGTACGGATATTGATGGATGGCCTAGCTTTCTGTCGGTCTCGTGTCCCAGACGTGAGGCGTTGTTATGAAAATATAGAAGGAAGCAGGCTGACGGGCCGCAGAGGGATGGCATCTCGGCCTTTTGATGGATGACCCCCTGCTGGGCTTCCACTATTGATACAGATAAACTAGTATCTTGGCCTTTTTAAAGAGCAGCTTTCAGTGTTTACCTGAAATTGGCCCACAGACGGAACTCTAAACCTTTTGTGGGAACCTCTGTAGGATAATAAACTTTATATGACTTATGGGGATAAACTACAAGACAGATGCAAAGCCACACTGGAATTATGTTTTGTATCTGGAGTTTTACATTCATTTCCTTTTTCCTTTCCTTTGGGCTATCATACAGAAAGCAAATGGAACACACTCAATTGTAATTTCACTGTTCTGCTTCAGCCTCTAAATCAACCCGCTCGAAAGGGGCTGAGTCATGTTAGGCCCCCCTCTAGCCTCTAAAGTGGCAGTGTTAATGGTGGCATTCACAGAGGTGATTTGCAGCCTGCTCCTTTATCCCAGCACTGGTGGCCTCGGGCCGGCTGATTGATGGTGTTTGTTTGGCCATTCTTGGACTCTTCACTCGGAGTGGTTCCTGTGGCTTTGGCTGCAGCCAAACGGGACTTCACTTGCGGCACTTTCAGTGTTCTCCAGACCTCCCATTAAGACCAGCGTGACCAAGAATGACCTTGAACTCCTTCTCCTACATCTTATTGCTTGAAGGACTAACTTTGTGCCCAGTGTGACCTAGTTATAGCAGCAGGGAGAGCGAGGGAGTAGTAAAGAGAAAGGGACAGATCTGTGTTTGTGTATGTGTGTGTGTGTGAGGCTATGTCAGGACATAGCCTACTTCTCGTACCCTACTTTACCCCTCTCTTCATCTGGAGCTGAGCAGCTGAGCTCCGACTGCACTCCACCTGTTGTTTCTCTTTTTGTAAATCATTTGGCCAGATGGTGGATTACAGGTCAGTGCAAGAAGCTAAATGCTGCCACCAATACAGGACAGTGCATTTCTGGAAGCTGGTCCACTGGTTACCCAGGATGTTAGAAACCCTAAATATTCTATCAAAGATGTTGCAGATTCTAGGTTTAACCAGGCAAAAATAACGCATGGAAATTCCATGTTGTTTTTAGCAGTAAAAAACATTTAAATCTGACATTCACAATTTCTCATGCAACAAACATCCTCTTTTAAGGAGCAGGAACATGTTTAGAGTTTGTTTTCACCATAAGCTGGAACCAGACCAAGCAAAGACTTGGTCATCAAACATAATTTATCATATTATGTTTTTGTTGAACTGGGTGCTTTGTTTTCTATCCATTTAACTTTTCATCCATATGTGAAATATGTTTTTTTGTTCTCTTGTATGATACCTATTCTCACTTTAAAACAAGAACACAGTTCTTCTTTTGTTCTTCTGACAGCTGAAGGCCTTTTTGCTGCACCTCGTAGTTCAGTGATACTTAATTTGGAACTGAACCCATGGACCCGAGTTATGAAAATGTAACTGCTGTGAACCACCAACCACGAGGGTCAACAAATCAACCAGGTCTAAAGTCTTCAGATAAAGAACTGAAAGTTCATCACATCCTTGAGTATTGTATCAGTTTTCTTTCTTTCTTTTACTTTATGGGACAGTTTAGAGTTGAGATTGGTGTACACTATTTGTAACCATTATGTTCTGGTTGAATCTAACATTGTCTGACGTTTTAAAGTCCTTGAACACGTTACTGTATCTTAATGTGTCAAACATCCAGCTCTGCCTCTTGAGGAGTTACGGTTCTCTCCTGTCTTTGCTTTTAAGGAGCTGCCGATCTTAGGTTTAACTCATTTAATTCGGGTTGACGGCTTATTTGATTAAGAATTTGCTCAGTAACTAAATGAGCTTTGTTTCTGCCCGTCTTTGTTTTAGATCAGATTGACAGATGAGAAGCAGGACTAGTGTTTGATCAAGTTTCACCTCCTTCTCCTACACCCCAGCATTATACTCTCTATCCTTTAACTTGAATCTTCTTTTGTTGTTGTCTTTAATGCACTTAGGTGAAGATTTCAATTTGACGGATGAAAAGGCTGTAATCCAGAATAGAATCTGTGGCTAAGGCAGACTTTTTAAAGTGAGATGATATCGTCATGCGGTGCTGCTTTCTTTTTACTTTTAATTCCTTTCTTCTTGAAATAGGGAGGGAAAGTAAAAAGGTCTCTGACAGCTCGCCTTTCCCTGGCTTCCCCGTCTCTTTCTCTCCTTTTCTTTTTACTGCCTGACAAAGGCAGCAGAGAACTTTGCAGTGTGTAGTTTATTTGGTCAAAGGAAGTGGAAGAGGAGGAGTGGAGCAGGGAAAGAGGAGGTGTATCTGTCAGAGAGGCTGTGCTGAGAGGAGGAGAGGGGGGGCAATAGAGAGAGGAAGGGGAGGGGACTGTGCTCCCATTCACACTGGCGGCATTTGGCTTGAGAAAGAGTCGGGGGGGGTTAGAGAAGTTTTCCTCAGGAGGGCTGGTCAGAAACGGAGCCAAACACCCAGGAGCAGGAACACAGCTGACAGACGGAGCTGAGGCCGGATGATAAGGAGGAGACACCAGGGCAGATATGCAGGGGACAGGCGGGGGTAAGAGACTCTTAGGAGGGGGAGGTGGGCGTTGGAAAACAGGGAAGTTGACTTACCGTGGCAATAAAGGTGACACAAATGTATGGTAGCATATGGTTCATTCACCATTTGACTTATACAGTCACTGCGAAATATTTATTTGATGTGTAAATGTTTTTGTGCAGGTTTGTTGCATGCAAATTATTAAAGCTGCAACTATTAGTCTGCATCTGTATTGAAATCATAAAATGGCAAACATGCTCCATCCTAAAATCTACCGTTTCCTTGTAAATTGATAACATTTGAGACTGTAAATCAACCAAAAGAAGTTCAGTTTAGAAAGTGCCAATGAGATAATTGAATGACTTTTTTCCTTATTTATTTTTATTTCATTAACTCATTAAGTTAATTGATGGAAAAGTATTGTTAGTTACAGGAGGTAACACATTTGAAAGCCACAGTTAACTCCCACACTACTGTTTTATTGCTCATTAAAAGAAAAACCGGTACAATCTCGTGTGTGTGTGTGTGTGTGTGTGTGTGTGTGTGTGTGTGTGTGTGTGTGTGTGTGTGTGTGTGTGTGTGTGTGTGTGTGTGTGTGTGTGTGTGTGTGTGTGTGTGTGTGTGTGTGTGTGTGTGTGTGTGTGTGTGTGTGTGTGTGTGTGTGTGTGTGTGTGTGTGTGTGTGTGTGTGTGTGTGTGTGTGTGTGTGTGTGTGTGTGTGTGTGTGTGTGTGTGTGTGTGTGTGTGGTGTGTGTGTGTGTGTGTGTGTGTGTGTGTGTGTGTGTGTGTGTGTGTGTGTGTGTGTGTGTGTGTGTGTGTGTGTGTGTGTGTGTGTGTGTGTGTGTGTGTGTGTGTGTGTGTGTGTGTGTGTGTGTGTGTGTCAATCAAACAAGCCTGTAAGCTACTCATGAGAGCATAGTTTCAGCAATAACAAATAGTTTAATAATTGGTTATTCAATCTACAAACGTTTGTAAGGTCATTTACAAAGCCAGCCACTCAAATGTGAGAATCTTAAGTAAAATATATTGGGGTAATTTGAACAAGTCAACTTGGGCACATGGCACTATTATCTGATATTTTGTAGATGAAACGGTTCATAAACATTAAAAATAATTCAGCTATGTGTGGAACTTTCACATTTGGCCTGGTGACCGTGTCTGCCAGGGCTGCGTGGGGCCGTCTATGGAAAGGTAGGTTGTCTACAAAACTTAAATAGCTTTGTTACACTTTCCCTCTGTCCCAGTTTTTCTCAACAGAGGGGGTAGAATAAGGAGACGGGAGGGGGCGAGATTCAGAAGTTTGGCCAGAGAGATGGAGGAGGAGGAGGGGATCTCCAGGCTCAATGTTTGTTCCCGCATGCGGACGCTCTCTTCTGAAAACTGAGACTCTTCTCCCTCCTTTCAGTCCACCTCTTTACTTCTTTCTGTCTTCATCCAGTCAGAGGTGGTATTAGTATTAAAATAGTTTATTTTTACTCCCCTCTAATCCCAACACTTCACCTGGTGTGGGGAATATTTTTGGACTCACCTCTGAGTGATGTGTGTTTATGGCGCGGTGCTACCAACAAAGAGGGGTTTATAGCAATGCTCTTTCAGTTTGTCTCAAAGCAGGTTTGTGTGACGTTGCAGGGCCAGTGAGCCGTGTATACTGTACCTTTGTAATACGGCCTCTATAAAAGGCTTTTATACTGTTTGCTTCTCGGATTGCCAATCTCAGGCGAAGGGTTGTCCAGCATGCCAGTGAATGCCATCAGGATTTATCTCTAGACTAACTGCTGTATTAGTAATGAAATGCCGAGCAGGGATCACATTGACCTGGCTGCTATTCTGAAGACTCTGATTCCTATAGATATAACATATGGACATTTCAGCAAGAATATTTAAATGTATTGACCTCAACAAATGGATTTCTATTGTCCTGTTAGAGCTCCCATTTCACCACAGAAATAAGATGTATTCAAAGTAAGGGGACATTTTGATCACCTCGTTATTGTTCGCAAACAGCCATTTATAAAACATTCAGGGTGTTATTTAAGCCAGTTTAGAAGATAACTGGACTCATTTTGATTTAAGTTTTCAAAATCTCATCTCTTTAAAGTTACTGTGGCAATACGCACCAATGCAGGCTTTTTGTGTCACAATATACTGTAAGGTGTATATATTTGAAAGCAAATGTGGTATTAACCGAATTAGAACAATTCATACAGCATTAAAGTGAAATAAAACAAAACTAAAGTGTGTAGACTGCAATGTGTGAAAGCTTTAGTTTGAAGGGCTTTGATGCCTTATGCCTTTTGCAGTGAAATCACAATTTTATAAAACTGCAGCAATTGCCGATTCTCTCTTCGCTGTGCTGAAAGATTGGAGATGACAACTGATGCTTTGGTGTTACAGAAAATCCTCAGACATTCTGCTGCTGCAAGCTGCTGCACAGAAACATGCTCATTGCATGATAAATATTGTAATCTCTTCTCCCAAGCATGTGGCAATGCTGATGATAGGACATAAACACAGTGGCTGTAAAGGGGACATGTCCTCACACTGACCAGCACCAAGTCTGTCCATGTGTAGTCCTAACTCTCATTATCCGCTGTGCCCACACATTCCTGCGGCTGGAGGAGGGACGAGGCTGTCTGTCTGCCCGACTGAGGGGCTTTAAAACCTTCAAGGGCTTTCCCAGACAAAAACAGTCTGTCAGCTGACACTGCAGACATCATGAGGGTGGCGAAAATAAACTTTGCGTGCCATGCGGTGTTGTTTTAGCTGGGTATATGAGGTATAAATGTTGTGTATTTTGTGCTAAAATTATATAAATTGGATATCTAATTTCAACATTCTAATCTCGCTGAGAGAAAGAGTTTTTATCTTGCTGTAGTATTGGCCATTACCTACTATTATTCAAATTTTGGATTTTTAGTTTCCAAAAACAAGCAACATATCATATTATTTTTTGCAAATAATGATAAATATTAACTGGACAGTTTAATAGATAATGAAACTAGATAGTTGCATAATATAAAAAATCAGATTATATCAATGCCACCTCCTCTTTATTTGTGATGGATTCATCCAGCAGTCATGAGTTGTTAATAGGCATTTATCTTCAGTTGGAGGCACTGGGAGCGTATGGAAGACCCTCGGAGAGCTATAGAAAGACTGAAAGCTTCAAGATGCTAAGGAGGGGTCCTGGCCTCCCTGTCAGCCCTCTGACCCCCTCCCCTCTTCTCCCGCACTTCTAATGTTTAAGGCCTCGGTCACCATGACAACATAAAGGAGACCAGGACCGCATGATACTGACGGGGGCTTTAAAATCAGTTTGAGACCCCCCCGCTTTTCTCAGTAGAGTCCCCTGCATACTTTCAGTCATCTCGAGTCTACAGGGATTAGAGCCTATTCACTCTACTGGAGAGAGGTTGAGGGTAACAACGAGAACTAGAGAATGCAATTCCTGAAGAAATTGCAAGTGGGAATGCTTTATGCTGAAAAGCTGACGATGTACTGCTATGCTGAAATGTAATGTGTAAGAAGAAAGTGAAGAATTTAGATTGAAATGATACATGAACACTGGGGGCTTGAATATGTGATGAGGGAAGAAAAGAAAGTAAAAAGGCTTGGAAAAGCAGCAGAATATTTGAACTGCAAACTTTTGAACTAACTTGATGGCGAATGATCTGTCGCCATGGCAACGACATTTGATGACACCCCATAATACGCTTAGATGTGTTGATGGCTGCATCGTTACCAAACCTGTGAAGTTTTGGGCCGTTTGGAGCATTTTAACGGAAATTATGCGAAAAATGTTTCATAGCGAGCATTGTGTTGCCAAGGCAACGGCATTTGAATACATCTTAAAACTGTCAAATTGATGTCTTCACAGCTGGACTGTTAGCACACATGTGAAGTTTGAGCACTTTTTGACCATTTTCATAGGAGTTATAGCAATATCGTATTTTACGGCGAGGGATGCTTTGCCATGGCAACAGCTTTTGAGGAAAACTCACTAATGGAACATAGACATCTTGAGGGCTGGACCATTAACTGTCATCTGAAGTCTGTTGGTGTTTTGGCCATTTTCATATGAGTTACGACAACTTCGTGTTTTATGGCGAGGGATGCGTTTCTATGGAAACAGCCTATGGTGAGATCTCAGATTTGGCGTAGAGCTGTTGAGGCATGGACCGGTGATATACAAGCGAAGTTGGGGGGACGATCGGACTGTGTCCATTAGAGTTACAGCGACATCGTGTTTTATGGCGAGGGATGAGTTGCCATGGAAAACGGTTTCCATGGTGATGTGCAGTAATCAGTGAGAGAAGAGCCTTTCCATTGTTATGAATGAGAGATAAACCTCTTACATGTGAACTTTTTGTTGAAGAACCGTAACAGATATCGGTGAAATTTCAACGCGTGAAGCATCTCAAGGACCCTGAGCATCTGAAGTGTGCTTTTTGTGTACTTTCGGGTTAATAATGTGGCCTTTTGGCAGATTAACTAAAGGTGTGCGGCTGCTGCTGTGAGGAAAGATCAGCCTGAAATTACAATGGTTCTATAATGGAGACATGTTGAAAGTTTTTGTCACTTCATGCCTCAAGAGGCATTTGGTTTAATGATTTTGCTTAATTTTATTTTTATTTTTCAAGCTACGAGATGTTTTCCTACGTTTCTCATGAAAAATTAAGGTTTGGGAATTATGGCAGGTTTAAAAAAAACAAAAAACATATGAAGGCAAATTTCAAGCTGTGACATCACGCACTCTAGCTTTAACGAGCTGCGCAATACACACTAATGTTAAAATCTGAAGAAAGCCTCTTTACCAAGGTCTTAACAATGTTTAATATTTCTAAAAGTATGAATCAGATTTAAAAGTTGTGTAACACGAATAATGTCAGAAAGATGTGTACCATTTTAAAGTTGGAATGAGGTTCCTGAGTGAAAGTATGAAGGAACAGTTAGCAGTTGAAGTCGCATGAAGATTTTTCAAGTCTGAAGAGTTTCTCCATTGACTTCCATGTTAAAAAGGTGATGAATTATGGGATGTATCTCTGGAATTATGAAAGTTATGAATGAGAAAAGTAATAGCCATGGATTCCCGATCGAGCTGAACGTTTTGATGTTAGAGCGGAGTTGTGGGAGCAGAAGAGGGACAAAATAACCCGGCGGAATAAGAATAAAGAATTTGTCCGTAGAAGAACAAGTAGTAAATGACAACACTAAGCTTTAACACACTCCTGAGAAGATTGAATACTTTTTATATTGCTTGGTTTTGGTTAGTTTTAACTTGCCATGCAGCAGCAAATGTTAAAACATCACCTTGTTTAGTGTGTAGTTTACAGGACATATACAGAGAATGCATAATTTAGGGCATAATGACAATTTCACATCTGTGACCTAGAAAAGGATGTTGAGAACTTCCTTCCAGAAAGTCTGAATAAATGGGCAGACCCATATGCAGTGAAGAAGAGTACTGCATTTAACACATGAATTCGGGATATTTGAAGACCTGTAGAGTTGTTTAGACCTTGTTCTAGAGACACTGTGATAATATGGGGTTTCACTGACGGCTAAACCATAGACATACGTTATCTGATTTCCTCCTATTCAGAGAGGATTATATTTAATAAATATCATCAAGGACTAATTAGCTTTTCTCAGTTTATAGTGAAATAACATATGATTAACCCACACACTGCTTTTGAGGACACCACGTATTTCAGTATTTGAATAATGCAGTGTGAATCCATACTGGCACACTGACACATATTTTACACCATTGTATGTGCGGATGCACCAAAGAGAATCAAGGGAGGATTTAGATGGCATACAAAGTATAACACTTAGAAGGATACATTTGAAATAACAATGTTTTATATAATACACCTTTACGGTACAAAGGAGTTAAAATCTCCTTTTTACTTTTTCATGTGTTGGATTTGAGAAGCCGTGCGTTTCACTTTCTGATTATAGTACAGTAATACACCAGTGTTGTACCACCTTCATGACATTATTGGAACTAACAAAGTTTGAACAAACGCTGCATTACATATTTTCCAAAAAAGAAATGGCAGTGTTTACGTATAACACATTACAATATGTCAGTTCCAGTTCTCATTAATTTGTGTAATTCAGTCATGAGTGTAAGTAGGGATCAGCCGGTCATTGATTAAGCTAATTAACGTGTAGTAATCAGTGTTCAATCACAGTGGAAGCCTTGCAGGCGCTCTGTGAACTTGGCAGGATGCAAGAGGACTTGGCATGGCTCTCTCCCGGCAGGTGCAGTGTGTCTGACCAGCCTGCCTGCTGTCACCCTCATTTCACCTTATTAGCGAACATGGATTTTGTTCTCCAGGTAAAGAGCGGTACAGAGTAGGAGGCAAAGTCGTACTACTTTCCTAGATTCACTTACAGTGAGTGACGTATTGAACAATCTTACCATACTTTAAATGCTTTTGACTTGCCAGACAAGACTGAAACTGAAGAACATCGGATATCCTCATATTCTGTGCCTCACTGAAAGGCTTTAAGAGCAGGAGAGGCTCTGCTGTAGTCCATTGTGCACTGTGACCTCATCATCATGCGTCCTGTTGACTCATTGTTCTCCACACAACATTCAACTGTTCACCATCCACAAGACAAGTTGTTGATGTCATAGTCAGTATGCGCCTGTTCATAGTGTCAATATTTACCAGCAGTCCTGTGAGAGTGAGCGAGTGAACAGTAAGTGCTTGTGCTTCCTACATTTAATTATTTAACAGAACTTCATACTTTAAGATCTACTCACAGAAAATACACATTTTCCTATTACCTGTACTGCTTTTATCAATCTGTAAAATAGTTTTGGTGTGAATTGCTAAGGGTTGGAGGTATCGGTAGTGATGTCTTCATTTTCTACAATACAATGAAACTAGATGAATTTAGAAGCAAAGCTTATTTCTTGAACTCATGACCCGGTTACTTTGGATAATCCACAAAGCTTGTTGTGAACATTTTCATTTCTGAACTATTTTCTTTCTACCACATCACTGCACAGAATGAAGTGTCCATCCACTCATGGACGAATGCCTTGGTGCTGCTCTCTTGATTATTAGAAAGTGCCACAAGAGGAACAAATATGTATTTTAATATTGTATTTTAACACCCTCCGCTAAAGTATCACGGCAAGTTTAAACTACCTCCTATTCTCTGTCTATTATCCACAGTTATGAACGTTTAGGTTAAGGCTGATAAGATGGGTGCAGGCAGTAGCCTTTGTTGCTGTCAGGGAGAGATGCCAGCATGTTAGGAGCCATTCTACGTCTCAAATGAGAACAGACCCTTTTCTTCTGTTGCCTCATGCCTCGCAAGCCTAATGCCTCAAGCCCTGTTAGTGCTGCTTGAATGGACTTCATGAATGGCCTGTCCCGGTTGTCTGTGGGTGGGCCACCATGGACTTGTGGGGCATTTGTATGCTTCAGTCTACTGTATATCATCTCTGTTTTGCCTTTTGTTGTAGGCATTTCTCATAAGCACTCTGGTGTGGAGATTGAACAGCTAGGATTTGACCCTATTAGTATCTGGGAGGAAAAACATGGCAGTTTAACCAGTATTTAGTTCCCGAGATGAGATATAGCAACCGATTGGGTCAGTTGTGTGTCAGCTATTTCAAATCATACAATTAGGAAATTGTTTAAATACCCATTCAATGATCATTAATCATTGATGACACGATTAATTATGATGTTTTGAGCCATGACTTGTCCTGAATCACCTGAGTGGACCTGCTATTAAAATACATCTAACTTCCTCTTAACTTAAAAAAGATTTGACTTGAAATGCTGAGGAATTACTTGATACTTATCAAGTCAAGACATATTACAATATTGAAACACTGCTTTTATAAGACTTGACTTTGACTTGCAGTAATTCTGAATTGCTATAAGACTTGAAATGTGACTAGGAAGTATCTCTTACACCATAATACTTGCTTTTGATGCCTAAAGACTCGACTTGCTCTGAAGGACTCAAAGCTCAAGACATGATTTTACAAAACTTGACATGGATTTGTTTGGAATGACTTGAGAGTGTCCGGGGTTTGTCTTGTTAGACTTGAGACTTTCTATCAGCATTACCAGACTTGACTTGGAACTGTTTGAACGTGTATTAAACCGATGAGTGAGACTCCCTCTGTTGTGTTTCCCCCTCAGAGCGAGTGACCCCACTGAGCTGCCACCATGGCCCTGGTTCAGGCTCTGCCCTTATCTGCTGAGTCCCACAACCAAGGCCTCGGTGGAGGACATCACAGGAGACACGCCTCCGGATCCTCACCCCCCATCAACACTCCCCCCTCCGCTCTGGATTCTATGGGTTCTGTCAGCAGCCTCATCGCCTCGCGCCCCGGACACTACCAGGACCACCGATCTGTGGGAGAGCTGGGAGCCAGGGTCCGGAGGGCCACGCCTGGTGCTGCCTGCCTGGGCTCTGAGTCGCCCCCAGACTCTTTACTACAGCACTGCATCGAGAAGGAAAGCTCCATGATGTCCATCAGGGATTTGGAGAGTGGGAATGGGAACTTCACATATCTGAATGAGGACTTTATAGGCGACTGGAATGACAACCGTGTGACATGTGGGAGTCCAGGAAGTGACGCATATGAGACTAAAGGATCAGGGTTCAATGGGAACATGGGGGGGCCTCCCCCTAAACTGATTCCTGTGTCAGGGAAACTCGAGAAGGTGAGTCTTTGAATAAATACATTTTAGAGAGCATTATATTTGTTATAACCATGAGATGTAATCTGTGGTTCTTTACACTGTATTGCACTATACAGAGAGGTGTCTAGGTTTAATACACCTTCATAATAACACAAATGTTTGATATATTGTAGCACTATTGCATTAAACTGCATTCATTTTAGTGTGGTGTGCCCAATACACTGGCAACTCTATAGTATTTTTCTGTACTTCGAAACTTTAAAGGGGGTATATCCACTAAGGAATGCAAACAATACTGCATTAAAAAAATCCCATAAATGACCTTACCACATTGACAACAGTGGCCAAACCAGAGATATTCGGAGTTTCCGTGTGTTAACTATTAATATTAAGCCCTTGTTATTAGTCTTTCTTTCTTATCTCAGTATTTATCATATTTTATATTCCTCCTCCAGAACATGGAGAAAGCAGTGCTGCGGCCCACTGCCTTCAAACCTGTCATTCCCAAGAGCCGTACCTCCATGCAGTACCTCTCCCCTCGCCACTCTGCCAACACATCGGAGAGCCAGAACAACCTGAACCTGCTGAGCCCCTCACACACAGAGCTGTCTCCCTCCAGCTCGGAGAAATGCAGCTTGCACAGCAGGACCCGTAACAGCGGCAGCAGCCACTCCTGCCAGCTGACCGACTCTGGACGCAACTCCCTCTCCAGTCTCCCCCCTTACAGCGGGGGCTACAGCCAGGCGTCAGGAGAGGCCTCTGCAGGCCACCTGGAGCCCATGAAGAGCGCTCCGCCTGTCGGTGCACACGGACACTCCAACTCCGACAGCGGCCGCTCGTCCTCCAGTAAGAGCACGGGCTCCGGCTCCATAAGCTGCCGGGGCCAGCCTCTGTCCGACAGCGGGTCCAGCGGGCGCTCCCCCGGCCCGGTGGAGGGGTACGAGGGGGTGGTGAGGGACCTGGAGGACAAGCTGAGGGAGAGGGAGCTGGAGCTGCATCAACTCAGAGACAACCTGGATGAGAATGAAGCTGCAATCTGCCAGGTTGGTACACACTGCCCCTCTGTCCTGTTCCCGAGGAGTTTGCAGTGAAAACAAATGGAAATTCCATGCTTATATATTTGTCAAGGTTTATTTCACCATTTCACTACTATTTGAAACAGGGCGGTAATTAATACTTTGACGCTGTATATAATTGCAAACTCATCCGTCAATAGCAGGACCTTTTAGTTTCGTATGGAAAGTCCTAATGAATATGTTGTGTCTGTGGTTACAGGTTTACGAGGAGAAGCAGAGGCGCTTTGAGCTGGAGCTGGAGGAGCTGAGGCAGGGCTGTGCCACCAGGATGCAGGTCGCCTCGCAGAAGGCCCATCGTGCACAGCAGGTGCTGCAGCTGCAGGTCAGAACCTCTGGGCTGTGGTCAAATAGTCAAAAAGACCTGTGTCTTCTCCTAACTTTTCCTTGACACAAAACGTTAGAAAGGAACATTCTTAAGGAAACGACAACAAGGAGAACACGACTGCACTAGGCTACGTAAATGACTAGGGTCTGCCATCTTTTTAAATGTTGCTGTCACAAGGAATTGTGGTACAGCTTTATCTCCTTTTCTTTGGCCCAGTGTACCTTGTGCTAAAGGAGATAAGAAAGGACACACCTTTTCCAGTATTTAGAGAACAGACGGGCTCTTATCATGGCTGCTGACGTCCGAATTGCTCGGGTCAACTTCTGATACTGGCTGTTTCTGACTGCAGGTTTATCAGCTGCAGCAGGAGAAGAAGAAGCTGCAGGAGGACTTTGCTCAGCTTCTGAAGGAGCGGGAGCAGCTGGAGGAGCGCTGCACCTCCTATGAGCATGATAAGATCCAGCTGGGGCCGCGACTGGAGGAGAGCAAGTGGGAGGTGAGCTGCACTACAGGAGTACTAAACCGACAGGTTATACAGTAGTCGTGTAATGACCGCATACACATGTTTGGGCTGTCATGTTGAAGTTTCTCAGTGCCATCCTTGTTGATTTAACCATTACACATTCTTCTTTAAAGTCAATATCACTCGTATTGCCTTAATCACTGCTATTTTAAACCATCACTCTGACTGTAAAGCATCAATCTGATGCAGCTTCACTGCGATATATTTACAGATATGTTTATTCTCCAAATTAAATGAACTGCAGTTGGACAGAATGATTATTAGTCGTTAATTTGCTCACTCAATACAGGAAGTAAAATGTGTCTACTAGGACAGTTATTTCATGCTTTTAAATCTAAAATGAAAAGTCAGTTGAAATGCAATTTCATAGACAAAACAATGAATCCATTCTTAGACTAAAGCATTGATTAAAGGATAAAGATACCATCCGTTGCAAGCCTATTTATTTAAACCTTAATATTGATATGCATGAGCACCCCAAAATACCGAGAACAGAATACACATCCTAAACATGTCTCCCTCCCTCAGGTGTGTCAGAAGTCGGGGGAAATCTCGCTGCTGAAGCAGCAACTGAAGGAGGTGCAGGTGGAGTTGGCCCAGCGTGTGGGGGAGATCGTCTCCATGCGGGGTCAGCTCAGAGAGGCTCGTGGAGAACTGACCAACACCCAGGTCCTGCTCCAGGAGGCCCACGGCACCACCCGCACACGAACCCTGGAGCTGGAGGTGTGCGAGAACGAACTTCAGCGGCACAAGAGCGAAGCAGAGCTGCTCCGAGAGAAGGTGGGACGCCTTGAGGGAGAGATGGCTCACCTCAGAGATGCTCTGGCCAATCAGGGCCCAGGAAACAGACAGTGTCAAGTGTTCCACGAAGCAGAGGAACACATGCTCGCATACGAGAGTGATGAGGCGAAGGCCCAGCGGCAGAGCAGCAGCGAGGCCCTGCAGAGCATGAAGGTGCAGATGGACAGGATGAGGGCGGAGCTGGCCTACGAGCGGCAGCGGGCCGAGCAGCAGGCGGGGGGGTTCAAGGAGGAGCGCAGGGTATGGCAGGAGGAGAAGGACAAAGTTATCCGCTACCAGAAGCAGCTGCAGCAGAACTATGTGCAGATGTATCGCAGGAACAGAGAGCTGGAGCAGCACCTGCAGGAGCTCAGCCACGAACTGGAGAGCAGAGAGGAGGACGAGGGCAGCGGCAATGAGATCAACTTTGATGAGATCGCCGCCACGGAAATTTAACCTGTGTCTCTCCATCTTTGATTTGCACTACTGTCAGTTAACTATTTACCCCTATATGTCACAGATCTGCTTTCTATTGTGCCGTTTGTTGACATGACAAATAAGCAAGATATCGCATAACTCATTACCATAAATTCTACCGTATTCAAATTCTGCCTCATTGGTCTATTCTCCAAGGAGTCCCACTTAAAAGCCAATGACCTCTATTAGTCATTTGTAGGACACCTCAGTCCTCTGGTCCTGAAATAAAGCTATAGTCCATATTCTTAAGTATGAGGTACTAATAGAAAATCTAAATCAAATGTTGGAAAAGGGATGGTAAGGTAAAGCAGCTAAGATATTATATATAAGTGTACACTTAAAATGATATTGATTTACTTTTGGTGGCTTGAATTCATTTAGCTGCCGGCCCCTTCCCATGTGCTGGTTCTCCTGTCCTGGGGACGTGTTTCTCCTCATCTATTGTAGGTGTACACTGACTGTGCAAGTACCTCATATAACCCTGCTGGAAACTATCCCAATGATAAGTACCAGGCGTTTGTCAGAGAGGTTGTTGTGTGTGAATAACTTCACCAGACCTCCTCCTGAGTTGGTTGTGACTCCACCTTCCAGGCTGGCTCGAACACCACCCTCCCACTCTGTGTCAGCTCTGATCAGTGCATTTAGCCCACGCTTGTTGTCGATGAACAGTTGAAGTGAGACGCCACACATTCAGAGTGAGAGCATCAGAGCGAGGTGCTGATGATGGTGAATCCACTCATCATGACCAACAAGTACCAGTAGATGTAGCAAGATGAAATTGTAGGGACCAAAAACTTTAACTTTTCAGTCATATGGCACACATTTTGTTTTTTTTATAATATAAAGTCCAGTTTGAGGGACACAAAGCTTAGGCCTCCTCCAGTTGAACACTTTACCCTTAATGGTGAAATTATATCATGAACATCTGTACAGTCTAATGTCATTGAACACCGTAACATCTGGATTAAATACGACCTTAACACCTTCCATTCAGTACACGTCAGAAATCACAAATAAATCACTTTCCTGTAGTGTTTGAGAACCATAATATATGTACAGTAATTATATACTGCAATATTGATAAATATATATGTATGTCATGATATTGTAAATGAAATGTAACGGCAGGCGTTTGGCATGTGATGGCAGCAAAAGAGCAGGTATACTTTATCACGACTGCATTCCCATCACAAAGAATACAACATTACGAAAGGTTGTAAAAGCACAGGAGTTTATAGCATTGTAAAGGATAAATAGAAAAACATACTTAACTTATAATCTCTAGAAGTGTTAAACAATTGGGTGTTTTTGACATTACTAAAGGGATTGTGCACTAAATGAAGGGTGTTTTGGTGTTGAGACAACTTTGATACGTTGTCCCACCAAACGTTCTAATCCGTTTCGTGTGCGTTTACTTTCCTGTAGGACCAAACCAAGATACTGTTTTTGTTCATTTCTGTTGATTGAAAACGCATCCTCTGTAGAGAACCCATAAAGTACAATAATAAAACATAGCCACTGTGAATAGACCAAAGCAATGTCGCACATTATATCTTGCTCCTACAGATGTGTGTCCTGTATATTGATGCTGTGTGGATGGTCCTTCTGGTTCCTCACTATCATTTTATAATCCACAGTATTTGTATGAAGACATAAAACGTTTATTTTCATGCTGTACATTTCTTGAACAAACCTGTTTTTAATTAAAAAAGACATCATTTAAAAGCTGTGTGGTACATGGAGATTTCTTACAACATTTTCGAAAGCCTTAGTTGGAAATGACGTCTGAATACAAAACAGTATATCATTCCAATGTTATACATATCCTTTTACATCTGGATTATTTATTCAACAGTTCTCCTCTTGTTCACTTTTAGGCAATGTTTGTAGTTTGGTGAGGCGTTCACTATATTTCTCATTAAATGCTGCAGACAACAGAAATGTTTGTCACATGACTGCCCTCTGCAGGTCAGAAGTTACATTACAATTTAACGCTCTGTAAGACTTATATTCTACGTTTTCAGGGCTTTTAAAAAAGGCACTCTGGTTACAATGTGCAGTCTGTTATCCTGCACATCTAATCAGATAAACACTTCTGCTCTGCAGTATTTTTCGATTGGATTTTAATACGACAAAATGTAAAAATAAATGTTATTAACAGGCATTGGCTCCTGGGATGTGATTAAAGTGAAATACTTTTTTTTTTAATGATTTCCAGCTTTATGGACGCAACTAATTGACCGTAAATCTTATTTTTGTTTGCCCTTCTTAAGTTCTATAGTACTAAGTAATTTTATGACAAAATTCCTTTTCATTTATTGTATCATTACCGTTTCAAATACCAGTAATCTGCTCTATGCTAAGTTTGTTATTCAGCTTAGAACAGTTACCAGTGTCCATGTAATCAATAACTTTAACATGAATGGCAAAATAACATACCTGACCTCTGTGAGCACATCTCTGTGTTCAGGTCGGAGTTCAAGTCTCTGCGTTTAGTCCCAGGAATAAATTCATGATGAGAGTTTCAGTCTCCTTTCAAAATGTTTTTGGGGACTTTGACCACAAACACCATGGGGTCTTTGGCCTTGTTGCTGAAGGCTTTTCGGATGATGTCCACAGCGTGATGATGGGTCACGCCCTGCAGGGAGACTCCGTCCACAGACACCAACTCAAATCCAGCCTGGGGGGGTGAGAGTCACAGTGAGGTGCAAGGTAGTAACGGCTAGCTACTGCAGCTAGGAACCTCAAAATCTGTTTTCATAAACAAATTAAAACTTGAAGGAACATCATTTATCAAGATTGGATCATTTGATTATTTCAGGAAATACTTGTACATACAAGTAATACAAAGATGTGACCTTCATAAAGTATATTGGTTTCCGTTACACATTGGATGGTTTGATTGTATGAAGTATTGAAAGGGTGTTTCATTTAGCGTGTCACCTTGAGCACTTCGCAGGTGGAGGCCGCTCCTCCGGGGAAGATCTTCTCGATCTTCACCACCGGCTGAACCTTGGACTCCATCCCACCAGATATACTGATGCCTGAAACACCAGAACAAGAGTGGAGGTCAGTGAAGTATTTAGATGTGTGCACTTACACTACAAAGTGTTCCACCAATACAGGTTACCCATGTACCATGTGCTCACTGCACATGGTACATGGGTAACCTGTATTGGTGGCTGTATTGGCTGTGCACAAATATTTATACTACATTTGGCTGCACTTGTCCAGATTCTTGAGATGTCTGCCTAAAAATTGATGCTCACCAAAAACAAATCCAATCACACAAAGGTTATTGTTTGTTGGGTGGAGACGGTAATCTCAGAGATATATGGAAATATCTAAACACTTGGACTTCAAAGATTCTCCGTATTATGGCAAATCGTACTATTTATAATATAAATGCAATCAGTGGAACACATTTACCCAGTGACTGTTTGGTCTTGGAGATGCTGACAGTTTTGAGCTCGTACTCCTGTTCAGACTCGGATCCGTTGAGTCCGTTCTCAGAGGAAGCCTGGGGTCCGTTCATCTGTTCCCCCCCCGCGCGCTGATCCGGACTCGATCTGAAAACCTGCGACAACAAGGGGCGACTCCTGCGCGCCGCACTCTGCAGCGTGAACACGCCTCCTTTACTCCCGTCTCCACTTTTCTCCTTTTTACCCGCGGAGTGTCCGTTTCTGAACGGGGACCGGCCTCTCTCTGAGGAGGTGTCTGAGGCAGAATGCAGCGAGACCTCGTCAAAGTGGACAGAGCGAATGGTGCCAATGTCTGTGCGGAGCGGGGGGCGGGGGTGTTCGTTGTGGGCCAGCAGCCAGTTGGGGAGCATGGCGCTGGAGGAGGGCGATCTGAGGTCTCTGGACTCTGAGTCGTATCCGTCCACTGGGATGTCCAGCAGCGGGGTGAAGGACAAGGAGGTAGGGGGCCTCTCCCTGGCCCCCCGAGGCCCCTGCACACTGAGCTTCTCCAGCTCGTCCAGCAGGTGGCTCTCCTTCTTCACCTCCTCAGCATTGTGGAGCTCAAAGCCTCCCCTGCAATCTGAAAGGATACGCAGGTGATATACAAACCTTTTGTATGGTCTGAGCAGAGTTACCTCAGGCTGTGGTTACAAATTGGGATCTATGGAAGCCTTTATATAAAAATGAATGCAGGATACAAATACACTCATGGCTTATCAGATTTATTAGACAGTAAGACATTATTCTGCTTGAAATACTTGATTTAAAATGTAAACACATTTTCTTCAGAGTGTTTTTATTCTTGTTTTTTTTTCTTTGGCAGAAGTAGCCTTCGATAGATATAATATCGGCCTCAGAACGCTATCACTCGAATTCTAAGAAACAACTGCAGGAAAACCCTTTTATACAAATAAAGTGAAATTAAATCAAATTCAAGCAAGGTTTTTCTGAATCATTAAAAAACCAGGTTATGACCAACATAAAAATAAAAGATGTATTTAGAGTTGAGATGAAGGGTACTGACCCGGGATAGGAGTGATGAGGCGCCGTTTTGGTACTCGCCCAGATGTGGGAGAGCGAAGAAGAGGAGTTTTGACTACAATAAAGAAAGAAAACAATGTTACAAAAAGGAGCCTGAAAAGGACTGTTCAGATATGTGCCAAGTATTTCTCATGCATCTCACGCACTTGAACGATACTTGAGGATATCGTAGGCCTCGACTTCGATCGGGGTCACCAGGTTATTGAATGCATTCAGGTCAGGAGGAGGAAGCAGCATCCTGAGAAACAAGACCACAGGGTATATAATAATAATACATTTTCACTGTTGTGTTGCGTGACAAAGGATGTTAAATTAAGTCATCTGTGTATAATAAGATTATCCCTATTCACTTTTCTGGCAGTGTTTGTAATGCTACAGTTTCTCTATCTAGATGTACACAGAGTGGAGGGCAGAAGTCTTTATTTTGTGAGTATTTTTCTTTCCCTTGCTCTGCTTACCGGACTTCTCTGAGCAGCAGCAGCTTCTCCGGTCTGTCCAGCACGGCCAACAGGTGGCGTATCAAGTTCTCCACCGATCGATCCGCCACGTACTGAGGGTAACGTTACAAAAATAGTACCCAGTTTATAATTACTCAGAACCAATGTGAAATCTGTGTTTGTGATTAAAAACTGCAAACAAAGACTGTTACATGGAAAGTCCAAAGGTCAGCAAATGTAAAAACGACATTGTCTCAGTTTATTTTCATACCCTTCGGCACGTCTTCATCACAGCGGCCACCTCCTCCTCCGTCAGCAGCCTGCGGGCCATGTCCTCCACCACTCCTAGCATCTCTGAATTTGGCATGACACTGACATGTCTGCCCCCTGAAAACAGCACGGAGAACAATCAGTCAAAAAGTCATTCGCTTTTGTTTCGAGAACAAGAGGTAAAAACTACTTTTACCAGCTTTGTGTGTGGACGGCGACTTGGAGCGCCCCCTGCGCCCCCCCCTGAAGAGCAAGTTGACAAAAGTCTTGGAGCGTTGCAGGACGCTCTTCTCTGGGTGCTTCTCTTTCTGCTTCTTCTCTTTCTTCTGCTTGATCTCTGTGGTTGGATAGCAACAGACAGTCATTTATGAGGCCTTATTATTCCATCATTATTTCATCGTGTTACCAACTCTTTCTACTCCTCACCTTCCACAGTGACCTGACTCTGGGAGCGGCTGATTGGTCGGCTCGGTCGGCTGAGGGCCATCAGCACGGCTGTCTTCGGGGACTCTGTGGTCCCCCCGCCCTCCCCAGAACGGATCACTGTGTCTTTGAGCAGCGTGGTTCGTCCCAGGCTGCGCGTGGTTTCTGCAGCCGACCTCTGGGATGGAAGGTCCGTCTGCATGGCCGTCTCCGTTCGCCCGGACTCAAACCTGGACACAAAAACTACCATGAAGTCCGGTGTAGTCTGCAAGTGAACACCTGCTGTAGGGCTGCACTATTTATCTAAACATGTCTAAAGGTTCTTTTGAGATTTTCAAATAAAGCACTAAATATATATTTTTATATTTTGTATATATGACACAAAGTAATACTACAATCCAATACAAACTAAAATAAATGGTATCAACTTTCTCTAATGAATACAACAATAATAATCAGTGTGGGCTGCTCTATATCAAATCTTGTTTTGAAAGGCTCAACGCTAACTGGTATGGATTGAATATGTCTGCAGTGGAAAAGAGACTATTTAAAAAAAGTTTGTAAAGTGAAAAGATCTGTAAAAATAAAATGTTGTTTTGGTCTCGTATTTCTTATTGTCGTTGTGTTCTTATTTGGGTTGAACATACCCTGTCCTCTGGTCCTCTGTAGAGATGCAGACATCCACCATGTCTGAACAGAAGGGCATGCTGGGAGGGAACATGACCTGCGACAGGCCGCTCAGAGAGCTCACCGGAGTCCCAGACGACAGAGAGGAGCCAGAGGAGTTGGATTCTGAACCCTGGGAGGAGGATTTCTGAGTCCCGTTGGACACTGAGGAAGAAAACGAAAGATCATCCAACTAAAACGCATCTCAAAGTATCAACGTGTTATGTGATCGTTAAAGATCTAGATCATGGAAAAACAGATACATACACTTATTGAGCCACCTGTATTCTGCCACCATCTCTTTATAAGCTGGGTATCGCCCTGCTTCCTGTGAAGATGGCCACAGATATGCAAATTAGATACAGTAGAGAGCTTGAAACGTGTATGGGATCCCTATATTTGATAAAGAGTTACTCTAGAAGCACACAGACAGCCTCATCAGCACACCTCGTCTTCGTCAAAGAGAAACATATTTCCCTTTGTGATTTTCTAGTAACGTTTGATTGCCAGTTTCTAGAGGCAAAGCGAGATACCCCGGAGCAAAACTCACAGATAACACGGCTGTAAGCTTTGATCAGCACCTGATCCCAGCTGCCTGGTGAATAATGCACACAGCCTGGCTATTTCTCAGAGCGCGAAACCCAAGCTCCGACAAGTAAAGAGAGCGAGGAATATTACGACTGCATGCCAGCTGTCGGGCCCTGCCACACACACCGTCGACGCTACGCCGAATGAGTGGTAACGCGGCTCGTGGGGTTTGCATTTGTTAGAGAATTAAAGATGAAAAGGTAGGCAACAGGACAGGAAGGTAAATGTGTGTCGGGTCATCTAACCTGGGCAGTAAAGACTTCTGAACAGTAATCTGTTTCTGTTGACCACATAGATGTGCCCTATTTAAAATGTACTTTCATTTATGTAAGTAATGTCGTTTTTGTATGTAGATTAGTGCTTGTTACAATAATCCAAATGTGTAATGTATAGTCTTGCATGAACAATATAATTATGTTGTTTAAAATAATTAAAGAAGGTCATCTTTAGGACTTTGAAGGCTCCATGGTTGGAGCATGCCATCTGCTAGGAATTCATAATACATATGTATTGCATGCCGCACTGGACATAAAGGGTTTAAAAGCTGTCCATCACTCTCACCTTGATGGTCAGCATGACATGTGTGTGGCTCTTCAGCACCTCCACAGCGTTACTGTGGCTGATGTCCTCAAAGCTTATTCCATTGGCAGCCAGGATCTGGTCCCCCATCTTTATCCCATTCTGCTCAGCCAGGCCTCCAGGATCCAGCCTGAGGCCACCAGACAGAAGGAGAGATCATTTCATGACTAAATGTCTTCACAAAGTTATAAACATAAAAGGTTTATAGGACAATGTTTTCCATAGCGGATGTACCCACTTGGAGACGTAGATGCCCAGACCGAACTCCTTGCCCCCCCGGATGTTGAAGCCCAGGCAGAAGTCGTCGGAGGTGGTGGAGAGGTGGACGATCCTTTGGAGGGCGCTTCCTGAGCTGGCGTCTGAAGGAGTGCACCCGCTCTCCTCCACCACCATACGCCTGTGTATCAAGTCCACCCTGGAAGAATGACAACATGTCAGAATCTAATATGTGTGTGACGAACTGAGCAACAGCAACGGTTTGTCATTACCAGGTGGTCTTCTCCTTGGAGTAGCGGATGCCGGGGACTTTGCCAACGCGTCTCACCACCATCCTCAGCCTGTTGTTGCCCGTCAGGACTTTCACAGCGCTGCTCATGGTGATGCTCTCCAGGCTGATACCGTTCACCTCCACCAGTTTATCCCCGACGCACAGGCCTGCCTCCTCTATAAAACACACATACGGAAAGGAATTAGCATTTTAGCCCTTCCTGATTCTTTTTAAAATCTTTGTTATATCCCTGACGTAAGGTCTCTGGTTAATACAAGCTTACACAATTGTCACGTCTTTTTCTAAGTCTTCAAACATGTCAAATATACCCCATAGTGAATGTCAAAAGCTTCTATGTCTAAAAAGCTTCAGTTTCTAACAAGTGTCTGAATGAGACTACTTAATGTCATCACGCTGAACATTAGCCGCCTTTAGTGACGGAACAGTGACACAGTTCATTTAGAACAGCTTTTTACTACTGGTGATTTATTTACTCTTCAACGAGTGTAAAAGTGGTGTTAATATGTGGAGATTATCCTGATAAGAAAAACCCCATCGGCCAACTTCCGGGTCAACCTACTACAAAACACCATCACTGCACCGCTGTATTCCCCTGGAGCTCGCAGTGTGTACCTGCTGTACTGTTGTCCTCCACCTTACTGACAAAGATGCTGAGGCCGTGTTCGGAGCCTCCTCGCACGCTGAAGCCCAGCTTGCCGTCCACACTCTTATCCACTGTGATCGTATGGAGGTCCTCACAGTCATCTCCACCTAAATAATAATATCACATGGATGCTGTGTTAGTGATGTCCACTAATCTTAGAAGAAATTCACCTTATTATAATTATTAATGTCATTCATGAAGGCCTGTATCCGACTACTCTCCTATTTGACTATTTGTAATATGGAGCAGTGGTTCTCTCTTGCTACTCAAACGATATCAACCATTAGCTAATGCAAGTCAAGATGACTTCTGCTAGAAGGTTTATTGAGGACAAAATAGTCTTCTACATTATTGAAACTTTCAAAAAAGTCCAGATTACTTTTATTTTAATCGTGTTTCTCCCCTAAAAACATGCTCATTTCAATCCAAATCAGGGCAGTAAAGAAGAAAAACACGTCATTATAGATTACAGGTCTCAATCAAGGAAACTAGTTAAGTCATTGTAAAGTATGGATTAATTAACAACTACATTTAATCATTGTAATCTGTGGCTTTTGAGTTAAATGCTCGATTCATTTTTTGGTGCATTATTAATTATTGACTCCATTATATTGATTAATTCAGGCCAAGTTAAGATATTGTTTCATTTTGTGTCTATGATGTAATGTTGCTTCTTCAATGATGACAGTGTGTAGCAATGTACAACCTTTTACATGTTCTTTTGAGACAAAAGGTTTGAGATCAGGTCAGTCTTATGCAGTGTGAGATGAGTAAAGGTATCCAAATAAGTCTCAGCTTTGCCACATTTAAATCTAATCCGGATCTTAATTTCAGAAAAGAAATGACCAACCGTTCTTTGTCAGACTTCTAAACCAGTGTTTATCCACAGCGGACAGCAGGATGTAATGTGCACGACACAAGCAGCCGGCTTAACTCCTCCTCACCATCCACAGGAGAGTTGATGAGGATGACCCGGCCCATAGGCGAGTTGGTTCGGATTCCACGCCGGCGCTGCTCCTTCTTTCGTAAGAGGTTGCGGGTAGCCGTGTGTGACCCTTGGGTCCCGGGGGTCTTCTCCCTGCGGGACGGGTCTGACGAGTGAGCCATGGAGGCTGGCAGGGTCCCCTTTCACACAGGGGACTCAGCTCCGGGTGGAGGAGCCTATACAGCAGCAGCATACAGCAGAAGGAAGGGGATCCTCAGGCAAATTGTCCGCTGTGTTTCCATCATTCACAGACTATTATATCTTTCTCAGTAGTTTGCCAGTAGACTGAAATGGCCGGATAATCCAACTCACCGACACGGGTTGCTGTGTGACATGACAGCTGACTCTTTGGCTTCCTGGACTCACATTGTGGTCCAATCCTGCCCATGTTGCATCTCTCTCACCTGTCTGAGTCTCACAGAAAGAGACATGAAGTACAGCAATGCATCATTAACACATGTATCTAGTCATTGAAGCTCAAATTACATCAAGTCCATTGTGACAAAGGCCAACACATGTACTGTGTCTCTGCAGGTGAGGTTCAACAGGATTGTATAGGTGTTTTTAGCTCAGACTTGACCCACTTAAGAGTCAAGATGTCACATGGTGTTGACACCATGGTTAATTTACATGTCACTAAACTGAACCCTTGCGGACAGTGTGTGTCCTCATGTCGTTTGCTTGGGTTTCCCCCAGCAGGCTCGTGCTTCAGCACCCCGGAGAGCGAAGTTAAAGAAAACAGTCACAAAGGCGAGATTTTTTACGTTTAATTATCGAAACTAAGATAAATTCGTTTCCTTGAGTCTTATTTCTTGCTGCTCGACTTTAAAATGTCACTTTGGGGAACAAATGTAGCCTTATCTCGAACAAGATGCACAACAAAAATAAAAAACATACCGAACATTTGACGTTTCGAGGCGAAAACACCACTCTTCTTTTTCTTAAAAAGTCAAGTTACGTTGACGGTGACAAAAAAAAGTTATCCGTGTATCCCTCACATTCATTCTGTAAATAACTAAACTAAAGTCAGCTTGCTAGCCTACCTGTGTCCATGTTGTGCAAAATGACCTAACGCACCTGGCAGGGGCATTTCTCTGACTGGTAATAAGCTCCGCCCCATGGCCATGGCGATTGGCTGCAGTGGATTAATTAAGAGTATTTGATTGGATGACTTGTATGTCAATCAACGGACAGCGTGTCAGGAGTAGGAGGCAGAAAATTAGTATTAAAGAAAGAGGCTGATGTAAGGTGTACCTTGTTGTTAAATAGTGATCACGAAATATTGCTAATCATATCTTATCTATATTACTTGAAAATGTAATGTTTGGATTAAAAAAAGGTAGGGATTTTGTTCGCAGTTCTAGATTATTATTTGTGCTTAATATTTCGATTAAGCACAAATCTAAGTTCAAGCAAGAAGCAGAATGCACACAAATAAAAGCTGTTAAAAATCCTTAAATGTACTGACTTTTTAAGGCAGCCACGATGATGGAAACCAGACTGATTATACATGTTGGCTCTGAAAACACTCCCACTCTCTCTCTGCCATGGGACCTCTGTTGACTCTCGTCAGGGAGTCAAACATCTGAACAACTTTTTCCAAGTAGCGAGTAAGAATAAAAACAAACTGTGGAGCACAAAGCCACGTTTTATTGGTCAAAGGGTTTCTTGGTTCCCAATATAACACAACAGTACAGTACCACAGTGTAAAACAGGAACCAGTGTTGACATCAGGTCTGCTCCCTCTTGAGTTTAAAGACAGACCATCATTAACACACTCGGAGCCTCTTACTTCACAGTCATACCACAACATTTATCAAGGTTTTCCACGAGACCAGTGCACCAACAAACTTTGCAAATATCCTTTTTTTGTCACACACTAACCACTACATATTCTTAAGCATTCATATTTGTATTCTTATAGCTTGGAGTCATTTTGGTTTTAGACTTTGTGATATATATTTTTTCTTATCCTGCACGGGTAATACAGATCATTATTTGCTCTCGAAAGGCTGAAGTTCTTGTGCTATTCTTCTGACAGCTCGGATGACATCTTCCGCATTGACTTCTTCTCCAAATTCAATCTCTCTGTGCTCCAGAAGTATTCCCTGTGGGAGAAATGGGACAAAAAACATCATTATACAGTTCCAAGTGTGCTTTTTTGTGCGTCTTTTCCCATGTAAGGCAAAAGTGTGTTCTGTGGTGTGTTCAAACACAACTTGACTGAAGGAGGTTTTACCTGCTGTCCTTGTCCAATGACAAAGACCCCACCCAGGACAAAGCCTTCTCCCAAAATGTTTCCCATGAAGCCCCTCTTAAAAGCCTGCAGGCCATTCATCCACACCCCAACACGCAGGAATGCCAGCAGACCCATCTTCCGCTCACGGGGTCCATAAAAACGTCTCTGCAAAAGAAGCAGACAAACCAGAAGACTATATTCATTCATTTAGACCCAAACTGATTCTTCACAGATTCTGAAGGACTCTTATTAACTGACCACACACAAAGTACCAATTCATAACAGAAAAATAATTCCACCTTTTCATCCAAGAAGACCTCCCTCTTGAAGAACGACTGGAAGTTCTGGACCTCGGTGCCGACGTCCTCCTTCACCACAGCGTACAGAGGGACCCCGAGCTCATCCAGCTGAGGCTTCAGAGAGGACAGCTCGGCAGCCTCCTGCAGCCGGGGAGGATTCAAACAGTCATGTGAACAAAAACTCATTGTGTAATACAAAGAAGCCACACACACCAACTGGTAAACATATATACAAATATATACAAATTCAAGGTTTTGTGGTTACTGTTGTCAATTTCCATGTATTGCCTACGTAGTTTATTTGAAGGTGCATACATTATGATAAACTAGGGCTTTGGTAGAATGATGGCAACAGCTACAGGTGTTAAGATTCAATATATTGCGATCTTGTTGGCAAGGCAACAAATTGCAAGCAAAATGTCGATTTAAGAAAACTGTCTTAGTTTCCAAATTAAGACTATAGAAAGTTCCCAGAGATACTGAAATTTGACTTGCATTCCAAATATATCAAGATTGATTTTGGGTACATTTCTATAAAATTATGTAGAAGACGCAAATAATACTTCAATTTATTGTAGTCTATATGATCTAAATATGTTACTCAATATCAAGACCCAACTCGCACCTCCGGCGGAGCTTTTCGGGCATTCCTGTGGAGGTTGGGGACATTGAACCAGAGTGGTCGGTGTTCAAAGCCTCTATTGTTCAAAGCCTCTATTGCCGAAGCCGCGGCGGGGAGCTGTGGTCTCAAGGTCCTAGGTGCCTCAAGGGGCGGTAACCCTCGAACCTCCTGGTGGACACCGGTGGTCAGGGAAGCCGTCCGACTGAAGAAGGAGGCCTTCAGGGATTTGTTATCCCGGGGGACTCCCGAGGCAGTTGCAAGGTACCGACAGCCCCGAAGGGCAGCAGCCTCATCCGTGGCCGAGGCAAAGCAGCGGGTGTGGGAGAAGTTCGGAGAAGACATGGAGAAGGACTTTCGGGCGGCACCAAAGTTGTTCTGGAAAACGGTCCGACACCTCAGGAGGGGGAAGCAGGGGACCATCCAAGCTGTGTACAGTAAGGATGGGACGTTGTTGACCTCAACTGATGGAGTGTTGGGGCGTTGGAAGGAACACTTTGAGGAACTCCTGAACCCGACAACTCCGCCCCCTATGTTAGAGGCAGAGCTGGAGTATGACGGGGGATCAACACCAATCTCCTGGGGGGAGGTCACTGAGGTCGTCAAACAACTCCACAGTGGCAAAGCCCCGGGGGTGGATGAGATCCGCCCGGAAATGCTGAAGGCTCTGGGTGTTGAGGGACTGTCATGGTTGACACGTCTCATCAACGTTGCGTGGAAGTCGGAAACAGTACCGAAGGAGTGGCAGACCGGGGTGGTGGTTCCCCTTTTCAAAAAGGGGGATCAGAGGGTGTGTGCCAATTACAGAGGCATCACACTACTCAGCCTCCCCGGGAAAGTTTACTCTAAGGTACTTGAAAGGAGGGTCAGGCCGATTGTCGAACCTCAGATTGAGGAGGAACAATGCGGATTCCGTCCTGGTCGTGGAACGACGGATCAGCTTTTTACTCTCGCAAGGATCCTGGAGGGGGCCTGGGAGTACGCTTATCCGGTCTACATGTGTTTTGTAGACTTGGAGAAGGCGTATGACCGAGTTCCCAGGGAGTTACTGTGGGAGGTGCTGCGGGAGTATGGGGTGAGGGGGTCTCTACTCAGGGCCATCCAATCTCTGTACTCCCAAAGCGAGAGCTGTGTCCGGGTCCTCGGCAGTAAGTCGGACCCATTTCCGGTGAGGGTTGGCCTCCGCCAGGGCTGCGCTTTGTCACCAATCCTGTTTGTAATATACATGGATCGGATTTCGAGGCGTAGTCGTGGGGGAGGGGGTCTGCAGTTCGGTGGACTAAGGATTGCACCACTGCTTTTTGCAGATGATGTGGTTCTGATGGCTTCATCGGTCTGCGACCTTCAGCACTCACTGGATCGGTTCGCAACCGAGTGTGAAGCGGCTGGGATGAGGATCAGCACCTCCAAATCTGAGGCCATGGTTCTCAGCAGGAAACCGATGGACTGTCCACTCCAAGTAGGGAATGAGTCCTTACCCCAAGTGAAGGAGTTCAAGTATCTCGGGGTCTTGTTCTCGAGTGAGGGAACAATGGAGCGTGAGATGGGCCGGAGAATCGGAGCAGCGGGAGCGGTACTGCAGTCGCTTTACCGCACCGTTGTGACGAAAAGGGAGCTGAGCCAGAAGGCAAAGCTCTCTGTCTACCGGGCCATTTTCGTTCCTACCCTCACCTATGGTCATGAAGGATGGGTCATGACCGAAAGAACGAGATTGCGGATACAAGCGGCCGAGATGGGTTTTCTCCGCCGGGTGGCTGGTGTCTCCCTTAGGGATAAGGTGAGAAGTTCGGTCATCAGGGAGGGACTCGGAGTTGAGCCACTCCTCCTTCGCGTCGAAAGGAGCCAGTTGAGGTGGTTCGGGCACCTAGTTAGGATGCCACCTGGGCGCCTCCCTAGGGAGGTGTTCCAGGCACGTCCAGCTGGGAAGAGACCAAGGGGTAGACCTAGGACCAGGTGGAGGGATTATATCTCTTCGCTGGCCTGGGAGCGCCTTGGGATCCCCCAGTCAGAGCTGGTTGATGTCGCCAGGGAAAATAAAGTTTGGGGCTCTCTGCTGGAACTGCTACCCCCGCGACCCGACCACGGATAAGCGGGAGAAGATGGATGGATGGATGGAATATCAAGACCATACACCAGCTTCAATACAGAATGGCAGACAGTGTGGGATAAAATGACTTGGCAAATACTAAAAAAATACTAAAATCCCTTTCATAAAGCCAATAACTGTCATAAAGACATTTGGTCATAGAGAGAATACACTAAAAACACTGGCATGACACAAAAATCACCCAGGTCTCCTCACTGCCATGATGACAGCTCCCGACCCCTCCCACAGAGACCTAGCTTTCAGGACTCTGGTTTCTGTGAGGAAACAAGGCAAAGTGTAAAAGAGTTGAGCAACAGGAGTTAACAATAGCTAATTTCAACACCCTTTTGACAATTAATGAAACAACAACTCTGGCATTCTTTGGTGGAGAACAACCACTCACCTCCTTTTAGGGTTTTCAGTTCGGTCTCCTCCAAATGTTTGAGGGTGGCTCTCAGCGGAGTTGTCAGAAACATGTCAGTGAAATAATTCATAAATCCGGATATGAGGCTACCAATGGCAGCCAAGGCCGGGGCTATGATTCCCAACGCCATTTCTCTTCTCTGTCCGTTTAGTTTACTTCAATGCATCCTGGCTTTGACAACTTCTCTGTTGCTGCCTCGCTTAAAAAGCGCATTTAAATTCCAGCTAAAGTTGATCCTTCCAAACCCCGCCCCCTTTTTGGACCCAGATACTGATGAGAACACGTGATTAACTGCAGCTATGTTTGATAAGCGGTAACGTCATCGAGTCTGCAGCAGATACCGAAAAAATAAATACTAAACAGTCGTTTTTATACTTCCCAGCATGTGTCCCTCCTCCTTCTGGTCGATGGTCACTGAAGGAAAACTGCACCGTCATTCGGGGGAAATGTTAACCATGGCAGAAGTGGTGGAAGTTGTTGTATATTTACTCAAAAGCTGCACTTAAGTCAACACATTGAAGTTTAGTATTTCCAGTTTATATCACTTTACTCCATACCTTTGGAGGCAAATATTGTACTCCACTTCATTTATAAATCCAGCTTTAGTTTCTTTGTAGTTGACCTTCAGATTCAATTTGTAAATCCAAAATATAAATTACACATTATTATACTAATTATAGATTACGCTACCCAGCAGTGTATGCAGTAGTTCAATGAGCAGTCAGAACAGTGATGCGATGCTCACAATAATATATAAACATTATATGAATAGTGTCATATATTTTATTTTGTAATGCGCCAATATGCATAGTAGCTACTAATACCTTTTGTATGTTCTGATGTTAATATAACTGTTGTGAGTAATATTTTAATTCAAGAATTGTATTTCACAGTTGGATTTTTTAGTTAAGTAATATATATTCTACCTCATCATTGCATGGTAGCAAGATATTACAAGCTTGTACAATTAGAAGTAACAAATATTCATTTATTCCATTACGTCCAGCTGAAGTGTATTTATTTGACTTTTATTTGTCACAGTCACCATCAGCACTCATATTCACCTCTTGCCTGCTCAGTTGTAGTTTAATCATAGAAAAAAGCTTACTATTTCAAGCAAATAGATGTTAGAATAAACAAATAAGTATATATAGTGGGGATAAATGTTTATTTCTCCAGAAGTGTTATATTTTCACATTAAACCAAAACTATTTAAACCGGATTGTAAAACACCGCCTTGCTCACATATGATCTGCATCTTGTTCTTCTTCCTGAAAAGAAACACAATGTTTTGTTACAACTTTTTACACCACTGAAACAAAACAAAATGGCAACTTTCTGTCGTGTGTTCCCAAGCTTCACTTGCTGTCCATTTGTACCTTTTCCTGGACGTCTTCTGTGTCAGGAGGAGAGTCTTCCGGCTTCTCTTGTGGTTTCTCACTCAGCTCTGTCCCCTCTTTTGTTATGTCACCGTCAGCTGGAGCCGAGCTATCAGTGGTCTCACTTGTGAGTTGTCCGTCTGCCTCCTGAGATCAGGTGGTCAGTAGAGCTCTGGTTAAGCATTAAACAAGTGTGACTTTGCATTTCTATCTCCTGATTATATGGCAGTCTGGCGCTACTAAGTCATTTTGTTTCTCAAACTCAAACCCTGCTGTCTCCCCCGGCATGTGTTTCCCCTTATCTGGTGTGTTTGCAAAGATTAAGACAGGGATTAGAAAAAGAGTTATTCTGCAACAATGCGTTACCTTTTCGTGTTCCTGAAGAGGCGGAGAACCAGATTTCTGTGTCTCCTGTTCGGTTTCTTCAGTAGAAATGGTCTCTTCTCGTTTGAGCCCTTCAGTCTGCGGTGCTGACTCCAACTTACCAGTTTCATCTTCATCGGCCTGCTGGTGAAATTGTGTGATGGAGAACAATTAGTAGATGTGTAGACGTGCCTTTTCTTCACCTGCACATCTTCTCTCCTCGGCTCATTGCTGACATCATCTGGCCTGGAATGTTTGAATCTTCATCTGACGTTGCCTCATATCTTCTTCTTAACCTTGCTCACCTGTCCTTATCTTTCCTCGCTCTTTATCCTGCATCTCTTGCATCCTCAGTCTGAAAACATGGCAACCTACATGTTTCTCATGCACATTCTTCATCACCTTCTTTGTGTCCCGGGGAGAACGAGGGCTTTGTTTGTCTCGTAGCTCGTCTGGTTTGTCAGTTTCTAAGTCATCAGGGTCTCGGCTGGGAGTCGAGCGTAAAGCTTCAGTCCGCTCGGATTCAGTCGTGTCAGCTCCATCAACCACCTGCAGAGCCAATTTCAGACGGAATAACATGTCATTTAAGCCTCACGGTGAAACAAAGGAGGCAGATGTTTTGCCATCTGCTCTCAAATTGTTTCAAAAAGAACTCATTCTTGCTACTTTTTCACATCATGGTACTGAAATGGAAAATATTTAATTTGGTCATATCACCTTCTCCTCATCTTCTTTCACTTCCATTTGATCCGTGTTTATGGTTTCCTCTTCTACTTGATTGACACTTGGCCCCACCTCTTGTTTCTCTTCTTCTTGATCGCTCCTCGGCTCCACTTCACTTTTTTCAACAGTGATATCTGTCGACTCCTCTTTGACCTCCAAAAGGGACGAACTACTGGCCTCCAAAGGTTTCCTCTCAGGGGACTGTGGACTGGTTTCATTATCTGTAACCTTCGCCCAGCATGTACACAATTTGGAATCATTTGGTGGATTTTTGCACACCACACAAGGATTATAATGCTTTTTGTAAAATTAATAAACATTACTGAAAACACCTCTGAAAAGTAAATTAATCAAAAGCCAAAATCAAAATAAAGAAGTGATTGGAAAAGATCAGAGAGGTACCACCACCACCAAAAAAAAAGGTTTTCTCTTTATATCACCTCCGATTCAATCACATGTTCCTGAGCATCGGTTTGGTGTTCGTCTGTGTCCCCCTGGTCTTCTGGAACAGGGGTGTTTGGTTTCTCTTCTGCCACAGGCTTGTTGTCCTCAGCAGCTCCGGTTGTGGCTGTTCTTGGTGAATCCTCCTTCTCAGAGATCTGTTGATGTTGTGATTTGCTCTTGAAGGATTATGCTCAAAATGGCATGTAAAGTAAAACATGCACTCCAATTGGATTGTAAATGGAGTACATTAAAGTGATGCCTTTCCACTCTTGTACCGTTGCCTGAGGTTTCAAAAATGGCCTTCTGAAAACAGGGAAAGTACTCACCTTCCAAAGGCTTGTTATCACACAAAACTATTTCAGAAAATGACTAAACAAAACAAAGTAACTTCACTTCTTCCAACGGAACAAGAAACATAAATCAAAAGGAGTTTTAAATGATCAAAGGTAAATAATAATAATGTGTTGTATTCAGAGTCTAGGTCAAACCAGGGCTTTATTCGTTCAACATACTTTTCTAGACTCCTCGTCAGCCTCTCTGATTTTTCGCTCCTCCTCCCTCAGCCTCTCCTGGTGCAGTGCTTCTTCTCTTGCTTTTGCTCGCTCCTGCTCCAGGACTAGCAAATTGGCTTTTTTCTGCAAATAACAACAAAGTCTGTGAAAGTACACTACAATACATTGTTTGCACCTTTGATACATGCATGTTATAGTGCCCTTTTAAGGTTTGTAAAGGGTTTGACCTTGTGGCCTTTTATTTCTTGACCTGAGGGAGGCAGCTGTATCTCCACACATGCAAGACTCTGGTAGCACTTTCTGAATCTAAACTAAAGGTGACTTGGCGTTTGTTGTCAAAGCACCTACAGTATAGGCTTCCTAGCACTCAGCTTAAGGAGCTTAGACTGTCTAAGTCGGTGTTATCCTTTCCTGCTCAGTAGTATATAAGTATGAGCTTATGGAACAAGAAGTATCTTTCAAAGTGAAAGTAGCAATGCTATATTAAAAGTCCATTGCATTAAAGGGTCTTTCATACAAACTTGGCTTAAGTGTAGGTATGTGTATTATTAACTAAACAAGCCTGCATTACATTTAGTGATCTCGCAGAGGTGGAGTGCAATTTAACCCCTTTATTTAGAAAGCTTAGTCTACTGTGTAAGGGCATTGAACATCATTTATTTGCAACATGTTTTATGATTAATGTTTGTATTTATCTTCTCTGGGGATTTTATTCCAATATTTATTTTTGCTATTTTTAACAGTTTGATGTGATTTGCCCACATTACAGTACTGATATGTTTGGGTTATGATAAAAGTATAGCTTATCAGAAAATACAACTACTCAATGAGGCAAATCAGACAATAAAATACACAATAATAAAAGAAGATGGATACAAGCATGCTTTCCGTTTGCCACTTTTATATTGTTCTTTTTTATTGTTAAATTTGTACTTTTTAATTTAAAATATTTTGATAGCTGTTGCTTCATTTTGCACATTTTCATTTTGCAATCCTTTATTTTAGAATAACACAGACATGATCATATAATTGGACAATACAACAATATACCATAAACCTCCACCCTGATTCTATCACACTGTGTACACCTTATGTTGTGTAATGTCTCCCTCTTGCGGCAGGTAACGGAACAGCAGCTCACCTCAGCCTCATACTCTGCATTAGAGTTGAACTTGTAGAGCCAGTGGGCCAGATACTGGACGGGGTTAGGCGGCCGCTGCTCGGCCACTTCAGCGAGTCCCTCCGCCAGACACCTCCCCAGGTGTCTCTTTATGTACTCAGAGTCCATGTTAGTATCTGCCTGAAACACAACGTAAAGTGAGGCGACACAGACCTCAGTCAGTCAGTCAGTTAGCGTCAGATAACAGGAAAATAACTAGAAAATTAAAGTATTACTTCTTCTTTTAGAGAATTAGTAATTGTATTTTAATGTGTTTTTGTATCGTAGTCATGTTGTGACAACTCATTTCACTAATTTAGCAGCGAAACTAATAACCACATCGCCAAAACAAACCTTTTTCACGGAGCGTCCGGATGTAGCTGTTGTGTCTCCATGGTAACGGTGTCACACCAGTAATGCTCCTCTCAATCCTTTTTTAATTAGTTCCTACTACCGTTAATAGTACGACTAGTAGCCTACCACTATTGCTACTGCTAATATTACAACTTTTACAATTATTTCCAAGCTTTGTTTTATAAGAACTATTGTGCAAATTACAATATGAAAAAGTCTCCCTTACTGAAGACCAACTCAAGTTTTTTGTAGTCACAAAGCCAACACATCAAGATAAATGGGGGTCATATTACAAAAAGTCGACATCCCTTATAGACAAGACAGTTAAATAACTTAATCTCAATTTCACCCAATTGATAGACATAAAAAATACATTTAATTACTTAAATGGTATTGAGATAAAAGTAGTCCCAAACACAGCGAGGATAGACATTTAAAACATCTATACAATAATCTTGATCTAATATAAAGCAGACCTGAAGACATTATTGTGTGGATAGGGTTAAATCTAAATTGTAAATAATCTTCTATCTTCTTCATGTTTTCATGGAGAGACAAAACAGTTAAGGGTTTGAAAGGACTAGTAACTTGATTCTATTACATTTTCATACATTTTTATAATGTCACTTATGTAAGGTTAAATGTTGTGTCTTGTTTTTCAAAGTAATTATATCTTCTTAATAATGTGGCCAATTTGTGGTATGAACACTGTAAGGATAACATACACTTAATATTCTACATATTAAGATCTGTACTCAAATCCAACAAATCATTGATACATTGATAAAGCCACGGCCAGATTTCTTCAATATTTAATGTGATTTTACAGTTTTCTCACACGAGAGAGGAGAGGGTGGGAAAATGTGCTGCAGTCTCAATTTCCATGAATCAGATAGCACCCAGTTAACATATGTAATCACAGATATCATTTTCCTTGTATAATCATACTGCACACCTTTCAGCCAAATATAGCCTGCGTGTTGCCGGGAAGATTCACTGTGGGCAGTCTTGTCCCTCTCACGGCACAGGATATTTTATCAAATTTCATATGAAATCTGCGTATTTTTCTTTTTGACAGCTTAACCCAAACATAGTTGTTTCTCTCATTTGCATGGTCCTTGAACAGTTTCTGTGGCACACTAATTTGCCCTGAATATGGAACAGAACTTTTTGTATCTCTTTTTAAATATGATTGTATTCTTCTAACAAGCAGATCAAGAGCTATAGGTTTCAGGTCTACAGTACATATGTTTGCATAAAAGGAATTTGGTACTTATCCTGGCCTTATCCTGGTTAGAAAGAATTACAAACACATCCACTTTCAATCATGTTTGATGCCCTGACAGAAAGAAAGGCTTTTGTTGTGATTTTCATCCCCATAATTATCATTCCTTAATTTATATTTTCATTTTAGTCTGGTGTCTGGGATGTAAAGCTTCTTTGTGTTTATTCTTTAACAGTTGTCATCCATAAACTCACATCCTTCAACTTTTTTCTGACAAAATTATAAATAAAAATAAAACACTAAATACATTAATCCTCAGATATCAACCCAGCTAAACCAGATCACGATTTCTGGTGATTTATTTGTGATGCACATTCACAAAAGACTATGTGTTTTTCAATTGCACACATTGCAAAATACAATAACATGAAGTGAAACACAGACATCTAAATACTTGACTTATCAGTATGCATGTGCTAGAAGCTTTACACGTTTGTAATAACAAGGCTATAGTTTACAAACTACATATTATTAAACACATAATAAGCCTACCGGTTCACTTTAAAATACATTACTTAGTATGTGAGTTCATGTACTAAAAACATTTATCATGACAATATCATATTTCATATATTTATTAATCTGTGTAAATAAATCCTTTCTAAAGCAGATCGCAGGCGGCTAGGTCAGATAAAACCGTTTATGGTAACCTGAAGTTGAAGCACTGCGCAAACACTGTAGGCTCTATATTTGCGTAAAAGTAGTAAAAGCACCTGTCCGACGGAAATGCCTGCCAGCTGTGTGGGAAGTGGCTGTGCTTCCGAAGTGTCAAAGGTCTGAACTGATCCTACCTGCAGCGACTGCTCCGGTTTCACTGCAGGACACCACTGCGTCAGCAACAGCTGTCCTGCAGCAGCGCACTGGCTGACAGAAGGGAGAATTACGTCCCCAGTGGAAGGCTTCACGGAAGACGTGATTTTTTTCCCTTCTAAATTGCTTGGATTCTGTGGAAATATTTGCTTTACAGTGCAAGGTAACCGGTTTCATGGCGTCTCTGCTGTCTTTTGTGAGCGTAAAGATGAGTCCTGAAGCTCAGGAAATAAAAATTTCCTGTCAGCCTGCAGTGTGCAAGGTTTTGCTTTGACTTAATGATTTAGGCCTACGTGTTTTTGCTACTTTATGTCTTCACGTTGTGAGTTGTCCTCTTGCTCCCCTATTTGTGGATGCATTTGGCACATTTCTGACTTTTAAGATTTTGGCTATTTGGTGTAATAATGTACATTCTCCTCTTTCTCATTTGCACTGTGTTGAAACTCTTGCAGTTTTTCTGTCTAGTAGCTTGACTTTGCCTAACCAAAAATGTGTCTGTGAAACTTGTAAATTAAGCTTGGTATTTTTGTTCATTGGTGCTGAAAATAACAGGCTGCACTTCCAAGGAAATAAAAACGCAAAGAGGTGTTTTAATATTAGTGCCTTTGTTCTAATAATAAACACGGACCTGTAATTGAGCTCAGGTCAAATTTGGAATTGGTAGATTTATGGCTTCTCAGCTGGGTTTTTAACTCTGTGTGTGTGTGTGTGTGTGTGTGTGTGTGTGTGTGTGTGTGTGTGTGTGTGTGTGTGTGTGTGTGTGTGTGAGCAAACATGTGGGTGTTTGTGTTGTGAAAATGCACCACATGTAGTGTTGCACCAATGTTTTACTACTCTAATTGCGAATCTGTAGCAAAACAATGTACAGTATGCACCTTTTTGAGGGGGGAAACTGTGCATGAGCATCAAAAGCCAGGCTTTCTTCACCTGCCAGGTGAATAGGTTTCTGGAGTCCACATGTCCAGTGTGGACACTTTGCAACCTTCTCAATCCCCACTATGCCTCCTCCCATAGGGACAGCATTTTATTTTTAGCTCATGTCTTCATGGCAGAAGGGCAAGATACTGTGATGCTGTGGATGCTCATACCTCACAATTTTTCTGCCGTTAATCCATGTTGCCAATCAGAGGTGTGGGACTACAGAGACAGCCTGACTCCATTCAGATCTTAAGCTACAGTGGAAAACATGGTGTTCATATTAAATCCTGTCAGCTCTTATGTAACAGGATGACCTCCTGCAGGGGAGCACTGAATCATCAGGTGGTGTTTTTAATTTCTTAGACTGAGTTTTTTTTGCATATTGCATTATTTATCTTGGTTATTATTATGCATTCTCCACTGACAACTTTACCTTTGTCATCACAAATGTGGCGGATGGTATAAAGTACTGATTTCAGCTTTCAATGTGCATAACTGAGAAGATGTATCCGTGGTTTTCCCCTTCGTGAGTGTGTTTGTGCGTCTCGCATCACATGTTCTTGGACACAGAAGGTGTCGGTTTTGAGTTTCTTTCACCAAGTGAACCCATGTGACTGCTTGGCCAGGCCTCTATATTTCCAGTGTATTCAAAGGTGACATAGGGTTAAGATAAGCAACCTTTTTTATTTGTTTACTTCCCCTGTTCAGTGCAATTGTGTTCGACATGCAGTTGCATTTTTTTCTTTTATGTGAATATTATTTGACTGTAATGTTCTTTTGATGACATTTTGTTTAACCACGTGTTTCAAACCTCAGCGGTTGCTTAATGGATTCATGTGTTTCTTTAAAGACTTGATTGGCGTTGACTTGATGATAATAGCTCCCTCTGGTCCATATCATTTCTACATGCAATCAACTCCAATTTCTAAAAGGCGAGAGCAAAGGCCAAAGTCAGTTAGGTTAGGCTAACCCTAACCGGTCAGTTTCATGCAGTACAAATCAGTTTACTAAGTTTGCATCCAAGACCATACATAATTTAGTGATGTAACAATTATATTCATTACAATTTAAATCTCAAAACAATTAATCCATTATTGAGGTCCGAAATAAATGTTATTACAAATGTCCAAGCATGACTAATGAGTCTCAAATGTGGCGTCTTTACATGTCTTGTGTCTCAAAGATATCCATTTTACATAATAAAATACAGAAAAGCAGGACATTGCCACAGTTGAGAGACTGAAAAAAGCCTTTTCTGACATTTTTGAATAAAAAAAGTTACTTAAACAATACATTTTCAAAATATGTTTAGATTAGATGAACTAATCGATTAGCCATCTAATTTGTGCAGCTCTAAACTGTATAAGCCCCCTGATAGCTAACATTCCGTTAGATACAGCATGTTATTATGTTGCCATTATCCAGGAGACCATTTGTGATGAAACATTTGATAGGCATTGATCAGACAGCCTTAATCCTCTTAATACAAGTTTGCATATATGCATCAGTTGGCCATTGGATCATCTAAATCAGGGGTGTCAAACTCAAGGCCCGGGGGCCACATCCGGCCCGCGACTTCATTTTTTGTGGCCCCGCAAGAGCTTGCAAAGAATGTAATACGTTTATTATACGATTAAATGCCGCTTTACAGAATCAGGTTGCCCATAAACTACATGTCCCACAATGCATCTCGTTTTGTGACATGCGCACTGAAGAGACTTGCAATTATTTGCTTTCAGACGTAGATAATTACTAAGTCATTATCCTATCCGATAATAATCCAATTCAGAGGCAATAATTGTAATATAATACATTATTTTATATATATTATATATTTATATATATGTATTTATATAGTTACAACCGGCCCTTTGAGTGCAACCATAATACTGATGTGGCCCGCGATGAAATTGAGTTTGACACCCCTGATCTAAATGCTCTAAGGAGATTATGCTAGGTTTTCACAGCTCCTTGGTATGCATCGAGAGAGGCATACCGCGAATGATGGCAGCTGTCTTCTTAGCACCGGCATAATGCATGTTGGGATGTGTGCACAGTGTCTACTGTGCACACATCTTATAAAGACATCAACATAAGACTCCAAAGGATTGTCCGTTACTGTGACTCTGAATATGTTGATCAATACAACGCATACAATGACACGGTAGGAAGGAGGAACAGGTGCAGAGGTCTGCTTTTAATGTGGCTCCCTATAGAATTTGGAATACAAGGTTAACTGGTGGGTGACAGGGTGTTGAAGCAAGCAGGGAGACGGCGATGCACAGTGCTGCGATTTGACCCCGTGAGAAAACGGAGTGGGACAGGAGCACGGCAAATGTCAAAGGACGTGTGGATAAAAAGCCCTTGTTTGCTCTGTAGATCTGTTGTTTACAACTTCACCACATTCCAGGAGTGGTGAGGGGGCGTTGTGAGGGGACTGAGACAGTTGTCACAGGATTTTAAACTCTTAAGAGCACCAGAATTAGGCCAACAAGTCATTCCAATTGTTTAAAATATGATACCACTAGACCCCTCGGTTAAAAACATGGCTAGTACAAGATAACATCATTAAGTTCAACACATTTTCCACAAGTCACATTACAGGCAATGCTGGAATCGAGTGAACTAAACGTCCTCTTTAGTCGTATTTGAACTCTGGCTACCCTGGTGACAAAAGCCAAAAGCTAGTTGGGCTAGTTTCCGGAGTTGAATATTGGCATTGGCATTCCACGCCCGGCTAGTATAACGAGGAGGTGTCTACATTACATCGTCTATATCCTCAACCGGAATGTCACAGGTCACATGGTCTTCCCTGACATGCAGGATGATATATATATTACTGTCGGGGAAGGCTTCTGAGATCTTACATTCACTCCCTCTTCCTCAGTTTGCCACCTGTCGTCAGAGCGACTCAAGGAGCGCGGTCATGAAATTATTCGATTGTCTTACGCTAGACTCTTAAAATCAAGTAGATCTTCCAAGTAGATTTGGGGCTTTTTATGTTTCTTTGGAAATGTACATATCACTATTATTTGTATAATGCTATGGCGACCACAGCAATCCGCTCTTTGCGGCTGGTCCCCTAACTTCCAATACGTAGCCATGATGGCGTTATGAGTGCATCATCCTGTTACTTACAAGTATTGTTCTTAATTTTGCCATACTTTTACTTGGACTCCAAGTTTTTTTGTTGATAATAATATAATCTTACAGGACTTTTCCTTTTAACTTATATTAAAGTATCCATCTACCACTGAATCAAGTACTGGTTCAACCACACACAAAATCTATTTTGACTGATACTGAATATTGCACTCTTGCCTGTACTCTTGGCTCTTTCATGAGAAGAAACATACACTGATTAATGTAGCAACAAACCGCCGCTCCAAAACATATTATTTACCTAACTGACACGGGGCACAAGGCAACAACCTCCTCCTTGGAGAACTTATTGGAGATTGGCAGGATTTCAATAGAGGGTTCTTAAAAAAGGCACCTTTGATGGCTTTAGCAGTAACGCTGTGATGTAATGCAATCAGGAAATGTTCCTCATGAGCCTTGCAGAAACGCATCCATTCTGAGGTTGGGTATTTTAAGGTTGGCTCACGGTGGAGGGCAGCGGGGCCCATCACTCCTAGAATGGAGGATATTAAACGGGATGATGAGGGGGGAAACTAGGGCTTGGTAGCGAGCAGTACGCAGGTGTTGGTAGCCCATCTAATAATAATAATAAACAATCTGAACGTTTTTGGTAGAATAAACTGACCCATGAAGTGCTAAAGGAGAAAAGAGACCCTCTCAGTTGTGTTTGTGATTGATTAAGGATGGTGCTCTGATGAGTGATCGAGTTAAGATGAAACTCTTGCGTTGTATGAAAGAGGGAATTAGAGACTCAAGTGTCATATAGCGAGGTGGTGTGGGGGTTGTGGATAAGGGGTGCGAAGGCGGAAGCTTAGTGTGTTTGGGGCCCCTGTGTAAAATAGAAGGTAGCCGGGAGAGGAGTCGGCTCGGTAAGATAAGTTGGCATGCTGTCCTGTTTATCGGAGGGATGTGAGGCGCAGAGCGAAGGCTCAGCCAGGAAGGAATGAGCAGAGTCATCGGGCCTCTGTAACACGACGCTCAGTCTTGATTGCCCGGAGCAGCTGGGCAGCCACCGTATCTCTGGAGCGTGCGCGTCTTCTCACATGTGCAAATGCATAATTTTCTGTTGGAGTGAGGCAGTTTGAGGAGGTTACATTAATGTGTTTGATCAGTGGCTATCACTTTGTCTATCTCTGGTTACAATGTTGTTTTTATCATCTCTCTTCTCTTTGCACAGCCTGTTACCAGCTTGGTTTTGAAGATTTGAGTGATTTAATCTATGTATGGATTTTCTGTTGCCTCTGCCACTTTAAATGTAGACCATACATTGATTATTTTCATGTATATAACTGTTAAATACACTTTATAGCAAGTGGTTGACTTATTTATCGGAAATGTGATGGCTTTGATGGATAATTGTGATTGACCTGGGTTTCTGAGGGCATTTTGCTGCATAACACTGTCCAACAACTTTCCTTATATCCATGTATTGTTATCCTAAAGCCAACTTTATGCTGGGTGTTTGTCTTTTAAATATGTTCAAATGTCAAAGCTAATTTGCAATTAATTCAACTTTTGAGTAAAATTGCTAAATACTACTGATTTTGTTTCTCCCTGGCAAATATACTTCCCTCTCAACTTGCTTTATTCAGCATCTGCACACACAGTTTGTAGTTATTGATTAATATAATATCCCCTTCAGGTTAAGTGGTTCTGAAAGTATACAATAGTAAACAGTGATAACATAACTAGTTGTACTTTTGTTTTACATTGAGATCCATCCATCTAAAGTAAAATAGCTTATATAAAAGGGGTTATTTACTCCCCTACTATGTCCATGCGAGCAACAGCCTATCCTAAGCTGCTCCAGATTAAACCAGAGTGGTTGCTACACACTTCAAAGGATGTAAGTGAATGCCACTTGGACCTGGTATTGAGTATCTGCTAAGCTAATAAGTAATCTGATGTACACAAGTAATGTTGTGGGCTCTTTAGAACGGTGGGAAAGTCCAAAATGTCTTCCCAAGAGCGTTCAGTCATTGTGTTACCATCCCGACACTTTGAAGTGTTGTGGTGAAGTGAGGGGTCCAGGGTCAGAGATGTAGGGCAGAGGTTAAGGGGTATGGACAAAGATCAAAGACACACGTGGAAACCTAACCTTGTAGTTCAGTGGTTCCCAACCTTTTTGGCTTTTGAACCCTTTAAACGAAGGTGTATACATGTGAGCCCATTATAAGACATGATTGTAACATTTCTAGCAAAGATTGCTTTATTTAAAAAATTGTCACAAGAACAGGCAACACTTTTTCATTAATATAAATATGACCCTGTCAGATTTTTCTTGGGACCCATTTAGGAACAGTTGCTTTAGGCATTCGCTTCTGCAACATGTGCTCAAGGGATTAGGGAATGATATTTTTTTCAGATAATTTACCAAGTAAATATACCAAACATGCTTTGCCATGGTGGCCTAGCAGTTAAGGTGATATGTGCTGAATGTTATTCCTCATCTGCCTCCCTCCTCTCATTTCATGTTATGTCTCTAATGTCATTTGTCTTGATAAAAGCATATAATTGCCAAAAAATACATAAATAACACCAGCAATTTTCTTTTTTAATTTACGATCAATTATACATTTGCAGTGTTAAAAAGAAAAAAAAATACATATACACACTTGCTTTTAAAATTATGCAAATCAAAATGTTTATGGTTTAATTTAAAATGGTTAGGGTATGGCTTGCTTTGTCTCGTCTTTCAATACATTCCATCTGAAAATATATTCTCTGTATCTACTTCTTGTTCTTCCTCCAGCTCCTTTTAGGGAAACCCCGGTGTGGTGGTGTCCCTTCGCGATGCGAAGATGGCGCCCCTGCTCCCTCCCCGAGTCACCAATGCGTTCCGCCCCTTTACCCGGGAATTGCTGGCGGAGGCCGAGAGGCTCAAGGAGGAAAGACAAAAGGCTGATGTAGAAGGCCATGATGAGGAAGAGCCAACGGCCCCAAACGCTGATATGGAGGCAGGCAAGAGTCTGCCCATGATTTTCGGAGACCCTCCATCAGAGCTGCTCAACACACCTCTGGAGGACCTGGACCCCTTCTACAAAGCACAAAACGCAGTCAGTCGAGGCACATCTGGGGCACACATGGCAATGAAACACACACTTAGTGTTTAATGAGCTTGACTCTGTCCCTACTTAACCTTGAAATACGACAGGATGTATTACTTAACATACATTTTAGCTGCATAAAGTATCCCTTACGCAATGTACACCGTTTCATCCGTGGTATGCAAATGTTACAGTTAAATGTTTCAAGTAGTATCATTCCAAGATTGTCATCACTAAGTATTTAGCGAAATGAGGACTTTTAGACTCTGCATTTATACAGATATAATCTCTGTGTTTCAGACATTCATTGTGATCACCAAAGGAAACACAATCTACAGGTTCAACGCTGAGCCGGCTTGCTACATTCTGAGCCCCTTTAGTTTGGTTAGAAGAGGAGCCATCAAAATTCTCATACATTCATATCCTTTGAACTATTGATGCTTGAGCTTTTTGACCATATAGTGTTTTACATTTTGAATGAGAAATAAAGTGATGTTTAGCCATAAATAAAAGGCTACTTTTATTCATATTGTCCATGTTTGTTTCCTTAACCCTGAATTAAATTATTTAGCATGTTCATCATGCTTACGATTGTATTGAATTGTGCATTCATGACGTTGAGCAACCCACCAGCATGGAGTAAAACTGTTGAGTAAGTACTTCATTTCCGTAGCATTCCTGTGTTATGTTATTTCTCTCTATACTAGCCTGTGTTCTTTCTTAGGTATGTTTTTACTGGAATCTATACCGTTGAGGCAACAATCAAAGTGTTGTCAAGAGGTTTCTGTGCTGGATCTTTTACATTCCTTCGAGATCCATGGAATTGGCTGGATTTCATGGTGATCAGCATGGCGTAAGTGTACTTGCTAATGGTGTAGTTAATTAATGGTGTAGTTGCTTTTGATATCAGCAAAATTATCTTATTGCATATTCCTCACATGGTGCATAAAATGAAAGATAATTCTTTCCTTGAATTAAATTAATTGTTTTATGTTTTTCCACAGATATGTCACTGAGTTTGTTGACCTCGGCAACGTGTCCGCACTCAGGACATTTCGTGTACTTCGAGCCCTCAAAACAATTACTGTGATTCCTGGTATTTTTTTACTATTCTATTTTACCTTACATTTTTGTATGTGTTTCAGTGTGTTTGTGTAATTTCACAAAGCAAACAGTACAGTGATTGATTTTGCTTCACATAAAATGTCATGTTTTCCAAGTTTTAATGAATGCAATCCTAAATTGGATACATTAAAACGCCTTGCTGTATCTAATAGTATTTCTAATCATGTATGAATGTATAACCCTTGCTGTCTGACTTTAAGAGACGTGCAAACCACATGTTGATTCTATTTTGTCAGGTTTGAAAACCATTGTGGCCGCTTTGATCCAGTCAGTGAAGAAAATGGTGGACGTCATGATTCTGACAGTCTTTGCCCTTGCTGTTTTTGCCCTCATTGGCCTTCAACTCTTTATGGGAAATCTACGTCAGAAATGTGTGCGATGGCCCATCGAAACAAATGAAACTGCATATGATCTTTTTAACACCACTGCTCAATTTAATGACACCATGTTCTTCAATAACATCATGGGTGTCAACAATACATCATATTCCAACAGCACCTTCAACTTTAATGAGTACATTGAAAACACAGGTATGCTAAAGCCATATTACTAGATGTCTCTTATTTAAGTTTATTGTGTCCTCACTTCTTCTTTTTCTTGTATGCTTTTAGATAATCAGTATTATTTGGAAGGCAGCCTAGATGCTCTACTTTGTGGAAACAGCTCAGATGCTGGGTATGTATTAAACACACATACACCATGATCACGTTGTCTGGTAACGATCGTCGAGTGTGTTTTCTGCAGATGAGATACATCTGGGACATTTAACTTGGTTAGGAACCTCTTAAACAAATGAGACGATTGGAATGCAGCCATTTTAGCAGACTGACTCTTCTTCTTTGTTGATAGAAAGTGCCCAGAAGGATACACATGCATGAAAGCTGGGCGGAACCCTAACTATGGCTACACCAGTTTTGATTCGTTTGGCTGGGCCTTCCTGGCCCTCTTCAGACTCATGACCCAGGACTACTGGGAGAACCTTTTCCAGCTGGTTGGCACTTTTTTCATATGTTGCAAACACATTAATGCCGTTTTAACTTATAATTGTTGTATTACTTAAATTATAAAAAGAAACGTGTCCTTAGTTCTCGTAGCTTCTTTTTTGCTCCAAACACAGATCCTGCGGGCGGCTGGGAAGACATACATGCTGTTCTTTGTGGTGATTATCTTTCTGGGCTCCTTCTACCTCATCAACCTCATCCTGGCTGTGGTAGCCATGGCTTATGAAGAACAGAATCAGGCATCTCAGCGAGAGGCCATCGAGAAAGAGGAAGAGTTCCAGAGGCTACTCGAGCAAATCAGGAATCAGGATGAGGTAACTATTACAAGCAATAAGGGAAACAGCCAACCATGTATTTAAATTAGCATACTGTTGGTGCTGCGATATAACTTATAGCAAACTTTTATGGAATTTAGTTTTGTTCTTTAATACAGAATTGAGAAAAAATAACCATAAAAGTGTTGTATTATTGGTAGGGAAATTGAATAACACTGTATTCCTTTATTCATCTAGCAGGCTATGGGTCTAGGAAGCCAAGTCAGTTTAACTAGTAAGAAGTCACTCAGTCATCACACCATATCTGAGGTGGCAGATGACGAACAAAGCCTTGAACATGATGAAATTATCAAGGATTGTAGTGGGAGAATCATTCCCCGTCTGTTGGTCCGAGCACCCACTTTGGTCAAGGTAAGTCCGTTTTAGTCATTTAGAAAAAAATAGTTGTATAAAGATGGTTTCGATTTGCAACTGACATCAACATTTTTCAGGATGCTTCAGTTTATGAGCTCGAAGGGAAGTCATTAGGCTCTGATCACAGCATGCTTCGTCTGGAAGAGCCACGCCTGACACAGAGGGCTGCTAGCCCTCTGAGTGTGCTCACTGCAGCTGCTCTGGAAGGTACAGTGCCAATAAAGATTAAAGGGGACATATCCTACTAATATTCATGTTTATGTATGTGTTTTGGGTTTATACTAGAACATGTTGGTATGTTTAAATACTAAAAAAACACATTACTTTTCCAATAGGCCTACTGTCTGTCTGAACGTTAGTCATTCTATGTATCAAACGCTTTGTTTTAGTGATTTTCCCTCCAAAAGAGGCTAGTATTTTCTGATTGGCTTGCGAACATTTTTTTTAAAAGGTTGTATGTGGAGATACCAGTGACGAATCGTGTATATCACAACTGGACCTTCGGTAGACACACACACACCCCGCCGCCGCCGTTAAAATGTCCGTCTTTTCACTGAATTGTGAAAAGGGTACTGACAACAATTCCGCAACAACATTATCTTCACCTGTTGCCATTTCAACGTTAAAAACAATAAACGGCTAATTAATTGCTACGTCGCATTTATAGATCCTCTGTCTAGAGTACCCTGGAACCGAGGGAAACTCTGAAAGAATACGCCCATTGGCTACAAATCAATAGATTGGTTGATCAAACTGTCAATCCAAACGTACGCTCTCATTCAGTGCAATGGCCAGGGCATTCTATCAAGGATGTAGAATACCTTGATAGAAAAATATCTGATTGGTTGCATTTTTTTTCTAACACAAAACCACTGAAATGCGTAGTGCATGGACCGAGAAAGACAAAAAAATCAACGTAACACTATTCATTTTATTTACATTTTATAAAATGTTTATTATATAATTAAATCGATTTTTTTGTTTGAATGTTTCAGGGTATTCTCTGAATACCTTGAAGGCCCTGACGGTTCACTACTGGGAGATACTCAGATGGGTGGGAGTATATTCTAATGAGCCTGCGGGTTATATAGAAAAGGGAGCCACATTTGATTTGCGTGTTGAACCCAATGTTTTCTGATCTAATCTACTGAAAACTGACTTGACTTGCTAATTTAACAGTGTGGGTTTGTAGGCACCCCAGATATCCAAATCGATGAGCACAAGCACTAAAAAAGTGAATGTTCATGATGTGACACCTTTAACACTGAACATGCAACGACAATTGTCCTAACAAACCCTTAGATGTAGCTTTCAACAAAACAAGTAGTAGAACACAACAGCAATGCATTGACAAGGTGTAAGCATATTGAGGTGTCAAGTTCCTCCGGGAATCAATGAAGGCTTTACAAGGCTTAGTGTCTGGTTCTTAGAGGGGATGCTCTAATGCAGGGGTGTCAAACTCAAATACACAGTGGGCCAAAATTAAAAAATCGGTACTAGTCGAGGGCCGGACTGGTTCAATGTTTATTGCAAACTGTATTGAAATGAACTTATTGCACATATTAAACCTGGAACTAACAAAGCTTAAATTATTGCCTATAAAAACAACATGAAACATTAAATAATCAGTTGCATCCATTTCTTATGGCTCTATCTGCAGCTTTTCCAGTCATTTCTTATGATTACATTTTCCCACAGGCCAACAACAGCTTAAAAAAAACAATTTCCTTCAAAGAAAAAAACAAACATGCCCTGTTGTCGCAAGAAAATAGTGCAGAAGGAAACATCCATTTATACTCAGTTTGCTGCTCTGTGATGCTAGTTCAAGCAGATACTTGGCATCTCATCTTGGGTGCAAGTTCATCAATGTTTGGGGTCAGACTCTGAGCTGAGGAAATCCTCAGGATTGAGTGAAGGTGTGCGTCGGGCCAGATCTAATAGTAATTAAAAATTATCCTGCGGGCCGAAATTAAATCCACCGAGGGCCTGATTTGGCCCCCGGGCCTTGAGTTTGACACATGTGCTCTAATGTGAGCTCCAATCACTCAGATTATCAAACAGTTGTTGACATTGTGCACACATTTTACTCAAGGCAAATACAGTAGCATTGTTAAAGCTTGCCATAATCACATTGTGCACTGAATAAAATCCTGTCAATATTCAGTGTCACGCCCTCATGGTGTTAAGCTTTGGCTATTTCAGTCAGACTATAACTTGGCACACATATGAATGTCAATGCCACTCATTGCTCACTGTTAGGTGGTCTACAGTCATTCTATCAATACAGCTAATTGTTTTTCTTTGTCTAGAGTTGGAGGAGGCTCAGAGGCCGTGCCCACCCGGCTGGTACAAGTTTGCAGACACTTTCCTGAAGTGGGACTGCTCCCCGCGATGGATTCTTATGAAAAAATGGGTTCTCTTTATTGTGATGGACCCTTTTGTTGACTTGGGCATTACCATCTGCATTGTGCTCAACACCCTCTTCATGGCCATGGAGCACTACCCTATGACCCCACAGTTTGACCACATGCTCTCAGTGGGGAATCTGGTGAATTTCTTCCACATTACATTTAAATTTCATCCCAAACCTATTCATACATGTCAGGCTTGAATTTAAACTGAACTCAATACCCCTATAGGTTTTCACTGGGATCTTCACAGCGGAGATGTTCTTCAAGCTCATCGCCATGGATCCTTACTACTACTTTCAAGTTGGCTGGAATATTTTTGACAGCATCATCGTCACTTTTAGTCTGGTGGAGTTGGGGCTTGCGAATGTCCAAGGTCTGTCTGTCCTCAGGTCCTTCCGTCTGGTGAGAAAAAACAATTACGTTGATATGCACATTATTAGTTTACTATTGTTCGGAATATGACTATATTAACTGCATTTATTTGTTTAGATATTCCCAATTATGTAGCATTTTACGATTAAGACAAATGTACATTTACCCAATTATTGAATCCATTTGTATCCATTTACTACAATGAGATTACTTCCTACATTTGTATTCACTCTCTTTTATTGTGTCTGTCCTGTGTTTGAGATAGCTTCGTGTCTTCAAACTAGCAAAGTCCTGGCCCACCCTCAACATGCTGATCAAGATTATTGGTAACTCAGTGGGAGCTTTAGGAAATCTGACTTTGGTGCTGGCCATCATCGTCTTCATCTTTGCCGTGGTGGGTATGCAGCTCTTTGGCAAAAACTACAAGGAATGTGTGTGCAAGATCTCCACAGAGTGCGAGCTGCCACGCTGGCACATGAACGACTTCTTCCACTCATTCCTCATCGTGTTCCGCATCCTGTGCGGGGAGTGGATCGAGACCATGTGGGACTGCATGGAGGTGGCCGGAACTGGGATGTGTTTAGTCGTCTTCATGATGGTCATGGTCATTGGAAATCTAGTGGTGAGTGTAACAGTTATTCATCCCCAGCTGATTCCTATCTTGAATCTGAGGGAGACATTTTTGATAAAATACCCCTTTATGCTGATTGGTTTGAAAGGAAACAATGAAGACCGTTACTCAGCTCAACAACATTTAGATTTAAAATAAAAATGACATTATGACTGGGTTGTCAGTGTCTTTATAGTCAGTGCTTACATCAGCATGCAGTGAATCTCAAGAAGATCATTACCAAACTCACACATGCCGCCACTCAACGTGCAACTGTTACTACTGTGAAGCTGTAAAGCTGACAAACTATTTTGTCAAATCTTTCTAAATCTAACAGTTATCTTAATATAATGCTAGGAGATTGTCTGCATATCTCGGCAATCTATTGTTAACCCAAGGGGGAGGCCAAGGATAGACACACACACAGCTGGGGAGGAACATTGTATCCACAAGGGGGCATTGTACTATCTGAAATATTAAAATATACCATATTCACAGATTGTAATATTCAAACATCCCTATGCATTATTTCACACACTGCCTTGGTGAACTTTTGGGTGCTTTAAGAAGAGTCCTGAAAGTTTGGAGCTTTTTATCAGGCCTCACAGAAGAAGAATATGGGATGGATAAAACATGATGATCACTCTCTGTCATGATTTCAACATCGTATTTAATGACTAGAGCTGAAACTATTTCCGGTTAGGTTATTCATAGAAATGGAAAGGAAGTGGCCCATCGTCACTCTGACAAGAGTATTGCAATGGCCACACCGTGCCAACATTTTCAAAGCTTTTTTGTGATGCACAATATCTGCACTGACGTAAAGATACACTTTTTCAAGGGAGAGGGGGCTTTCTATTTGAATCAAATGACTCGAGCCACCAAACAGTGGCTTTGACCTTGAGTATGTGCTAAGATCCGGCTCAAGGAAGCATGCTGCCACTAAAGGGAACAAACATAGACAGCTGAGCGAGCAGAGCTCATATGGCAGGGGGACTTGGTGTTAAGGAAAAGTGATTTGATAGAAGATTAAAGCGTAAATGATGAAGAGATAATAATATTGGGCCATCAGCACAACTGCGCATGGAGTGGATATTACTGTATACGTTTTATCTTTGTGTAAAATGCCCCTGAATTCCCACTAGCTATTCTGCAATCTTTATTGACTTTTCACATCCACGTTTTTGCCTTAGCACAAAGAAAACTACTACTACTTTTTTTTTTAACAATTTGTAGGCTAGATGTTATTTTAAGGGCTCAGATGAAAATGATTATAAATAAGCATGCAGGATTCTTTCTAAAAGCTCTTAGTTAGGTGCGTTCACACCTGCCTTGTAAAGTCCGGTTGAATCGAACCCAGGCTGGTGCGTTTAGCCGGTTGGTGCGGTTCATTTGGGTCGGTGTGAACACAGTCCGAGACCTCTTAAGGCGAGACACCGCAGGTGAATAGGGTAATTTTTTTAACTTAAAGGTATCAGCTAGAAATTTCTCCAGTTCATTACTTACAATATGGCAATTGTTTGTTGTATTACAAGTTTTCTGAAATAGCATGTTTAAATATGCAAATTATCAATTATCTCATTAAATATGCACATATTTTAACACATTTCAGGAATCTAAATCTAAACTTTGGATAAAGCCAGGTTCAAAATTCTTGTTTCATTTTGTAGTCATATTAGTATCTAAGGCTTTTACAGAAGGGATATTGGATATCTCTTTTTATCACTCCATAAATCAGAAAATACTGTCAACAGCCCTAACATATCAATTTTCGCCATGTTTTTAGGTATATGTTGTATAATTCAGGCTATGAATGATATATGAACAAAGCCTTCTGTAAAAGCCTTCATAATATTGATAGGAATATAACTGGAAGGTTTGGTGTATGTACGTGCTACTGAAGTTGCAATTTCGAACTCAGAGTAGGAGAAAAAACTCATTTTGAGAAAACGACCTTTAAAGATTGCAGTGAGGCGCTAGCTAAACCCTCCTGTTCTTTTGATGATAGCTTGCGCATCAACGCACTCCGTGAAGGTATTTCATGTTCGGGGTCATTTGTTTGTTGTATAACCTTGCTTCGTGCAAGTGACAATTGTTGTCGTCTTCTCTGTGAACGTTTTTTTCGCCGTTCTTTTGCAATTTTGAGATTTCAATTTCTAGCGGAAAGCTAACCAGGAAGTGTTTTAGAACTAATCACGTTGTCAGAAATTGACACCAGCCAATGAGATTTCATTTATTGGTTTAAGACCCCTTTGTGCTTTCACGATTGGTTGCTGATACAAAGGAAATGACCATCTTTGGATCCGATGAGATTGTGCAGGAGAGACACAGCTTTCCCAACGATATCTCTGTTGTCATGGTGCACACAGCAGTCGCGCTACTTTATGTTACGTTAGAATGCTAACTGTTGGTGAATTTAGGAGAAATCTACAGATGCAAATAGACAAACTAGAAATTGCCGGGATTTGCGTTTTTACCAGGTTGTTACCCCCTTAATGTCTGACCAATGGTTGAACAGCATTTCCGTGCACATGACTTGTGTTTAAAGTTTATAGTCCGTTTGAGTTTTGCCCGTGTGAAAGATGAAACAATGTAACAAACTGTGGTCTGGTGCGCACCGGAAAACGGACTATTAGGTGTGAATGCACCCTAATAGTATGTTGTGTGTAAGACTTTTTTTGAACGATGAACGATACTGACGCTTGGATGAAAAGCTACATCAACTAGCCAGTTAGCTTAGCATTACACATTTAAACGGGAGGAAAAGCTATCTTGAGAACATGTAAAGCTTACTTTAGAGGCTCACTTCTGAGTAGCCTATATTAAACAAATAAGTGCATGTTAAAGGTCACATGTCATGGCCATTTCCACTGATCATAATTCCATTGTTGAGGTCTACTAGAATAGATTTATACTGTGCAATTTTCCAAACTCACATTGGTTTCGCATATGCATCCCTGTAAAGTATGTGTATTCACTCTCTCCACTAAACGGCTCGCTACAGCTCTTGCCCCCCCCCCCTCCCTGTGAGCCCAGTGTGCTCCGATTGCTCGGGACCAGTCGGGACGTTGTGAATCGCGCTAAGCTCCGTGGAGGTGTGATTTCCTTGTTTAGCGATACACAGCGAAACACAGCCAAACTCACCCTGAGCACACACAAAGTCACAGCCGAAGTAAAAACAATAAGTGTGGCTTGATATTGAGTAAGAAAAAGGTTGATAAACGCTGTGAGAATGGGTCTGCACTGCAGAGAGAATTTCGCCGCGATCCCAACTGTCTGTTATCAGGGAGGAGAAATCAGCTGAGCTGCATGCACTGAGTGTGTGAGGAAGTCCGTGGATTGGTCAATTTGGACCAATCAGCGGGGCTGCGCGGACGGCTGCGCGGACGGCTGCGCGGACGGCTGCGCGGACGGCTGCGCGGACGGCTGCGCGGATGGCTGCGCGGACGTAACGTAACGGCTCCACGGATTGGTCCATTTCGTTCCGGGGACGACATGACATCATGATGTACCCGGAAGAATCAAATGGACAATGACGTATCTCCAACGAGGCGTTTTGGGGAGGTATTTTCTGTTTTAGAGTTTTACTCCCTACATGGTGTACTTTGAGGGTTTTGACTCTGCAGACCGTTTACATGCATAAAAACCTTCATAACACACAAGGAGACGGGTAATAACCGGAAAAGCATGACATGTCACCTTTAATTAAAGGCATTGGTAGGCAGATTTATTTTTACATTTTCACAGGCTAGCCGCTTCGTACTGTTTAGCTTTAATGCTAAGATGAACAACAATGTCATCAGTTACAAGAACACAATATGGGTAAACTAAACGTTATTGTAAACCGTCTTAGAATTTTCACTTATACTGGAAAGCTCTGTTGCATTTTTACACTCCTCCGTCTTTTCCTCCAGCCCTCTTTACTGATTCACAGCTCCCTCACTGGAATGATGGAAATCAGCCTGCCATGTAATCGTGATCCCCTGCTAAACCTGGGACATAGGAACCGAGAAAATTACTAACAGGTTTAGTCACTAAAGATAGCTGCGTCTGCAACAGGAGGCAGATGACATAATATTCATTATTGTGCCATCACAGGGGAAATGTGACATGTGAATCTGATTTATTCCGGACTTTTCTTTTCTCAGTTTTATTTCATATCAAAGAAAAATATTTTTGTGTTTGGGACTGGGGACTGACAAAAAACAAACATTTAAAGACAGAACGATTGACCAGGAGTCTTTTATTTAAAAAAAAATGTCTGTCCTCTACAGACATAATTATTAAATTAATTGCCAAATAATCTATGATAAAATTAGTACTTATTTGAAGCCGTAGTAGGCATACTTTGACTGTGCAATTATACAATTCTTCAGTTGGGATTCACTCACTCTCAATAATGATTTATCTGTTAATCACAGATATAAAATACAAATATATAGATATTTCATATACTGTAGCTTCCAGTGGCGAGCCGTGACTTTTATACCTCGGCCCTCTGACCCCCCCCCCCCCTTCCCTCGAGAAAAAAAAGAAGAGTTATTACGTCACAGCGTATACTTCAGCGGAATATCAAAACAGCGGCCCGGGGTGCAAAACGCATCAATGACAGTGACCCTCTACCACACAAAACAACACCATTTATATAAACACCTATCATGACAGGGCACCCACAGCCAAGTAACAATTACAAATTAATTAAGTCGGCACAGCGGCCCGCATTCAAAATGACTTAGGCCTACCTTTGATGATCAAATCACTGAAACACAAAGTCCATCCTCCTGTCCTTCTGGATGAAGCACTTGATGGCGGGTCATGCAGCTGATCCTTTGCCACTCCAGTTTATCATTGTAACTCAATCTTGAAAATGACTCGGTTAATAATTTTGCAACGATGTCATCACTATCACTGAAGTGAGCCATCATGAACAAACTTATGCTAATTATAAATCTATCGATCATAAATCTATCGATCATAAATCTATCGATTAGATTTATGATTCGAAAATAATAAAAGTAGGGTAGACATTAGATATTATCCGGCTGAACAAAACGTGCATTTATCTAACAGGTTCGTTTCCACAGACCTTATTTCAAGCTATTTTCCAAAATCCTATGGAAAAATCACGTTGCTTTCTGTCGAGGGAATCCGAGCGAAACTTACTTCCGGGTTTTAGGACGCGTCACTGCACCACTTGCATAGACCTCACAGCGGGCGGAACTTGTCATAAAGTCCGCGAAAATAAAGCCCGCCCATTTAGAGGGAAGATATGATTGGTCAATTGTACTGTCATTTGACATTACTCTCGTTGAGTTACTATAGCTGGCCCTCTGTGAATGTACAGAGGGACCAGCAAGCCCTCCCGTCTTCACATAACTATAGGTTACTTACGTAACCCCAGTTCTCAGAGTAAGGTGAAGTGAGATGTCTCACTATGGGATGCGCCTCATCGCGGAGCAAACAGAAGCATCAATCTCATTACGCCAATCCTGATTGGCTGGTGATCTTGATGTCAGCGTCAGGGGAAATCACCCCCTATAAGTAGCTTGCGCCACAACGCATGCGTCATTCAAAATAAGCACCTCTTCTCGCTTCACCATAGCAAGGAGGGCCGTCTGGTGAGACATCTCACTTCATGTTACTCTGAGGACTGGGGTTACATAAGTAACCTATAGTTCTCATTCATAACACTCCGTTCGATGTCTCACTATGGGATATTGTAGTTCCCGTATTGCCAGACGAGCTTATCTCGGAAATCACCGATCAACCAGAATTTAACAGGTAGAGTCCTGACTCAACAAGGTGCCCAGCACTGCTCGGGCCACGCTTGGAGCGGAGATGTCTAGCCTGTAAAAGCGGACAAAAGTGAGTGGCGAGGACCAGCTCGCTGCTGCACAGATGTCTTGGATGGAAACACCCTTGAACAAAGCCCAGGATGTAGCCAGGCCCCGAGTCGAGTGAGCCCGCAGACCCGAAGGTGCTTGCAAATTCTGACTCGTATAGGCCAAAGCAATTGCCTCCACAATCCAGTGTGAGAGCCGTTGCTTAGTAACAGGCTTGCCCTTGTGAGGGTTAGCCCAGGACACGAAGAGTTGGTCATTAAGATGAAGCTCCTTTGATCTGTCCATATATGTGTGTAAAGCCCGGACTGGACACAACAGATCCTGCTGCTGCTCCCCGGAGGAAACCAGCGGCGGAGGAAATGCCTCAATGTCAATTGGGGTACACGAACCAACCACCTTTGGTGTAAAGGCAGGGTTGGGCTTCAACAACACTCTCGTTTGCCCTGGGGCAAACTGAGTGCATGAGGGATGTACAGACAGTGCATGAGTATCGCTGACCCGCTTGGCGGATGCCAGGGCCAATAACAGCACTGTCTTGAGTGACAGATGTTTCATGTCAGCTCCTTCCAGGGGTTCAAATGGGGTCATTCTGAGCCCATTCAAAACCACTGCCAGGTCCCATAAGGGCACCAGCGACCTGGAGACAGGGAGGAGCCTGCGAGCTCCCTTCATAAAACGGCAAACCAAAGGGTGTTGGCTAGCCGTCTTACCCTCAAAGCCCACATGGCATGCAGCAATAGCAGCCAGGTACACCTTGATCGTGGAGAAAGCTCTGTTTTTATCGATCAAGTCCTGTAGAAATGATGAAATCACCCCGACAGGACATTGAAAAGAGATGTGTCCTTGTTGAAGGCACCACTCCTCAACAACCTGATCTCACCAGAATGCGTGACTCCACCACGACTTCTTAACACCACAATGCGTGGTGGAGTCACGAACTTTGTTACATTTACGTGTCTGCACCACTCAAACAACCCCTATGTAAAGTGAATGAGGCTCCTTTGTCGTGGTGCACACATGCATTTCTACAACGTCCCGCAGTGAGCTTTTATTAAAACGTTTTTTTAAATCTACTTTATATCTTGTAGTAACTCACGGGAGGCTTCTTTTATTTTATTTGTATTCATAATAATTAAAAAAAATCGTCAGAATGTAAAAATTACATTAGTTACGAATTTGTGTTCTCAAAAAACAGTGCATTGTGTGTAATGCAACTGTGATTTTTATTAAATTAGTTAGTTTTTAAGGAAGGCCAGAGCTTCAGCTGTGTCAAATAGATTGTTCCCTTTAGTTAACGTTATTTAAAAGATAATGATCATGTCCCCTGTATTGTATTACGAGCGTCCATTCCCATTGGATAACGGAGAATTGTACACCCGGAAGTAAGAATTCTCCTTACTGTCGATTGATTATACAGTGATATCTGCACTACTCATCGACTAAAAAACACCAGATTATCCTTGCTAATTACACAACATTGATTGGTTTGAATTGTGTGCAATGCTTTTGTATTTTTCCCCTTCGATTCGGAGAAACAAATGTTTTTTCGGAGTTTTAGGATGGCCGAAGACACTACATTACCCAGAATCCTCAGCTATCGTTTGGGACTACACCATGTGCTTAGCTTGACAAATCCGTGATCAGTCCTCAACCTCTGTGATTGGATGCGCGAAGTTTACACAGAGCGTCAAAAAGGACTTTGAAATGGAATGAAACCCATCGACGGCACACTATTCAAAACAGGAATCGAACGTGTCCTATTAGGTCACAGGCTCCTCCAACAGTGCTACGCAATAAAATAAAACAGATAGGCCTACACAGAAAAAATAGTGAAATAGTGCAATAAGAGTCTACAAGTGATTGGAATATGATATATTAGATACATAATTTCTAAGTAGCAGCCAGATGAATGTTATGGATGTTGTTTCTAAGTTCAGGTGTTTAATAATCGTATAGCCTGTGGGATGAAGCTGTCTCTGTGTCTGGTGGTTTTAGTCCGGATGCTGCGGTACCGCCTGCCAGACGGCAGCAGACAGAACAGTTTGTGGCTGGGGTGATGGGGGTCTTTTATAATCCTGAGGGCTTTCTTTAAGGTTAACCTGGTATTTTTACTCCACTACATTTATTTTAGTTACAGATTTATTTTAGTACAGATTTGGATTAATGATGTGAAATATAAACAGCCCTTAAATCAGACTTTAGTTACACCTGAGTGAAATTCAGTGAAGGTGATTGTCAAGTGCCAACAATCAGGCAAGATATTTGATAGTTGGTGCTTGAGAAGACTACATATTTATCTGCAGATCCGTTTAAAGCATATTCATTACTCGTTATTCTCTAATAGTTAATTAAAGACTGTATATAATTGCTATTTTGCACATCCCTTTCAAGATTTCAAGATTTTCTAAGGTTTATTGACATATCATATACACAACAGTGTAGTTATGTAATGAATAAAAAACTTGAGTTACAGGTTCCTCAACAGTGCATTACAAGACATCTATCAATATGTGTGTATACTTCCACCATTACACTGTCGTATTCTGCACATTTCTTATACTATCTACATACATAAGATTATAATTAATGTGTATAATATCAGTTAAAATAAGTGCTTCAACATAGTTAACATTGCAGGAAAGTTGATTGTCAAGTTCCAAAACAAACCATGCAATTTAGACTTTGTCAGGCTTAATATTTAGATACCCCCAAAGCTTTTTTCGTATTTAAATGAAGACCTTAACCTAAAGTATTCTTTAATGTTTAAATAAAGCCTTATTAGTTAGCACATCCTCCTATCAGGCACTAAACTGTTTTATTCTAGATATCATTTGAGTATCTTCTTGATATTTTCTATTCTATATTTATATCATTGACCTTCTACTTTCCCACTATTTTGTATGTACTCTTAATATTTAAATGTTTTCATAAAATACAACACATTCAAAAGTTTTTTACAAAAATGAAAGACATTAAGAAAAAGGCATTTTAAACAGTCGTTAAAAAGCAACACAATCTTCCTGCATTGCAATTACTCTAAACGTGCAATAACGTGCTTTAACCAGTAGGTGGTTCGTACGGTGGCCCTGAAGTGCAAGACACCACAGCATTTCAGAAAACACCACAGCATTTCAGAAAACACTACAGCATTTCACAAAACACCACAGCATTTCAGAAAACACCGCAGCATTTCAGAAAACACCACAGCATTTCACAAAACACCACAGCATTTCACAAAACACCACAGCATTTCAGAAAACACCGCAGCATTTCACAAAACACCACAGCATTTCACAAAACACAACAGCATTTCACAAAACACCACAGCATTTCACATTGGACGGAAAGGGTATTCCTTTAGGGAGAACACTTCTTGTTTGTGATTGGACAGAGCCAGCCAGAGAAGCACTGCTGTGATTGGTTGTTTTTGCTGCCAGTCAAGAAATGACGCTGTGATTAGCCCAACACATCAGCTGTTAGCTGTTAGCACACACTCAGAGCTCACAGCTCCTCATATCTGTTCAGAAACTGGACAAAAGTTAAACATGTACAAACCACAGACTGTCTATGTCATGGTGAATACAGTCGCTGCTTTATTTATGTCTGTATGACGTTGTTGTGAGCGTGAACGGAGCAGCTACAGGTTAGTTTAGCCTGATGGATCCGATTCCGATAGGATTTACATGGAGATACGGCCCGCCCCCTCTCCAGCATCTTGTTTGAATGACAGGAGTAAATACAGAATTAATGCTTTATTAATTCATGGTTTTTAAGGGGCTTATCTCCATGTAAATACTATGGTAGACTACCCAATATCGCTCTAATTTCACCGCGGCTGCTCGAGTCTCACCGCGGCTCTCAGCTGTGTTTGCTCCTGTCAATGCTGTCATTCAAACAAGAGGCGCTGGAGAGGGGACGGGGCGTATCTCCATGTAAATCCTACAACAAAATGAACATATTTGACCGTGATTTAATTGTAATACACGTTTCAAAGTGATGCCGAAGTAACTACATACTGATAACAGTTAGTAAAAACCATGAAGTAACGCTTTGACAAGTCTGCAGACAAGACGGCAGGCGAAAAGCTTTTAAAATGCGTGTTTTCTGAATCGGATTCATCAGGTTAACTAACCTGTAGCTGCTCCGTACACACTCACAACAACATCATACAGACATAAATAAAGCAGCGACTGTATTCGCCATGACATAGACAGTCTGTGGTTTGTACATGTTTAACTTTTGTCCAGTTTCTGAACAGATATGAGGAGCTGTGAGATCTGAGTGTGTGCTAACGGCTGATGTGTTGGGACCATACCTTGTGGGACCATGGTTGGGACATATTTCGCTGTCGGGTGTTGACCAATCACGAAGCGTCATTTCTTGACTGGCAGCAAAAACAACCAATCACAGCAGTGCTTCTCTGGCTGGCTCTGTCCAATCACAAACAAGAAGTGTTCTCCCTAAGGAATACCCTTTCCGTCCAATGTGAAATGCTGTGGTGTTTTCTGAAATGCTGTTGTGTTTTCTGAAATGCTGCGGTGTTTTGTGAAATGCTGTAGTGTTTTGTGAAATGCTGTAGTGTTTTGTGAAATGCTGTAGTGTTTTCTGAAATGCTGTAGTGTTTTGTGAAATGCTGTAGTATTTTGTGAAATGCTGTGGTGTTTTCTGAAATGCTGTAGTGTTTTCTGAAATGCTGTAGTGTTTTGTGAAATGCTGTGGTGTTTTCTGAAATGCTGTAGTGTTTTGTGAAATGCTGTGGTGTCTTGCACTTCAGGGCCACCGTAGGTTTGGGTTAAAAAGCTGTCAAGTTTACAGTGTTAACAAAATAAGATATACTGCTGTTTCTGGTTTAGTTTACGACGAATATTATTTTGTTATTGTTTTGATATTTGTAACACAAAAGCGATGGAAAAACCCCACAGCAACACAGAAAAGATGGCGTTAACATGACCCAGCGGTCTAGTAGTTAATAAAAAACAATAATATCAAAACAAAATATGACTACTAATTTATTGTGAAATTAAAACAGAACAGTAAAAGAATAGTTTCCGGTCTATTCTGATTCTGGAGATAAATAAAGAACTATGACCATTTATTACAATGCATTCATGTGATGACTTTCAAAGAGTAAAGCAAGCACTGCTGAATAAAGTATGATTTTCTCTTTTACGAAACCTTTTTCATATGGAATGCAGTTGGAGGTCAACCAATCAAAGAGCTTGAGGACTGATCACGGGGTTTGTCAAGCTAAGCACATGGTGTAGTCCCAAACGATAGCTGAGGATTCTGGGTAGTGTAGTGTCTTCTGCCATCCAAAAACTCCGAAAAAATCTTTGTTTCTCCGAATTGAAGGGGGAAAATACAAAAGCATTGTACACAATTCAAACCAATCAATGTTGTGTAATTAACAAGGACAATTTTGTGTTTTTTAGTCGATGAGTAGTGCAGATATCACTGTAAAATCAATCGACATTAAGGAGAATTCTTACTTCCGGGTGTACAATTCTCCGTTATCCAATGGGAATGGACGCTCGTAATACAATACAGGGGACATGATCATTGTCTTTTAAATAACGTTAACTAAAGGGAACAATCTATTTGACACAGCTGAAGCTCTGGCCTTCCTTAAAAACTAACTAATTTAATAAAAATCACAGTTGCATTACACACAATGCACTGTTTTTTGAGAACACAAATTCGTAACTAATGTAATTTTTACATTCTGACGAATTTTTTTAATTATTATGAATACAAATAAAATAAAAGAAGCCTCCCGTGATTTACTACAAGCTATAAAGTAGATTTAAAAAAACGTTTTATAGAATAAAAGCTCACTGCGGGACGTTGTAGAAATGCGTGTGTGCACCACGACAAAGGAGCCTCATTCACTTTACATTGGGGTTGTTTGCGTGGTGCCGACACGTAAATGTAACAAAGTTCGTGACTCCACCACGCATTGTGGTGTTAAGGAGTCATGGTGGAGTCACGCATTCTGGTGAGATCAGGTTGGTCCTCAAACACCCTCCACTTACAGTCGTAAAGAGACCTGGTGGAGGAAGCTCTCGCACTATGAATAGTGTTTATCACCTTCTGAGGGAGTCCCACTGTATTCAGATTGTACCACTCACGGGTCAGGCCCATAGTGCCCCGCGCTCTGGGCGTGGGTGAAGGATCGCCCCCCCCCCGTCTGAGACAATCTGTCCCTGCGTGTTGGGGGCTGCCATGGCTGCCCGCACAACAGCTGATATATCTCCGCCAGCCCGTACGTTGCGGGCTAGGGCAGAAACATCAGAGTAAGTGTGTGGCGTTGCTCCTTCACTCTGGCCAGAGTTGGGGGTAACAGAGCCAGGGGTGGGAACGCGTACAGAGGACCCGGAGGTCAATCGTGTATGAGTGCGTCCCCGCCTAACAGTGCGTTTAAATCGTGCATTAAAGAGAACCGCTGTCATTGAGCATTTTTTCTTTATGCGAACAGATTTAACGCGGCTCCGCCGTAACGCACCCACAGCGGACTCACGATCCTTGATGTGGAGTCCAGTCTGCATAGAGTGGTGCACCTCTGGACAGTAGTTCTGTCCCGAGGTGCATCACTCCCGGTACCTGTGTCGCTCTCAGAGAGAGGAGACGTCTGCCGCTCCAAGGGATCAGTTTGTGTGCCAGTGTGTGTGACTGGAGACAACACAACCTCCCTTGGCAGTTCATACATGAAGGTGTCCTCTTCTTGTTCATCTGACTCGGATAGGAGGAACGCCAGGGCGTCCTCCTCATCGTCCTCCTCATCGTCCTCCTCATCGTCCTCCTCATAATCCAACTCGAGGACATCCTCCGCGGGTGAGACCATGGTGAGGTTTAACCGGGGGCCCCAGCTTGGTAAAGCGCAGGAATCCGTTCCCGCATGTCTTGTCGTCACCGGGTCCCGGCCTGCCAGGGCGCGGGATTCCGGTTCTGAGGCCATCGCTGATAATGAGCCCCAGACCGACACGGAGAGGGGTTCGCTCTCTGTGGCGGACGCCCCCGTGTCCTGACTGCTGGCCGGCGGGTCCATGGACATGGGGGGGTCCTGTTCCGACAGGCTAGCTTGTCTCGCTAGCCGTCGGCGGAGGCTCTTGACTGTGAAGCGGACACAATGTCCGCATGAGCCGGGGTTGTCGATAACGCCTCGAGCGTGTTCCAGCCCGAGGCAGGATGAACAGACCTGGTGTGTGTCTGTGCCCGAGATCTTCAATCCGCAGCCGCAGAGTTGAGCCACCGAGTCCCTGAATCCTCTAGTGTGAGGGAGAGGGGCGTCCATCCTTGTCGCCTCGTGGCGTGGAGAGGGCCCGCTCTCGACAGGTGGGACGGGAAACAAGGTATTACCACCTTGTCCTTAATCCGGAGAAAGAAGACGGTGTGGGTCTTTTATTCCCGGACAATACTGACTGGTGTGGCAGTATGCTCCTTTTTTAATCCTTTTCCCCTCCGTGGGGAAGAGAAAAGAAAAACTTCCTCGGTACCGTGGTGTCGGTAGAGAGGGAGCGAGCTAGCAACAGGTGTGCTGCTAGCTTGAAAAAATCGGACCTACCTTACTTTCTCGTAGAGAAGGGCGAGGTCGATTTTTAAGTACGAACGGCGTTAGTACTACCGTCTTCCTGCGAAGCAGAAGGAGTAGCCGGCTAGCGCCCGTCGACCGAAATGGTATTTTGGGTTCAGTCTGTGGACAGTGAAGCTTGCCCGGCTACTGTGAGATGTGCTCTGAAGCGAGAAGAGGTGTTTGAATGACGCATGCGTTGTGGCGCAAGCTACTTATAGGGGGTGATTTCCCCTGACGCTGACGTCAAGATCACCAGCCAATCAGGATTGGCGTAATGAGATTGATGCTTCTGTTTGCTCCGCGATGAGGCGCATCCCATAGTGAGACATCGAACGGAGTGTTATGAATGAGAACTCGCAGAGATGGCATTTAACCCTTCACATTCCAACAGAAACTGAACAGGCAGATTCGAAGGATTTATTTCTTTGGAAATATTATTTTAAATACAATTAAATCAAGTTATTCCCTCAACAAAAAAATATTTTTAAAAAAACGCTTTTTTTTGTAATGTTTTCAAATATTATTTTTTTGAATATCTTAATCCCTCACAGAGGGCCTAGAGGGCCCTGACGGCTCACCATTGGTAGCTTCCTACAGATGGTGTGCATCTCTTACTGTGCAATTATTTAGTTTTTCACACAAAGCTACACTAGGAAATTGATGATATTGTGTTATTTTACAATGCTGTTATACATTTACATTGAGTGTATTTATCATTACCTTCATGTTTCTTTTTTCAGGTGCTGAACCTCTTCCTGGCCTTACTGCTCAGCTCATTCAGCGGAGACAATCTCTCAACAGAGGAAGACGGAGAGATGAACAATCTCCAGATCGCCATTGGCAGGATCACACGAGGCATTGACTGGTTCAAAGCGTTCCTCGTTCGATCCATCCTGCATATTATCAATAAAAAGCCCAAGGACAATGAGGATGGTTCGAATGAAGACGAGGACCCTAAAACTGAGGGAATTGAAATGAACCACTTTGACTCCAGTCAACATTTCAAAATGGCTGATGGGATACCTAATTGTTTGGTTGAATGCGGGCCTTCTGGATTAATTGTGGATGGAGGGTTCAGTCTAAATGTGCCAATTGCTCAGGGAGAGTCAGACTTTGAAAACATGGATGAGGATGATACTGATGATGTTGATGATACTGAAGATGTTGATGATGCTGATGACTCAGAGTTTTCAGATGAAGAACATAATCCACATTATTCGGTAAGTACAGTCACTTTTACTCATCACACAAACAAATACAAAAATGACACCCAAAATGACCCATTCTGCCTCCCAGAGCATGCAGTTCTTGTGTTTAAGATGCAATGTGGTATGTATCCTAAGTAATCAACCATAAACATGGTCCTTCTTTTTAAATGTGAGTTATCCATTTTTGGCTATTTAAAATAATGTCATTTGTAAATTTCCTGCCATTTGATATGTTTGCCTTTCAAAGCACTACAGGTGTGTGGGGTCTTTTGAGAGTTTTTCAACATCTGATTACACCGCCCTGATTGACATTCAATAGACATAGAATTACAGTGTTAGTACAGACTGTACTGTTTTCACTGGTCATTTGACTAGAATGGTTGGTTGTTGCTGTTAGTTATGGTGAAAACAGTTTGGCTTAAAATGTGTTTGTTGCTCGACAAAAATGGATGTCTTGCTAGTCCTTCTTTGGAGTGGTGGGACGTGGGGTGGACGCACTGTGAGACCCAGAGCTGCAGCCGTCCGCTATTCGCCTCGTTTTCTTTAACAAGTGTAGCATTTAAAGTTTGGTGCAACTAGCTTGCACAGCTAGCTATTTTGCTAATTTAGCTAGCTAACATAACTAGCTATCTTGCTAATTCCACCATGCTTTAGTGCCTCAATGGTTACAGAAAAGGAGCCAAAGAAAGCTGTTACGCATCTGGCTCTAGCATTGTTTCCTTTTTTGTATTGAACATTTGTGGAACAACCTCTAAGTCGTACCATTTTACGAATTTACTCTGGCTCTGTATGCTCACACTACTATTCAACCCACTCCAGTCTCAGGCATTTCGTGTTATAGTCACGATATTTAATCTATTGATTCGTGTTCACCAACACAATTTTCCCCTTTTTTTCATGTCACACAGAACGGAATGTATTTCTATTGGTAGTATGTTTCGTGTCTGCATCCCGTCTTTTTGTCCGGTCAGGTCTTGGAAGACCGGAAGCTGTGTGGTTCAAAACATTTTCTTACTCAATATCAAGCCACGATTATTGGTTTTATTTTAAATCGTATAATGTCTGACTTTTTTTGCCGTCTGTGAGGAAAAGAAATGGGGCTCAGAATACTGTAATATGTATTTTTTAAATCTTTTTTTCCTTTTAATTTGTTATTCTTTTCTAAATAACACACTGTTATTTACTCAACAATAACACACAATTATCCTTGTTTTTATTTATTTGTTTGATTCTATAATATCGGGCTTTTTTGCCTTCCGTAAGGAACTGAATTTCAAAATAAAGTCACCGGAAACAGACGTAGGCGATACACAGCCACTGAACTGATTACCCAAGATCCTCGGTTGAGGCTCGTGATTGGATGTTTTAGCCGCAATGCACGTTGGGATATGGTGTTAATGCGATATGAAATAACTATCAACAGAATTGCGTTGCCAGGCAACAGCTTGGGGTGAGAACAGTATTTCTGGTCTCGAAGTTTGCATAGTAATCTGCAGTACTCAAACTAAAAACATTAGTTTATCCTTGTTAATTACACAACATTGATTGGTTTAAATTGTGTACAATGCTTTTGTGTTTTCCCCCTTTTGATTCGGAGAAACAAATAGTTTTTTTCTGAGTTTAAGATGGCCGAAGACACTACACTACCCATAATCCTCAGCTATCGGGGACTACAGTCCCTTTGCTTGACAAACTCCGTGATTAATCTTCAAGCTCTGTGATTGGATGTTGGAGTGGCAGTGTGCCAAGGTTACGCCGAGCGTCAAACAGCTCTCTGAAATGGAATGAAACCACGGCAGACTATCCAAAACTGGACTCGAACGGGTAATGCAGCCGAACCGTGTATTACAATGCCGTTATGTGATGACTTTCAAAGAGAAAAGCAAGCACACTCGGAATAAACTATAAAAAAAATTATGTTTTCGGATTTCATATCACATAAACACCATATCCCAGCGTGCATTGCGGCTAAAAACATCTAATCACAGACAAAAAAAGTCCGACATTATACGATTGAAAATAAAACCAATAATCGTTGCTTAATATTGAGTAAGAAAATGTTTTTATGAACCACACCGCTTCCGGTCTTCCAAGACCCGACCGGACAAAAAGACGTGGTGCAGGCACGAAACATACTACCAATAGAAATACATTGCTTTTAAAATCGTTCTGTGTGACACGAAAAAAAAGTGAAAATTGTGTTGGTGAACATGAATCAATAGATTAAATGTCGTGACTATAACACGAAATGCCGTGAGACTGGGTTGTACTATTCCACTGCTTGTTTTAGTTGTCAAAGCAAAAGCCTCAGTGAGTACACAATTAGCTGCAAGTAAATGTATATATACATAAGTTAGCCCATTGCAATTTTGGCCGACGCTGTGCCCACCCTGCTGTGTTGATTTTAAATAGGAATGCAATGTTCATTCTACTCTTCTTCTTTTTCTAAGCCTCTAACACTGTAATTAGGCATGGTCAAATTACATTTCTGCTTAACACAATATATAAGCACTTGGGAAACGACACAGTGCCAAGTTTGTGATGCAGGTAGCAAATAACAATTGATGCTATGAGAAATTTTAAATCTAGCAGCGTGATGATGTACTTAATATAAAATCTCAGTCAGGCAATCTCAGTAGCCTCTATTTAGTACATTTAATTAAATAATGTTATATGTTGTTATCAGAACAAGCACCTCTGCTCAGTCCAAGTTGAACAAATAAGGTATAAACAGACGACATAAGTTGCATACAAATCAGATAGGTATACACACAAAGCAAAACAAATGTAAAAATACACATTGGAAACTTCTGTGTTTGACGTTTACTAAAGTGAATTCTCTGCTCTTGTGCTATTTCAGGAAAAATATAAAGATGTTCATTGTTTACTGGGACATATCAAAGTGAGTAACTCTCAAAAGTCTCACATGAACAAATCAAAACTTTCTATGGGCTGAAAATAAATGTGTGTGGGGGGAGTCAATAATGTTTATTTACATGGTGGCTTTGTAACTGAGCTTTAATTGTAATTCTTGACTAGTTGATGGGTGCTTTGAATGATGGGGATTCCTCAGTGTGTAGCACAGTGGACTATCAACCACCTGAGCCTGAGCCAGAAAAAGTGGAAGAGGAAGATCCAGACCCCGTAGAGCCGGAAGCCTGCTTCACTGACGGTATGAGAAATCATCGTAAAACAGAGTAATTTATGCACACATTTTAAAATGATCTTCAATTAACCTGTTTTGCTCCTCTCCATTCAGGCTGTATTAAGCGCTGGCCATGTCTGACTGTGGACATAACCCAGGGTAGAGGCAAAAAATGGTGGAACCTCAGGAGGGCTTGCTTTACTATTGTGGAGCATGACTGGTTTGAAACCTTTATAATCTTCATGATCCTCTTGAGCAGCGGGGCTTTGGTAAGTGCCTTTAAAAATGTTTTTATCATAGTGTTAAGATACTGTATTAGCATTAGAACACGTATTTAGGTATCTCTTATTGTCTTTCGGCAGGCATTTGAAGACATATACATAGAAAGACGCCGCACCATCAAAATTATTCTGGAGTATGCTGACAAAATTTTCACCTACGTCTTTATCATCGAGATGCTCCTTAAATGGGTCGCGTACGGCTTTAAGACCTACTTCACCAATGCCTGGTGTTGGTTAGACTTTTTCATTGTAGATGTAAGTTTTGGCACCCTTTTTTTCCCTTTTTAACCTATCTGTATGTACTTAACAGAACATGTGTTCACACATGTTTCATATCAGTGTCTGTGGTAACCCTTGAATAGGAAATGTTTTGATTCTGCCACAGATTTCCCTGATTAGTTTAGCTGCCAGCTTTATGGGATTCTCTGACCTTGGACCAATCAAATCCCTCCGGACTCTCAGGGCCCTAAGGCCTCTTCGAGCGCTGTCAAGATTTGAAGGCATGAGGGTATGTTTTGTGGCTGTGCAACCATATTCGAGGGATGTGTATGACTAACCAGAAAGTCTATTTAAAATAAATAGACATCATTGACAGGGGTCATCTAAAGTTTTTGGATTTAAATATGTTGTGCTCGAATAGAAAATTGGAGTTCTTTTGATATTTTAATTTGACTTAACATTTGTAAACAGGCTATTTTAGGTTGTCTGCATATATTTATCCCACAGTTGCATCATTGTTTAATGTGCTACCTACCTCAAAAATATGAGTGCAATTAACGTTGATGAATTTGCCAGTAAATGTTTCCGCTGGTACTCTTACTTAAGTGGGATTTCAAAATGACATTTACTTGTAATAGAGTATTTTTGCATTGTTTTGCATACCATACTAATTGGATTGGCTTTCCTCAACAATGTGTGTTAAATGCATGCTTACACTGTGGATGCGTGGATGCTGTACCAGAACTAACTGAGGTAAGGGTACATACTGTACACTAAACAAAAATATAAATGCAACACTTTTGTTTTTGCTCCCATTTTTCATGAGATGAATGCAAAGATCTAAAACATTTTCTATATAGCTGGTGACCAATGCTAAGGCCTCCACCTGCTCCCTTGACCCCATGCCCACAGTGCTGGTCAAGGCCTGCCTTCCCACCCTCTACCCCATCATAACAGACATCATCAACTCCTCTCTGTCATCTGGAATAGTTCCCTCCTGCTTCAAACCCGCCTCCATCACTCCCATCCTCAAGAAGCCTGGTTTGGACCCTGAGGAGCTGAACAACTACCGACCGATCTCCAACCTTCCTTTCCTTAGCAAAACCTTGGAAAGAGCAGTCGCCGCCCAGCTTCATCAACATCTGTCCAACCATGAGCTCTACGAACCCCTACAGTCAGCCTACAGAGCACATCACAGCACAGATACCGCCCTCCTCAAGATCACTAATGACCTCCTTCTCGCTGCTGACTCCGGACAAATCAGTATTCTCATCCTCATCGACCTCTCTGCTGCTTTTGACACTGTTTCTCATACAGTCCTCCTGAAATGCCTCTCTGACAACCTTGGCATCACTGGCACAGCTCTGTCATGGTTTCAGTCCTATCTATCAACCAGGTCTCAGTTTGTTAGCATCAGCGGCTCATCCTCCCCCTCGGCCCCAGTCAACCATGGTGTCCCCCAAGGCTCCGTGCTTGGTCCCCTACTTTCACCATTTACATGATCCCCCTTGGCCAGATCATACGTCAATTCGGTCTCAATTTCCACTGCTACGCTGACGAAACTCAGCTCTATCTCAGCACCTCACCATCCGCCCAGCTCCCTCCACAGTCTTTGGTCAACTGTCTCCATGCCATAAAAACCTGGATGACAGCAAATCTACTCAAACTCAACAGTAAGAAGACTGAGCTCATGGTTGTGGCCCCCAAAGCACTGCTCCGGAAGGTTGGGGATCTCCTCCTCCACATTGACGGCTGTTCCATCTCCCCGTCTCCCGAAGTCCGTAACCTGGGTGTCATCCTTGACAAAACTCTCTCATTTCAGTCACACATCAAATCCGTCACTAAGTCTGCCTTCTATCACCTCAGGAACATCTCCCGTCTACGACCATCACTCTCTGATTTCGTGGCCGAGACCCTCATTCATGCATTCGTCTCCTCCCGGTTGGATTACTGCAACGGAGTTTTGTTCGGGGTTCCCAGTAAAGCCCTGGACAGGCTCCAGTATGTGCAGAACTCGGCTGCCAGGGTGCTCACTCACACCAAGCACATCACCCCCACCCTGATCCACCTCCACTGGCTCCCAGTCAAGCACCGTATCACCTATAAACTCCTTCTTCTGACTTAGAAATCCCTCCATGCCCTCGCCCCCCAATACCTGTCTGACCTTCTCCGCTACCACACTCCATCCCGGAAGCTAAGATCATCTGGACAGGATCTCCTCTCCACCCCCCGCACCAGGTTGTGGACTTTTGGTGACAGAGCCTTCAGTGTGGCATCCCCCACCCTCTGGAACTCTCTCCCCCCCGAAATCCGCAGCGCCCCAACCCTGGACATTTTCAACAAAGCCCTTATTTTTCCGCTACTTCCACCCCCCACCCCCTTAACCTGTCTGCCTTTTTTCCCCTACCTGCCGTTCTTTCTGTCGAAATAACGGTACGGTTTGATTTTTTTCTTCAAGCTAGTAACATACCTGTTGCTAGTTTGTTCTTCCCTCCACACCGACACCACGGTAAAGAGGACGTTCTCTTTTCTCTCTCACACCAGAGGAGACGGAGATAAAAAAGGTATTAACACACCAGTTAATATTCTTTAAAGAATAAAATCTACACAGTCGCCTTTTTTGCTTTCGGACTAACGGCAAGGTTAGATTTTTTTCTCAGTAACGTACCTGTTACTAGCGTGTCCACTCCACGCCGACACCCCGGCGATCGAAGATGGACCCTTCTCTCCCTCACACCAGAGGAGTCAGGGACTCGGAGGCTCGATACCCCCAACTCTGGCCAGAGTGAGAGAACAACGCCACACACTTATCCTGATAGCTCCGCACTGGCCTGCAATGTACTGGCTGGCGGAGATATATCAGCTGCTGTGCGGGCAGCCGTAGCAGCTCCCACTACGCAGGGACATACTGTCTCAGGCGGGGGGGGCGATCTTTCACCCACACCCAGAGTGCTTGGCACTATAGGCCTGGCCCATGAGTGGTACAATCTGAATACAGTGGGTCTCCCTCAGAAGGTGATAAACACTATTCAGAGTGCAAGAGCTTCCTCCACCAGGTCTCTCTGTGACTGTAAGTGGAGGGTGTTTGAGGAGTGGTGCCTTCAAAAAGGACACATCTCTTTTCAATGTCCTGTCGGGGTGATTTTATCATTTCTACAGGACTTAATTGATAAACACAGAGCTTTCTCTACGATCAAGGTGTACCTGGCTGCTATTGCTGCATGCCATGTGGGCTTTGAGGGAAAGACGGCTAGCCAACATCCTTTGGTCTGCCGTTTTATGTAAGGGGCTCGCAGGCTCCTCCCTGTCTCCAGGTCACTGGTGCCCTTATGGGACTTGGCAGTGGTTTTAGATGGGCTCACTCAACCTCCATTTGAACCCCTGGAAGAAGCTGACATGAAACACCTGTCACTGAAGACAGTGCTGTTACTGGCTCTGGCATCTGCCAAGTGAGTCAGTGACATTCATGCGCTCTCTGTACATCCTTCGTGCACTCAGTTTGCCCCGGGGCAAATGAGAGTGTTGCTGAAGCCCAACCTTGCCTTTATACCTAAGGTGGTTGGCTCATGTACCCCAATTGACATTGTGGCATTTCCTCCGCCGCTGTGTTCCTCTGAGGAACAGCAGCCGAATTTGCTGTGTCCAGTTTGTGCTTTACGCATCTATATGGACAGGTCAAAAGAGTTTCGTTGTAATGACCAACTCTTTATATCCTGGGCTAACCCTCAGAAGGGCAAGCCCGTTACCAGTCAACGGCTCTCCCACTGGATTGTGGAAGCGATTGCTCTGGCTTATACGAGTCAGGGTTTGCAGGCACCAACGGGCCTGCGTGCTCATTCTACTCGTGGACTGGCTACATCCTGGGCTTTGTTCAAGGGTGTTTCCATCCAAGACATCTGTGCAGCAGCGAGCTGGTCCTCGCCGCTCACTTTTGTCCGCTTTTACAGGCTAGATGTCTCTGCTCCAAGTATGGCCCGTGCAGTGCTGGGTCCCGTGTTGAGACAGAGTTCTGCCTGTTAAGTTCTGGTTGTTTTTGGGGATTTTCGAGATAAGCATGTCTAGCAATACGGGAGTTTCAATATCCCATAGTGAGACATCGAACGGAGTGTTATGAATGAGAACTATAGGTTACTTACGTAACCCCAGTCTTAAGAGTAACATGAAGTGAGATGTCTCACCAGACGGCCCTTCTTGCTAAGGCGAAGCGAGAAGAGGTGCTTATTTTGAATGACGCTGCGTCGTAGCGCAAGCTACTTAAAGGGTGGGTGGATTCCCTGACGTTGACGTCAAGATCACCAGCCAATCAGGATTGGCGTAATGAGATTGATGCTTCTGTTTGCATACGCGTTGAGGCGCATCCCATAGTGAGACATCTCACTTCATGTTACTCTGACTGGGGTTACGTAAGTAACCTATAGTTTTTAACCTGCAGGGCCCAGAGTAAAATGCTTTTGTGAGCACAACCTAGAGGGGAACAGCAAGCACCAGTGTGATTTTGGTGAAGTTGTGACTATCCTGGACAAAGATACAGGGGGGGTTCCAAATCCGGCAGGAGAAATACCTGCTCTGAACATGTTATGTAGAGAACAGTGCAGATCTTCCCTATTGACACCAGGATTAACCTAGTCTAAAATAAGGAACATTAATAGTGTGATAGAAAATGAAATGTAATGTAATAGAGGCACAGATATAAGATCAATAATACACTTTATTTTAGGGCACCTTTCAAAGCATTCAATGTGGCATTACAATACAAACATGTGTTGAGTAGGGATATATAAAAATGATATTCAAAGGAGCAATTCAAGTGAGTGAAGCCAGTTTGAACACATTATTTTTTAGGCTTGATTGAAAATAACACAGTGTCTGACATGATCATGTGATATCATTACTGTTATATCATTTCTTACTATTCGTGGTTATCAGACACTTAAACAACAGAGAAGGTTTTAAGAAATAGGACTACAGTATACTGACAAATCACATATTATCCTGTCATTGTCTGTTCTGTAGGAAGGAGGAATATAACAGAGTGGGACTATACACTCAAAAACGTAAGTTTATTCCAATACGAAGATTGTGACAGATCTGAAAAACGTGTCCTTAAAACGAGCCTCCTCGCAATTGTATGCACATTATTTATTCAGCCGTTTGCTGTTTAATCTGATATATAATTCAAAAGGGTGAAAAAAGCTTAGAAAACGGCGAACGCTCAATACAGGCGATGACGTCACCTTTGCGCGTCCCCGCGAACAGGGCTTCAATCCACCGCAAGGCTTCAACCTACGGCATTAACACCGGGATTCATCCATGAAGAGAACACCTCTCCAACGTGCCAGCAGACGCCATCGAATGTGAGCATTTACCCACTCAAGTCGGTTACGACGACGAACCGGAGTCAGGTCGAGACCCCGATGAGGACGACGAGCATGCAGATGAGCTTCCCTGAGACGGTTTCTGACAGTTTGTGCAGAAATTCTTTGGTTATGCAAACCGATTGTTGCAGCAGCTGTCCGAGTGGCTGGTCTCAGACGATCTTGGAGGTGAACATGCTGGATGTGGAGGTCCTGGGCTGGTGTGGTTACACGTGGTCTGCGGTTGTGAGGCCGGTTGGATGTACTGCCAAATTCTCTGAAACGCCTTTGGAGACGGCTTATGGTAGAGAAATGAACATTCAATTCACGGGCAACAGCTCTGGTGGACATTCCTGCTGACAGCATGCCAATTGCACGCTCCCTCAAAACTTGCGACATCTGTGGCATTGTGCTGTGTGATGAAACTGAACATTTCAGAGTGGCCTTTTATTGTGGCCAGCCTAAGGCACACCTGTGCAATAATCATGCTGTCTAATCAGCATCTTGATATGCCACACCTGTGAGATGGGATGGATTATCTCGGCAAAGGAGAAGTGCTCACTATCACAGATTTTTTCAGATTTGTGAACAATATTTGAGATAAATGGTTATTTTGTGTATATAGAAAATGTTTTAGATCTTTGAGTTCATCTCATGAAAAATGGGAGCAAAAACAAAAGTGTTGCATTTATATTTTTGTTCAGTGTATAACTTTCTGACAATAACAAGCTTGTTTCTCACTCTAACAAACTAAATCAATATTTGTGTACATTTCTTTTTAATCCCGTTATTCTAACAAAGTCTTCTCTTGGGTAGGTGGTGGTGAACGCTCTCGTTGGTGCTATTCCCTCCATCTTCAACGTGCTGCTGGTGTGTCTGATCTTCTGGCTCATATTCAGCATCATGGGAGTTAACCTGTTTGCTGGGAAGTTCTACCGCTGCATTAATACCACCACGTCTGAACTTTTCCCCATGTGGGAGGTCAATAACCATAGCGACTGCTTGCTCCTCCAAGAGGCAACGCAGGAGGCCCGCTGGGTCAACGTCAAGGTCAACTATGACAATGTGGGACAAGGCTACCTGTCACTGCTTCAAGTGGTGAGGAGTGATGTTTCCATTATTATAGAGTTGGAATTAACATTTTTGAATAACACGTTTTGAAACACTGCTCCTTTTTTTCAGTCAACTTTTAAAGGCTGGATGGACATCATGTATGCTGCTGTTGACTCAAGAGAGGTAGTTATTATTTATATTATTATATTGACCATTAAATATGTTGGGAGACCTTTAATCTTTACTCACATGTATCAGTACTGACTACACTTATAAGATTAAGTTAAAAGCACGATATGAGGAAAATATGTGATAATGTACAATACAACTAACCCTTTTTATTATACTGATTGTTTCATTTTGAAGATCAGCTTTCTTCTGATACCAAAATATCCCCGAATACAATATAGAAAGTTGACATTGTGATGATAATAAAATCAAATATATAATGTGCAGAAGACCCTTAATTTATTCTATGTGCTATATGTTTATGTTTGCTTTTGGTAGATTACACAATTATTTAGTTTACATATAATATATATCCCATAAAACTTTGCAAAACATATACTCGGTACCTTTTTTAGATTTATGGAAATTAGCAACATTAACATGAACTCGAAGTCAAGAGTTCAAAAACTCGCCTTCCCTTTCCAACACCCCTGCACTTTGAGATAATGTAATATATATGTAATATATACAGTAAGTGACAGATGCTGATGGTGCAGTCTTGGATCAACAAGTGCCCTTCCTGACCAGTATCATATTCCTGTTTAACCTTTTATCCTGTATCTTCCCCACTCTCGAGCATCTCTCACAAGCATCTACTTAATTATTTAGTAACAGGGAAAGAACAACTTTGTATTGAATTATTTATATTCATTCAAATATGTTCTTCCTTTTTAGGTAGAGGAGCAGCCTTCTTATGAGATCAACCTCTACATGTACATTTACTTTGTCATCTTCATCATCTTTGGCTCTTTCTTCACACTCAACCTCTTTATTGGTGTCATTATTGACAATTTCAACCAACAAAAGAAAAAGATAAGTATCACAAGTCTTTGGAAGTAGTAGTCTGTAACAATTAAATTGTGATTTCTTTGTATTTCAATGTATACTTACCTATTTAAACACCAATAATGATGTTTGAATTTATGTCTGCACTTTGGAGATAAAGACATCTTTCTGACTGAGGAGCAAAAAAAGTACTATGAGGCCATGAAGAAACTTGGTTCCAAGAAACCGCAGAAGCCAATTCCACGTCCAACGGTATGTCATTCATTAATAACTGATAGCAATATTAACAATTTGGTTTTTGCCCTCATTTTTCACAACTTCAATGAAGGATGAGACTTATTTCTATGCTAGAACTGCCTTAATTCACTTAAATGTTGGCCACAAATGTATTAAAAAAGCTACTTATTTGGCAGAATGATTATTACAAAGGTGTTCCTTGGGTTGGTCACATTTAAAAAGGCCATTCAAAAGTGTGCAGAAGAAGCTCCATATCTGGTTTCTTCACTTGCAAAATCATCTTAGATCAGCAACATGGACAGATCAGAATACCTTTATTACTCCCACAGAGTGGAAATGTACGTAGTTACAGCAGAAAAAAAAGAGCCACAGACAGCTTAATGTTACATATGTTACATATGTACTGTTCTGTGTGTGTGTGTGTGTGTGTGTGTGTGTGTGTGTGTGTGTGTGTGTGTGTGTGTGTGTGTGTGTGTGTGTGTGTGTGTGTGTGTGTGTGTGTGTGTGTGTGTGTGTGTGTGTGTGTGTGTGTGTGTGTGTGTGTGTGTGTGTGTGTGTGTGTGTGTGTGTGTGTGTGTGTGTGTGTGTGTGTGTGTGTGTGTGTGTGTGTGTGTGTGTGTGTGTGTGTGTGTGTGTGTGTGTGTGTGTGTGTGTGTGTGTGTGTGTGTGTGTGTGTGTGTGTGTGTGTGTGTGTGGCGTTCTACTAGGGGCTGTGCTGGTTGTATAGTCTGACCGCTGCAGGAAGGTAGGACCTGCGGTATGTCTCTGTGAGACAGCGGGGGTGCAGCAGTCTGTCGCTGAAGGAGTTGCACAGACTTTTAGAAACCTGGAAGCTTGTTGTCCTCTGCTGGGTCTTGAACCGACTGCAGTTTTTCAGCGTTACAGAATCTAGTTGTAAAAAGGCTTATCTTCGACGGAGCCTGCCACTTTGGAGTTTTCTTTTCGTGGATGTTTGCAGTGTTGCCAAACAAGCATATAATATAGCTCTTATAATGGCCGAATCCATTCTTTGCGAATGCTTTATAAATTCTGATTTGGGGACACCTGTATCATTTTTGCACACGATTTTGAGAGAAATAAGCCTCTTTTTGCATAGAAGAAGTCTTATCTTATTTGTATTTCAACAAAACTGGGGCGAAAACAAAAGGGTTGCATTTATATTTTTGTTCAGTGTTTAAACAATGCAACACCAACGTTGTGACACATCAGCTCAGCATGTGTGGTATGCCATCTTGACCTGTGACCTATGTGTTGACCCCTTACCCTGTACATTGCTGGTGTGAACAGGCCAACTGACCCTGTTGGATTTGTGTTTCTGTTCCTTGCCTTCCCTTTCACCTGCAGAACCCAATCCAGGGATTGGTGTTTGACTTCATTAGCCAGCAATTCTTTGACATCTTCATCATGGTGCTCATCTGCCTCAACATGGTGACGATGATGGTGGAGACGGACAACCAAAGTGCAGAGAAGGAAGATTTCCTTTTTAAAGTAAACGTGGCTTTCATTGTCGTGTTCACCGGAGAGTGTTCGTTGAAGCTCATTGCCCTGCGACAATACTTCTTCACAAACGGATGGAACGTTTTTGACTTTGTTGTGGTCATCTTGTCAATAGCCGGTAGGTGAATTGAACTTCTTAGAGACCACAAATTGCTACTGTGTTCAAACAGATAATAGGTGTTCATTATTGTCTCTTTTTATTTCAGGTACAATGCTCTCAGACATCATTGAGAAGTATTTTGTGTCACCAACTCTGTTCAGAGTCATCAGACTGGCCAGAATAGGCAGGATTCTGCGTCTTATCAAAGGAGCCAAGGGCATTCGGACGCTTCTCTTTGCCCTAATGATGTCACTTCCCGCCCTATTCAACATTGGCCTCTTGCTCTTCCTCATTATGTTCATCTTCTCCATATTTGGCATGTCAAACTTTGCCTATGTCAAAAAGGAAGCTGGAATCGACGATATATTTAATTTTGAGACGTTTGGTGGCAGTATTATCTGCTTGTTTGAGATCACGACCTCCGCCGGCTGGGATAGACTTTTACTTCCAATGCTGGATAAGGAGTTCCCAGATTGCGATCCAAATTTTGAGAACCCAGGCACGGATGTAAAGGGCAACTGTGGCAATCCGCTCATGAGCATGGCATTCTTCTGCAGCTACATCATCGTCTCATTCTTAGTGGTGGTCAACATGTACATCGCCATCATCTTGGAGAACTTCAACGTGGCGCAGGAGGAGAGCGGAGATGCACTCTGTGAGGACGATTTTGAGATGTTCAATGAAACTTGGGAAAAGTTTGACTTGGACGGAACTCAGTTCATTGAGTATAGCCAGCTCTCAGATTTCTGTGATACCTTGCAGCCGCCACTGAAGGTTGCCAAGCCCAACCGAATTCCCTTAATGACAATGGATCTGCCCCTGGTCATCGGGGACAGGATCCACTGCCTGGATGTCCTGATGGCCGTCACACAGATGGTCTTGGGAGAGACGCTGGAGATGGCGGCGATGCGGGAAAGCATTCAGGCCAAGTTCGTCCTCAGCAACCCAACCTCAGACTCCTTTGCGCCAATTACCACAACGGTGCGCCACAAAGAAGAGGAGATGGCCGCTGTGGTCGTTCAGAGGGCTTACCGCAAACACCTGCTGAAACGCTGCACGCGCCATGCCGCTTTTATGCAGCGATGTAAGAGGAAGGGTCAAAAGGACGAAGGTGACGATCCTCCAGAGAAAGAGGGAATGCTCGCACGAAGGATGGGGGTGCTCTATGGTAGCAAATTGGACCTTGCAGAGGAGATGGAGCAGGCTGATATAGAAACTCTAGCAAACCAACAGCCTTCTAATCCAGAGACACTTTCAGATGACACAGAGTCCCAAAGTGACACAGAATCCCCCGAGCCAAATGTAATTGTTGTACTTGTAGAAATAACAAATGAGGTTTTATTACATTCTGCCCCTGACCCATACCTCTTTTACCTACATGCAAATCTGAAAGAGACAATTGTATGACAGAAGACAATTTATAATGTCCTCCTCCTGTTTTTCCGCAACCAAGAAAGGTGTGTCACTAGTTGAATTTTCCACATAAGATGTTACACAGTGCTAATGAATCTTTAAATATGCTTATGCATCTTAAACATTAATTAGCATTTTATAATTGGAACTAACAAACAATCCCTGTTCTTAAAACAATATGCTGGTGTCTTATTGGGTTAAAGATGCAACTGGAGTACATGGATTCTTTTGATAATAGACCATAAAGCTATTGGCAAATTTAACCACAATCCATTGGTGCCCAAAAACCATTTAGTATGTTCTGATTTGTCTAAAAAGTCTTAAAAGCTATACTGTACTGGCAGTACATATTACACAGTACATGACAAATCTTACTTGTGTTTAAATTCCCAACTTTTAGACACATTTACAAAGATGCTCACTCGAGACTGGTATAACAAGAAAAGCTGTCTTTTTAGCCAAAAATGTGATGTTCTCTGTAGGTAGGAATTCAAAAAAGTTCAGTTGCATGCACAAATGGATTATCGCTCAATCAGAAGAATACCTATTCATTAGCTAAATTACTCAAAATATCCAAAATCAAGCAAAATTCCTACTTAATTTAAGTCACTTTTATGTGGAATCTCAACAATGTGATAGCCCAACATGCTTATTCTTTCAATTAAACATTGAGTTAGTTTTGTACATATAACTGAAAGATAAGGCTTATCTTGATCACATTTATCCCAGTTATACTTTATAAGTTAACAATAACATGGGTCGGCTAATGCGTTTAACAGGCCCAGTTTATATTGCACTATTTATATCCCTTCCAGGTCAAGTTAGAGCAGTTTTAAGACCTTCCTGTTTTCTAAGATAATTTCCTCCCTAATTTATGCATGTCATATCAACGTTTGTCCATTCTTTTGTTGTCCCCCTCAACCAGTGAAACAAGCCGCTTGTTTTCCGTTTAGGTATTTAGACTAATACACTTTGACACTTAACGTAAGATGTTGTGTTTACATGAACGGCTTCCTGTTAAGCTATATCTTCCTTTTATAGAAGAATAATTCTAGCAACAGCATACATTTTAAATTAAGGTTTGCCTCAGGTTGGATGAAGTTAGACCTGATGTTAAATGATTTTATGAAACAAAGCTGAGTGTTGGTTTAGTTGAATATACAACTCTGAATTTATTGGAATACCCATCACACCTATTTGCATATTTACCCAAAGAATCTGGACGATATGTTCTTGAAGTCCGTCCTAGCGTGGAAAGAATGCTTCACTTGCTGTTGTGTAAGTCTTAACCTAATCTAAAACGTCTTACTCTGAATATACATGATCAACAAAAGCACTTTTACAGTTTTCTAGTTTGTTTTTTTACAATAGACTTTAGCAGGTTGTCTCTTCTCCTGTTTATGTGTTCATCACTGTTTTAACATCAACCCTGGGGGGTTAATAAATCACGAAGTCTCCTTAAGTCTCCTCTGATGGTACGGTACAATTCACAACCCAGTATCCTCCTTTTGTTTACACTTCTAATGGAGGCAGAGAGTTACTGTTACACCCACAGTCAGTGTTGCCTGTATATACATTGTTTTCTTTATTGTATATTTATATCATTTTGTTATTTTGAAAAATGTTACTATAATGTGAAAATAAAATACTTCTTATAGGGAAAAGTGGGCTGTGAGTTTGTTGTCACCAGCAGTATTTTTTGTGGAACTACTCTGGGGCCCTCTGGTGGTTTACAATGATGACTGTTAAACTCAACCTTTTTTTAGTTGAGTAGATTTTCCTATTCTTCCATTTGTACAGTGTTTTTTGAGAAATCGCAAAAAGAAAAGTTCAGGTACAGTTTAATCAGAGGTGGAAGAATTACTTATATATTTTACTTAAGTAGAAGTACCAGAGTGTTGGAATACTCTGTTACAAGTAAAATCCTTCATTAGACATGTTACTATGTTGTAAAAGTATTTGCATCAAAATATACAAAAAATATCAAAAGTAAAAGTAGTCATTATGCAGATTGGTCCATTTCAGAATAATTTACATGATATGTTATATAATGATTGATCATTAAAGTGTTATCAAGGCTGGTAAAGGTGCAGCTAGTTTGAATGACTTTGTAGACTGCAGGGTAGCTTGTGGATTTACTCCAGGTGGAACTAAAGTCTGATTTAAGAGTTGGTTATATTTCACATCATTCATCCACATCTGTGAAGTAACTAAAGGTATTAAATACATGTAATGGAGTAAAAGTACATTATTCACTTCTTAATTGTACTGGGGTAGAAGTACAAAGTAGCAAAACATTTAAATACTCAAGTAAAGTACAAGTATCTACAAATTGTACTTAAGTGCAGTACTTAAGTAAATGTACTTAGTTACTTTACATCATTGGGTTTAATACACATTTAAGTTATCACAAATATTTACAGTGGTTGGAAATGTGTGTGGGGCTTATTCTAAATTAAAATAAATCATAAATGGTTATGAAAGAATAAATGAAACTAACATAAAAATGAATATAAGATCAAATGTTAGCAACATTTATGCACTATGGTACAAAGGATTAAGTGATATCGGCTTTAAGATACAGCTCTGAAAAAAATTAAGATATCACTGCAGCATTATCCGTTTCTCTGGTTTTACTATTTCGAGGTATTTGTTTAAGTAAAACATTTTATTTTAATTCTACAAACTACTGACAACATTTCTCTGTGTTGGAATTCAACAGACACTGAAATGGAATGGCTGACATACATGTAGAGATTTAAGAAAACTTTGGAGTGGTCTCTTCATTTTTCTAGAGCTAAGATAAGATAAGATAAGATGAACCTTTATTAATCCCCGAGGGGAAATTCAGTTGTACAAAGCAGCAACAGGGTAAGCGTGAAAAAAAAACAGTACAGCAAAGATTCACACAGATCAATAAAATCTAAAATAAATAATAAATAACATAAAATCAAGGAAATAATGATAATAATAATAAAAGACTATGAAAATAGCAGATAAATAAAAATAAGAGTAAAATAACTGTCAGCATATATACATATTTGGTCATCATCTAAGTTATAAAGTGCGGAATAAGTTAAAGTGACAAGTTAACATGGGTTGTGGAAACAGTGTATATTTACGACCAGTGATTTAATTTGATTTCTTTTTCATATTTAACCCCTTGTTGTGCAGCCTGATGGCTACAGGCACAAAGGACTGTCCGAGGCGCTTGGAGGAGGGATGAGTCTGTGGCTGAACGTACTCCTCATCTTCACTAGCTCTGCATGGAGTCGGTACTGTAAGCTGTACATACATTTGTCATATTTTCATCTCCAGTACTGACATGTTGCCTCCTAAACAGCAGCTCATTTCAGCACTATATAGCGACTCGCTTGCCCAGTTGCTATTTTTTGTATTTGAGTGACAACAGATGAAAATAAGCACTGCCTCTTACAAGAAATAAGGAGGTGGGTTGATTTATTTGCATATTTCTGTGGTTGCACGCTATGCCTTGCCCATGCTGACTGAAGTTACTAAAAGAGGATGTGCAGGGGCTTTCTTTTTGGCTGCCTAGTTGAGTAATGCTGTTCATTCCCAGTGGTTTATTAAATCAGGAAATCTGTCAGTGCAGCAGGCAAAAAGAAATCTGGGCTACAACTAACATTTATTTCAATTGTTGATTTATATGCTATTATTTTTGGGATATTTGGTCCATAAAAAGACCAGAAGAGTGAAAATACTCTTAGTTAAAGGTGATTTCTTCAAATGTCTTGTTTCTACCATTTATCGCTCATTGGACTCAATGTCTTTTAATGTCCTCAACTCGATCATTAATCCTTGTGATGCTTCTCCAATTGTGCCATCGACTACCCTCTGCGATACATTTCTTAAATTTGTTATTGAAAAAGTATCTGCTCTTAGGCTAGCTCACACTAGTGCTACCCCAGATTCTGCTCCTTTTCTGTGCCCTGCTGTCCTCGACCACTTTGAGCCTGTATCCCTCTCTTCTCTCTCGGATGTAGTCAAGCACCTGCAGCCGACAAACTGCACCTCAGACAGCATTCCCTCTCGCTTCCTTAGAGATGTTTTTGAATCAGTTGGAGCAAGTGTTGTATTGCTTGTAAACACCTCTCTTAGCTCAGGATGTGTCCCAGCTGCCTTCAAACATGCTGTGGTCAAGCCACTACTTAAAAAGCAAAATCTTGACCCTTCCTCTCCGGTTGATATTCTGGGCTCCCTCAATGAAAACATCCTCCCCTCTGTCATGAACCTTGGAGTGATCTTCAATAGTGCTTTTAAATTTGATAAGCAGGTCAGCACCGTAGTCAAGATCTGCTTTTTTAAAATACGACTATTGGCTAAGACCAAGTCGTTTTTATCTTTTAAAGATCTAGAAAGGGTTATTAACGCCTTTGTTACCTCGAGACTGGATTACTGCAATGCTCTGTATGTGGGTATGGACCAGGCCTCAATTAGACGCCTGCAGCTAGTGCAGAACGCAGCTGCACATCTTCTAACTGGCCATAAAAAGCATGACCACATCACCCCAATTCTGGCCTCATTGCACTGGCGTCCAGTTCGGTTCAGAATAGATTTTAAAATCCTTTTATTTGTTTTCAAAGCCCTAAATGGGCTGGCTCCGGCCTATGTAGCCGAACTCCTCCATCGCTACACCCCAGGCAGAGCCTTAAGGTCGGCTGATCAGCTGCTGCTGATAGTGCCCAAGACCAGGCTCAAAACCTGAGGGTACCGAGCATTCGCAGCAGCGGGCCCCAGGCTCTGGAACATTTTTGCCCCTCCATGGGAGGTCGGCCCAGACCCTGGGGGTTTTTAAATCAACACTTAAAACTCACTTTTTCTCTCTGGCCTTCTAGGCTTCTCTTATCAAGAATAACTTTTATCCAAGACCTTTTCCCTCTCTAACTTCTCAAGGTTTTATTAGAGGGAAACGGTTTGTAGAGTGCCTTAGACAGGCCGGGGCATGTTACGATTCGTAAACAAAGCGTACCTCCCTATCTCTCATCAATTTCCAACTAAGGCTCCAGTGGGGACCTTGTTCCCTGAGTGTGCCTCTCCACCTATGTTTCTTACTCTCTTATTTGCTACCCTTTGCCCTCAACCTATTCTAAGGGAGTGCTTGTTCTTCCGTCTGTCTGTCTGTCTGTCTGTCTGTCTGTCTGTCTGTCTGTGTCTGTGTATTCTCTTGTTCCGATTAACCCAGCCACATTTTTTCTGGTTTTGTGTCTATATCTACGTCGGGATCCGGAGTCGAGGCTGATCTTCTTGCTGTGGTCCTGTGTCCTGGATCCTCTATCCTGAGTTCTGGATTAAGTCGTGGACTTCGGGTCGTGGCTAAACCTGTCTCTGCGGTCCTGCCTGGGTCTCGTCATGCTGCCTCCCTGAAGGCTCCCACAGGATTGTAGCTGACATCTTCGTAGATTCATCTTCTTATTACAGACACATGCATTTCCTAACATTTGGACTACCTATGCTGTAAAATGTATTATCTCTTTGATTTACACACGGCATCTATTGCACGTCTGTCCGTCCTGGGAGAGGGATCCCTCCTCTGTTGCTCTCCCTGAGGTTTCTCCCATTTTTTCCCCCTTAAACTGTGGGTTTTTCTCCGGAAGTTTTTCCTTGTACGATGTGAGGGTCTAAGGATGGAGGGTGTCGTTTTTTCTCATACTGATATTCTGAACAAACTGTGCTGTTGTATTAGCTGTAAAGTGTCTTTACTGTAGGCTATTTTTATTATATGTACAGCACTTTGGCTCGACCAAAAATCGTTTATAAATGTGCTATATAAATAAAACTTGATTTGATTTGGTTGCAGTTCCTCCTCTTACTGCTTTGTTGGATTGAAATCATTTGTGGGCAGCCACCATTGCTTATCAATATGAACACGTGAAAATGAAAGAGTGACTGCCCAAAGCTTGACTGATTTTGTGAGTCACCATCATTTAAATAATATTTATTTTACTGGAGTCGCAGATTTTTCTGTCATGGTCTGTGGAGGCAGCAGTTTATCTTTTACCCACACACTGCAAACTGCCCTAGCTCAACACGGTAGATAAAAACACCCGGGTGTGTCCAGATGCATATTTGCTTAGGGAAGTCAAGAATATGCTCAAACATCTAAGGCAATATCTGGAGACGATCAGAATCAAAATCAGAATATCTTTATTTGTTCCACAGAGGGGACATTTACATTGTTACAGCAAAAGATATAGACCAACAAAATAAAACACCATTAGAAAGGGCATGCGCATAATATTTGAATAATTTTAATTAAAGTTATTTAAATTAATAAGTAACATTCTTTATCAATTTTCTATTTCTATATTGCACACAAGTGTTATTTTGTGTTTTTACATCATTACACGTTGGTGTAAAATCACACCAGGGGTGTCATAGTCTATGTTGTTGTGAGTGTGCTGGTCTACAAGGCGCCGTTGGCTGCAGGAAGGACCATAACCATATACAAAAGTGTTGCAATCCATGCATTAGTCAAAGATATTTAAGTCTGGCCTAGGCAACTCAAGATCTAGGCTTCAATACACACACGTAGACATACACACCAAAAGCCATTATTTTCCTTTGCGTTTTACAATGTTAAAAATGATAATTATGATTTTCATCATCAGATGAAATCATGTACTGTAGCAAAAACCTTCAATCCACATCCATATTCACAACAACAAAGGTCCTTTCTTTTATATTAAAGGCTAATCATTATTTCACTTAGAATTTATTAAATAAAGTTCCTGTTTTAATGTTTTATTTATTTAGAGTTAGGTTTTTTTCCACTGGACAACTTTGACTCCCCTTTTAAATGAAAAGTAGCCAACATAAAAAGTAATGTTGTTGTTATGATACTGAAACTAGGTATTATATTGGCACGAGTTTCATCAAATCACATGAATGTTAGTTGTTATCCTACAAATTGATTTAAACCCCCTAATGTTCACCCTCAAGCATCTTGTTTCACTCCTAAGAATGGCACATATGTGAATGAAGCGTTCTAATGTTAAAGCTTTGGCTTGTTCAGAGTTAATTTGGATCTATGTTACAGATCTCTCTTCCTCTTTATTTGCCTGTCACTAAAGCCTGAGTGGTGACAGACAGCCCACCCTCTGCTGCAGACACTTCTCCTTGTTCACGACATACACAAGCCTGGAGAGAGACACATCAGCATTCACAAACATATTCTCTTTTGATGTCATCATGCGCTGGTTGCTGGCTGGATGCTTCGGACTCGCTTTAATCAATATCTCAGGTAAATGTAAACTTTTCGTACAAGCTCAGTTGAGTTTAATTTGTAACTAGAAAATGGAAATGATGCAAACTTTATATGGTGCTAAATACTAACACTTGTGAAACGCTGAATGTTATAACAAACAACACTTAAGATTTCATAATGTTATATGCAGTTATTCAATTCTACCATGTATGGCTGTTTAACCAATGCATACAGTTGTTTTGCATGTTATTTTTGACTCCACTTTACTTCCTGGCCATCTGGTGAAAAGAGGAAGTTGTCTTCTGAGACAAATAATTGTTATTCTAATATACAGTATACTCGCACCAAAACTGACCACCAAGTAACTTTATTTGAGACCTGTTTTTTTTTTTTTTTAGATGCATATGTGTTACCCTTGACATTGACTAATGTTTGATGTAAATTCATGCAGATTTAGAATGGTTTAACAAATGCATTAACCGTGTTATCCTACACCTTGTCCTTACATTATTTATACAAAAACACCCATTCAACTGCATGATGGTGATGACTTAGATTACATGTACCAAGATTGCAACTATTATTATTTTGTTGAGGAGTAATCTCACTTTTTAGACAAATAGAATGAGTGTTGAATTGTGAAGTAAGGACAACAAATGTACTCAGAAGCAAAGATGACTTTTTTCAAAATATCAAATTTCCAATTATATAAAAGCAAATGAACATTTCAGAAGCTGGAATTACAATATTTCTTTCTTGATGAATGGCCTCAATTATTATCAAAATTGTATTTGATTAATTGTAATCGACTGAGTGATTTATTGGTGGTTCAGATCCGACCTTTGATATCTATGAATCGTTGGTTTGCAATAACTCAAATGTTGTCTAACTGTCTCTACAATGAGAGCAGAGAACTGACAACCCTTCTTTAGTTGCCAGCTCTCAAACATGAAAGCTTGCTGCTTTGGCTTTGAAGTTTCTGTAAAGTAATTATTTTCATTTAAAAATAAGCAGTGTTGGGCTCTGGGGACTCGTGTTTTTTCCTTTTTGGACATTTGATTGACTAAATTAGGATTAAGGATTAAATTAAAAAAACACTCACTGATATATAATAAAATTACCTGCAACCCTTTTGATTTAACATTATCATCACTGCAAGCAATGGCACTTTTGATACCTACACCATGTTTGAGTTTTACAATAACTGCTGCTGTAACCTTAACCTTAACCCTGATTCTTCTATTGCCTGCTCAGTGGCCCTAAACCCTGACGTGCCGATCTCCCAGAAGCCCCGGTTCTATGGAGTGAATGCCGGACGCAATGTGAGCATTTGCTGTCTGTGCTCCAAGGAGCTCCAGACAGCCAAGGCAGAGTGGTACAGAGTGGATAAGTACGACACTGTGGTGAATGAAATCACAAACAGGATACAGGCAGTAAAGAAGTATACATTTCGTCACAACCATGGCGTCAGAAATGTCTTTCTCGACATCCATGATGTGCGCATGGAGAACAGCGGGGTTTACTTCTGCAAGATAAATAATGAATGGGGACCTGGAACTGCAGTCCAAGTAGCCAGTAAGTATCTGGGACAATATGTGTTGTGCAGAATGCAGACACATGATGCAATGATGCAATCTTCCCTCTCACAGGATCTGGTGGTATTGACCAGGCAAGGAGAAGCAAGATGAAGGATGCTCTCATCATCCTCCAGGGCCTGCTGTTGGCTGTGTGTATCGCTGCTGTACTGCTATGCAAACACCAACAGGTGAGAAACAAGATGCACATACTGTAACATTAAACAATATATTTGCTTTACCAACTGACACTGCTGTATGTGTTACAATGGCAAACAGCTGTTGATGTGCATAACAAAATCGAGAAAGTAGCAGACAAACTGCTTGTTTATCTGCTTATTCTTTCTATCTTTGGATTGTTTTAATTAAACAGATTTCTACAAGACTATAGACACAGTATGTTGACAGGTGTACCTGTGACTACTACAACTGACTATGGTCATACATCTGTATACTATTCCTGATTAATCAATTAATCTTTAACAAGTTCCCAGATACCCAGTCTTCTTCACATTGTCTGTTTGTTTCTCTTATTTAAAAAGATAGAATCCCTGAATGTTTAGCCTTGTTGGCATGTTTATGAAGAGTGTTATTCCAGATATATAGATGGATAGATATATAGATAGGGGTTTTGTTTTTGTGATAAAAGGACGACCAATGTCATGGCATCCTTCAATTGTTATCTTAATGATAGAAACAAACGCAATGATGACCCCAGGGTCCCATGTTCCCCAGTTCAATATTTTCTTAAAATCACAGATTCAGGAGACATTTCAAAAGGTTTTATGTTCTCACCAAAGCTTTCCCTATGTCAAATGTTTGTTCCCCTGTGTGTTGATATCACCCACCTACAGATTATAGGCTGCAGATGTAATACTATTTGAATCCTATGGCTTAAATGTATTGAATTTAGACATTGATATCTCCACAGTTGCTCAATGGATGTAACTATTCAAACTGCATTTGAAACGTTCATCTCCCTTAATTTGTTTGCTATTTGAGCTGCAAAGGTTAGCGCATTTCTTAACAAGGACCCGGGGAACATAGGACCATGGGAATGACCCCAGCACATGCACACACTTTGATGTACTTTCTCCAGACATTTTTTATAATGCTTTTGGTCCCTTGATGTAGAGGTAACGTGTACTCAAAGAATACACATCTATTTTAAAGCAGCAAATAAAAGATTAGAATGTTTCCTGATCTAATGTTAGATCACTTAGCATGTTTATTATTTTTTGTTATATATAATATTTTGGTCCTAACTCAAATGTAAAAAAAATTGTGTGTCTTTTTATTTTTTAAACAGTTGGAAAAGAAGGACAGTATATATGAGGAACCTGAAGTTGACCACATCTATGAGGTTTGTTTGAATATTGAAATGTTATATTAATATTCATCGAGCATTCAGATCCTTAATACCAAACTGTGAAATGAAAGTCCTGGATATAAAACTCACTATTATATTTGATTTTCTGGATTCATATTACTGCTGCTATCTACCTCTTGGATTATCATAATGTTTAAAACCGTTGCTATCCTTGTTTTTCTGACCAAACCAGCTGTTTTCAACTTTGTGATGCAGTTTGCACCTGATCCAAACAACTTTTTTAATAGTTTATTTAACATTGGAGATACATAACCATTCAGGAAGGTTCAACAAATTGCAGAACCTTTTGCTGAAAAATACAATAACTTTTTTAACTATTTGGAGTGATTACACAAGTTACAGCCCAGAACTGTTCAAATCAAGGCCATTCTTTGTCATAAGTGGTTAGATTCTGTAACATGATTTATTTTACATAAAAGGTGAATGTGCAAGATACACACATTCAGTCTCTTCGCACCACTGAGCTCATAACCACATTTGTATCTGGTTCAGTCAATGCAGCTCAGGGTTGTTTTTTAAATGTATTATTAGCATAGCCTATACTGTAGTCTGAACTTTAGTTTGCTTTTTCTAAGAATAATACATATGGAATTCAACACGTGTGGCTTGAAGATGTTATTTTTTTTTTTTTTTTATTTATCCTTTATTTATCCAGGAATGTCCCATTGAGATACAAGATCTCTTCTTCCAGGGAGTCCTGACCAACACGGCACACAACAAGTTTCAACATAAAACAAAGGCATTAAACAAAAAAAACATACAATTCAAATATAAATACAGAAGGCCATTTGTGCAGTGGCAAGAAGCATAATCACATCAGCAATAGCATCAGGTAAAACAGTTACATGTTTCATGAAGGGCTAATCGTAGCATACCTTTAAAAGCATTTACAGTAGGAAGTGCCTCTAGACAAAGTTTTACTTGCAGCGTATTCCATAAAAAGGGAGCATAGTGGGAGAATGCAGCTTTACCAAGCTCTGACTGCATCAAAGGAACATTTAAAAGCATCCCATTTGCTGCTCGTCTAGTATTAAAAAAGCAAGTATAAAATGACAGAAGTCTGGAGATATATAAGGGCAGCTTACCTAGCAATGACTTAAGGATAAAAATCAACATGTGTGATTGTCTTCTTTGGTACAGAGAGGACCATCCTAAGGACTGATACAAAGTGCAGTGGTGGGTGCGAGAGCCTGCACCCGTTACAAAACGTATAGCAGTATGGTACGCAGAGTCCAGCTTTTTAAGCAGGGAGGAAGAAGCATGCATATAGATCACATCGCCATAGTCTAATACAGACAGAAAGGAACTCTGCACAATTCTCTTCCTGGCTTCAGACGGGAAACATTTCCTTAAACGAAAGAAAAAGCCCAGTTTAGGTCTAAGTTTTCTCAGTAGGTTCCCAATATGAACATCAAAGGCCATCTTTTCATCAATCCATATGCCCAGATATTTGTAGGATGCTACTTTGTCAAGGCATGTCCCTTCCAGTGTAAGAATCGGAGGGACAGCTGTATTAGCTCGAGAGCGAGAGAAGGTCATGTACTTGGTCTTTTTTGCATTAAGGACCAGTCTTAGCCTTAGCAAGGAGTGTTGCAGCGTATTAAAAGCATCCTGTAGAAGCTCTATAGCCTGAGTTAAAGAGGAAGCCACTGTATAAACAACTGTATCATCGGCGTATAAATGAAACCGTGCTGGGTTTATCCCATTTCCTAGTTCATTTATAAAGATGGAGAATAAGACAGGGGCCAAAATAGAGCCTTGTGGAACACCTTTGTTTATAGTAAGAGCAGCTGAGGTATAATCTTCTACTGAGACACACTGAGTTCTTTCAGATAGATAGTTTTTAAACCAGCTCAAAGCCATTTTGCCAAGACCTATGCAGCCAAGCCTCTGCAGTAGCAATGCATGATCCACAGAATCAAAAGCTTTAGACAGATCAACAAACAATGCTGCACAGTGTTTTTTCTTGTCTAGTGCTTCAATGATGTCATTTGAGACTAGCATAGCCGCTGAAGTAGTACTATGGCCTGATCTGAAGCCGGACTGAGACTCGCTAAGAATATTATGGTCAGTTAGAAACTTTTTCAGTTGTTCGTTTACAAGAGATTCAAAGACTTTGGCCATTACAGACAGTCTGGAAATAGGGCGATAATTATTTAGGTCAGAGGGGTCTCCGCCCTTTAACAAGGGGAGAACCATGGCCGACTTCCATGAGCTAGGTAATTCACCAGCATAAAGACTGAGATTCAGAATAGAGGTTATGGGTTCTGCAATCAGACCTGCAGCAACTTTGAAGAAGAACGGCTCTATCTTGTCTGGGCCTGAAGATTTCTTTACATCTAGGCTCATTAAAGCTTTGTGAACCTGAGAGGTCAAGATGGGGGCAAAGGTGAACAGTTGATCAGGGTCAAGTGGCGGAGGACCTGGCTCTCCTTCTGCAGCGATCATCCCTGAGTTGCTAGAATCAAAGATTGAGCCAGCAGAAATAAAATGATTATTAAAGCTGTCTGCAATATCCATTTTGCCCTTGATTTCACTCTGATTTACCCTTAAGAGATCAGGAAGGCTGTTTGGAGTGATAGAACCTGAGGAGGATTTAACAAGTTTCCAAAACTTTGCAGGGTTATTCAAATTGTCATGTATTGCATTAAGATAGTAGGCACATTTAGAGTTTTTAATCAGCTTAGTGCATTTGTTTCTTAATGTCCTATACAGATTCCAATCTAATGGAATATTCGATTTCTTTGCTTTAGCCCAGGCAGTGTCTCTCTGTCGAATGAGAGAGGATATAGAATCATTAAACCAGGGGTTGTCTTTACCGCTTATCCTAGATGTCCTAAAAGGAGCATGCTTGTCACATATAGCCAAGAAGGTGGATTTAAAATAATTCCATGCTAACTCAACATCGGTCATAAGTGAAACAATGTGTAAATCACTATTAAAAACATCATGTAGAAACGCCTGCTCATCGAAATGTTTGAATCGCCTCTTGTGAATGAAACGTGGCTTTCCTTTAGGGATCTTACAGGTTCTCACACAAGCAATTGCGCAGTGGTCGCTTATATCATTACAAAACGTGCCTACTGCGGAGAAACGCTGAGGTGCGTTTGTAAGAATAACATCAATCAAAGTGGACTTCTCTAAATCTTTTTGGTTTAACCGAGTTGGCGAGTTAACTAGTTGCACCAAACAGAGAGAGTCACAAGTGTCCTTGAAAGAGTTTTGTAAATCCGTTTGCCAGTCCCAGTTTAGGTCTCCGAGTAAAACCATCTCGGATTTAGTCCAGTTATGGAGAAGATTGGAGAGTATATTCGTGGCTTCGCTTGAGGCAGCGGGCGGGCGGTAGCATCCGATCACTATAATGTCTGAACCACTTGGGAGCAATAGTTTAATTACAGAGAGTTCAAAGCATTTTGGTTTTGTTAGGGATTCGATGCAGGTGCAGTCTAAATGGTTTTTAACATAAATCGCAACCCCGCCCCCTTTTCCCACACGGTCTGTTCTAAAGACATTGTAATCTTTTATATTTATCATATCATTTGTAATCGACTTTTTGAGCCACGTCTCAGAAAGGACAATGATATCAGAGTCAGTCGAATCGGCCCATATTCTGATGGAGTCCATTTTATTAATCATGCTGCGAACATTAAGGTGAAAAAGACGTAATCCGTCTTTCGTTCTAAACTCCTCTGGTGTTTGCAGCTGAGACAGTTCTGGGCCTGGATTCGGTTTCACGTTACCCGACATCAGGAGTAGGAGAATTAGAAGCCAGGTCCTCCTCGCTGGGCTGGTCGGCTTGCCGTCGCAAGTGCGCGCTGCATAGGGGGAAAGTCTCCCATTTCCCTGGGCCCATAGACAGCGTAGTCCTCGCGGCAGAACCCCGGGTAGATGAGACGTCCATGAGAGAAGGTCCTCCGCGAGCAGCGGGGTTGTCATCATGGCAACAACTCTTCCTAAATCCGGGGAAGCCATGGTGCCTGGGGTAGGCCACACATCAAGCGCAGGTGTGTCTTGTGGGTGTTCAGCGTCGGGAGCGACACCGGTCCCGGAGATCCCCAGCACCAGGTAGCCGACCAGGTAGAATAGCAGGGGAGGTAGCCACATCATATATAAAATAAACTCCTTAATGTTTCTTGATTTATCGTCCAGTTAAACTTGTCCTCTCTGACTCTAAAGTCTCAGAAAGTTGACGTGAACTTTATAAACTTTATAAACGTCTTCCTTTTGACCGAAGAACAACCGTCTGGTTTCTCTGTGAAAGCAGCGGCACTACTATCCAGAAGAAGGCGTTGTTATGGCTAGAGGAAGAACACCTCTGACACAAAAATTGCTTAACATACAAGAAAAGAAGAAGCAATAGAAAGCCTACAAATGTAATACATGCAGTCATGAAAGAAGTTTAGAGTATTTTATAACAGAGCTTCTAGATTTATAAAGGTTAGATTTTGATAGACACTTTAAAAACACCATTGACTTTTTTTGTACAAGCATTTTGCAAAAGCTGTTATTGATTCTGAGACTTTTGGGGATTATTGAGGCATTCGAGGCATTGACTCAAGAAACCCATAAACAAGCTTGTCTTTTGGAGAAAAACAATGGTGTGACATGCTGTTTGAAAATGACAGAATGACAGAGAAGGCTCGAAAAATATAATAAAAAATGCAGCCCAAAGGTCCATCGATCATTAGCTGCATTTCTGGTCAGGAGCAGAGATGTTAAATATATTTGAATGTTGACTGCTCTTCTGTAACCTTTAGCAGCTGCTTTTCTTTATCTTTGAGTCATGGCTAAATGGCTGTCTATGCAAATCAAAGCCAATGTACCCACACATACTGCAGGCATAAGATTCCCCAAAACTAGCACACACATACACACACATATACATGCTCAGTGTGTTAAAAGTGACTTATTTCTGTCTCTCAGGGCTTGAAGATTGAGACGTGTTCTGGAGGTGTGTACGAGGAACTCTCTGTGTACGCGCAGGCTGACGGAGACGACTCAGCCGAGGCCCCATGGGAGTGAAGCGCCTCACAATACATTTATAAAGTACAAATGATACTTTAAGAGCCCTTTGTGGAGGTCGGTCATTTTTCTACAGTACCAGTTTGTTTATAAGTGTGCAACTGCATGTGTATTCTAAAAGGCTTGCTATATGTGTTGTTTATTTGATGCTATTTAGTAGTTTGAAGTCCAGTGAAGTGTAAAGGAGCCATTCTACAATTCAGACTTCTTGTTGGTGCTTTAAGATGCTTTTATAAATACAATAAGTGTTATTTCATACAGTACTCTGACTTTAATATCTGCTTGATAATAGGTGCAGAAATGTGTTTGTGTATAATAAGATCTGAATGTAATGAAAACCAATAAAAGCTTTGTCAAGTTGCTTGAAAAGGACTTTTATTTTGATTGGCTTTTGCAGGTAAAAAAAACAGACAAAACTTGAATAGTTAACATAATTGATCAACAACATATTTACTTTACCAATAAATAAATACATGAGTACAACACTCAATAAATAAGCAATACATAAATAAATAGATAACAGAAGGATTTTAACTGGTGAGGGCAGATGAAGTTCTCATGCAGCTCCAATAAAAAACTCAATCAAATAAATAGATATTTAAATAAATATTTAAATAAATAACATGTAAGCAAATACATTTTAAACACAAGGCCAATGTCTGACAGATGTTAGTTGGTGAGAAGAGAAGAACACAGCAGGTCTGCTTTGTAAATAAATACAAAAATAACCAAATAGTTAAATAAATAGATTTGTTAATATATAGATAAATAAATAAATAGATTAATCGATATTTTTCTGTGAACAAAGAAGGCCAGCTTGTCTGCTCTTATGCTGCTCGAATTATCTATAAATACATAAACAACTCAATAATCAGATAAATATATATTTTAAATAAATAGATAAACAAATAGAAAATAAGCAAATAAATTAACACATGGCCAATGTCTGACAGATGTTAGTTGGTGAGAAGAGAAGAACACAGCAGGTCTGCTCTCACAAGATGGGTTTTCATCTCCTTCCTGATCAGCTCCCAGGCTTCAGCACTGTGGTCCTGCACACAGAAGAACATCATCATTATTAAAACATGTTGGATGTATAGATTTGATTAATTGATTGATACATAGGCGGACTTACCATTGGCTCCAGGACATGGCTTGACAGTCTCTTGAAATACATCTGTATCTTCTTGTGCTTCCTCTTGTGGCTGTGGCTCCCGATCTAAATGAATGAAAAAGTTATTATTTGATCATTTTCATCAACAGGATGTAAGTAAAAGAGACCTGATGCTTGAGCTTTTATGGAACAAGTTAGACATGTCAATCCACAGTGAGACTTACACAGGAGCGAAGGCCGTCAGCCACCTGGGTTACAACCTGGAGGAAGTTCTCCTCTCTTATCTCCTCCCATGATGCTTTGCTGTTGTCCTCTTCAAACAGGACCACCATCTCCTCCAGAATCTGGACTGTGAAACTGAGTTTGTCCTCAGCCTGAAAGAAGATCAATCACAGGTTAAAAATAAAAAACAACATTTTTCACTGAACATCATTTTTTCATAAAGGTATATCAGGACATGTGTTTTTATTTTAATATTTTTTCAAAAAGTTGAGGCTGACTTACTGATGCTTTGGACGCCTGGTTGTACAGATGGTTAGGGAAGCCCACTCCAGCATCCACAGTGGTGTTGGTGGTGTTGGTGGAGTTGTTAGCCTGCATCACACACAAACACACACATCATGAATTAAACAAACAATACAATACACTCATGATCATCAATCAATCATTGATTAATTTAAAGAACATTCAAAAGAGATGCACTTACCATGGTATCTATTAGATGCAAAGAGTTTTGACTGAACTGCTGGAATTTATGCTGCATCCATCTGCAGCTCAGAGAGGAGCCTGAAGTCCACAGACTGAGAGACAGGCACACGAAGAAGATCCCGTTGAGCATTTTTTAAAAGGTACACGTTTGCTGGAGGATATAGTGATTTATCTTGGTAGCTAGTGGAAGTGTTTGAGCTGAGCTGCAGCACCTCATTTATACTGTAGGGCACACCTGTTTCATTTTCCTACCTGTGGGTCAGTGGGTGTCATAATGACACACATTTCGTAATTGAATAGGCTAGTGGTGGTTAGATGGATTGTGAGGTGTGCTCAAGATCGGAAGGTTGTGAGTTCTAAATCCCGCCAGGGAGAATGTCCCTGTAATCGGTAAATGTATGTCGCTTTGGATAAAAGCGTCAGCTAAATGAAAATGTCATGAATTAGCGTCGTAGAAACTCCCATGATAACAACATAAACAAAAATGTCACCAACAATATAAGATTACTGTGAGATGAAAAATCAGGAAATAAATACTGTTGTATTGCAGTGAGCCTGTAACATGCTTATTAAAGAATACCTCATCACACTTAACACACGTGTTATAATTGTTTACCACTCGATACTTGGAATTAAATAAGAATATTATTGCACTTTTATTTCCAAATATGTAGAAAATGATAGACATCCAAAATGAATTGGAATACAATTATTGAGAATGATTTTAAGATTTTTTAACATGTATTTGTCTGTCCAATTGTGTTTATATTCAACCTGTAATTAAATCCGATTTAGAATTAGGGCACATTTTTCGATCCCTTCACGATGGTAAATAAGAAAATAAATCCCTCTTTAATAATTTGAATTGCATCATTAGTTCTGTGTTTATTCATCATAAAACGAAAACTCTGGAATTGTTTGAATTCCATCACTTGTCCTGTGTTTGGTCAGCACATTCATTAACCATTAACCAAACGCCTGCAGAGCTTATTGCACTGTGTCTGCAGCTTAACCATAAACAGGGAACTTCGTGTTTATGGTCACAAGAGAAAATGAAACTGTGGCCGCTGTGACGCTCGTCCGTATACGAATGGCTCAGTGACATTTCACGTTGTTTTAACAAGAATATGGCGGCTTTTAACGTGAGAACTAGAGATGGGTTTCTCCCTCACAGTTTAATTATTGTGCAGAAAAAAATCTTTTATATAAATCCACATGTAGCCTAATTACATTGTGTTTTGGGTCATGCAATTAATTAAATGGCTGAACTCGTGTCACTGCACGTTTTATTTTTAATTGGAATTGTACTGTTATTTGTAGCATCTTTTCTTTTCTTTTTTGCATTGCATTTGTCATTTTCTCTCCAATAACCAATGTGGACAAGACACGATAATCATATTAGGGTTTATTACAGTAATGTGTTTAATAATTGACCCTCCTTTCTAATGATGCTACATGACTCTGAAATAGAATAGATTACTTTGTTCGTTATAATTTGAAGCTCATCTGTTCATTGTACGAATTTCACTGTTAACTGAAAATGTCCAGATTGTTTTGCTTTATAATTGACGTTCAAATACTAATTTGTTTTCATAATGCTCAAATTAAAATCGATTGTATTATACTAAGTATACACAAAATGGAAAAGCAAAGTGATGTTACTGCTAATACTACCGCAGCTCATGAGCCTAATATATAAATGTTTGTTTTCTCTTTATTCGGTTTTAATATCCAACTTTTTATGTCAATTCTATCTTTTACCTCACTGAAGAGAATATAAACTTGTTCGTGCATGTTATTTAAGTGTAGCCTATTACTGCATCCATTTAGTTTGTATAATAGGAATAAAAACGATAAACAGACAAACATTTGCTGGATTGTTAATGTAATGAATTTGGAAAATACATTGGAAAATAAAAATAAGGTTCATCAATGTAAACAAAATATATATAAATACACAAATACTTATTTTTAATGCAATATATAAATTAATATATTGCATCATATGTAAGCAAACAACATCAACACATTGTTATTTTCACATTGGAGAACATATAACGCAGGCCGCAGTCTCTTAGTTTCACTTTGGGAAAGCACTTTCTTTCTTTTTATGGCATGTTTGGTATGTGGACGCGCTGCAGTCCTATCTACAGTTGTAAACATAGATGATAAAATACTGTTCGTGGAAATTACCTACAACAAATGGAGAATTATCGTGTATACTACACTTATGGAACTTGTATTTTTACCACATTTCCACCACCAAGAAAAACTGCATATCAAAATAAATCAATACGTAAAATGTTAAATCTCCAGAATACCTGCGCAAATCAATTAAATAAACGTCAACATTTCAAAATAACGCTCATTAAAACGTAATAAGCGACTCAAATGTAATTCAAGTAAGAAATATGTTGTCTACCCGGACCGGACCCGGACCCATTTCTACTTTTGGGAAAATTAAGGGGAACAAGAAACCCCCCCTAGCGTCAAATCTGAAATGTGACATATACTGTAGTAGGCTATAGCCTATGTCACGTTGGGCTTTAATGGTAAAATAACTTTTATTTTTTACTTAATTAATGAGGATGATTTTTTGGTTTAAATTGGTTTGAACATTCCTTGAATTGAAGAATAAGAAGATACTAACTCAATATAATTGAATCAGCTAAATTAACTGAGCAGATCATAATAATATTTCTAATTGTGCACATGTCACTCCGCATTTACTGTGAAAGTTTAGGGTTAAAGTCCCGATGTGACACCAGTGTTCACATTAAGAGCGGCATTTCAGATGTAAATACAAATGTTTACTCGTTACTACTTAATTGATACGAGGACTTATTAGAATCCGAAATGCGTGCGTGTCATATCTTTTTAAAAGCCTATTGAGGTTGAATTTCTCAGGACCGCGTAAAAGGAAAATGAAATAGGTGCGTACAGTATATAAATCAGGTGCTGCAGCTCTGGTTCATCACTTCCACTATAGCAAGAGAAATCACTAATCTCCATACAAAGCAAAGATACCTTTTTTTTTTAAAATGCTCAACGGGATCTTCTTCGTGTGCCTGTCTCTCAGTCTGTGGACTTCAGGCTCCTCTCTGAGCTGCAGATGGATGCAGCATAAATTCCAGCAGTTCAGTCAAAACTCTTTGCATCTAATAGATACCATGGTAAGTGCATCTCTTTTGAATGTTCTTTAAATTAAGCAATGATTGATTGATGATCATGAGTGTATTGTATTGTTTGTTTAATTCATGATGTGTGTGTTTGTGTGTGATGCAGGCTAACAACTCCACCAACACCACCAACACCACTGTGGATGCTGGAGTGGGCTTCCCTAACCATCTGTACAACCAGGCGTCCAAAGCATCAGTAAGTCAGCCTCAACTTTTTGAAAAAATATTAAAATAAAAACACATGTCCTGATATACCTTTATGAAAAAATGATGTTCAGTGAAAAATGTTGTTTTTTATTTTTAACCTGTGATTGATCTTCTTTCAGGCTGAGGACAAACTCAGTTTCACAGTCCAGATTCTGGAGGAGATGGTGGTCCTGTTTGAAGAGGACAACAGCAAAGCATCATGGGAGGAGATAAGAGAGGAGAACTTCCTCCAGGTTGTAACCCAGGTGGCTGACGGCCTTCGCTCCTGTGTAAGTCTCACTGTGGATTGACATGTCTAACTTGTTCCATAAAAGCTCAAGCATCAGGTCTCTTTTACTTACATCCTGTTGATGAAAATGATCAAATAATAACTTTTTCATTCATTTAGATCGGGAGCCACAGCCACAAGAGGAAGCACAAGAAGATACAGATGTATTTCAAGAGACTGTCAAGCCATGTCCTGGAGCCAATGGTAAATCCGCCTATGTATCAATCAATTAATCGAATCTATACATCCAACATGTTTTAATAATGATGATGTTCTTCTGTGTGCAGGACCACAGTGCTGAAGCCTGGGAGCTGATCAGGAAGGAGATGAAAACCCATCTTGTGAGAGCAGACCTGCTGTGTTCTTCTCTTCTCACCAACTAACATCTGTCAGACATTGGCCATGTGTTAATTTATTTGCTTATTTTCTATTTGTTTATCTATTTATTTAAAATATATATTTATCTGATTATTGAGTTGTTTATGTATTTATAGATAATTCGAGCAGCATAAGAGCAGACAAGCTGGCCTTCTTTGTTCACAGAAAAATATCGATTAATCTATTTATTTATTTATCTATATATTAACAAATCTATTTATTTAACTATTTGGTTATTTTTGTATTTATTTACAAAGCAGACCTGCTGTGTTCTTCTCTTCTCACCAACTAACATCTGTCAGACATTGGCCTTGTGTTTAAAATGTATTTGCTTACATGTTATTTATTTAAATATTTATTTAAATATCTATTTATTTGATTGAGTTTTTTATTGGAGCTGCATGAGAACTTCATCTGCCCTCACCAGTTAAAATCCTTCTGTTATCTATTTATTTATGTATTGCTTATTTATTGAGTGTTGTACTCATGTATTTATTTATTGGTAAAGTAAATATGTTGTTGATCAATTATGTTAACTATTCAAGTTTTGTCTGTTTTTTTTACCTGCAAAAGCCAATCAAAATAAAAGTCCTTTTCAAACAACTTGACAAAGCTTTTATTGGTTTTCATTACATTCAGATCTTATTATACACAAACACATTTCTGCACCTATTATCAAGCAGATATTAAAGTCAGAGTACTGTATGAAATAACACTTATTGTATTTATAAAAGCGTCTTAAAGCACCAACAAGAAGTCTGAATTGTAGAATGGCTCCTTTACACTTCACTGGACTTCAAACTACTAAATAGCATCAAATAAACAACACATATAGCAAGCCTTTTAGAATACACATGCAGTTGCACACTTATAAACAAACTGGTACTGTAGAAAAATGACCGACCTCCACAAAGGGCTCTTAAAGTATCATTTGTACTTTATAAATGTATTGTGAGGCGCTTCACTCCCATGGGGCCTCGGCTGAGTCGTCTCCGTCAGCCTGCGCGTACACAGAGAGTTCCTCGTACACACCTCCAGAACACGTCTCAATCTTCAAGCCCTGAGAGACAGAAATAAGTCACTTTTAACACACTGAGCATGTATATGTGTGTGTATGTGTGTGCTAGTTTTGGGGAATCTTATGCCTGCAGTATGTGTGGGTACATTGGCTTTGATTTGCATAGACAGCCATTTAGCCATGACTCAAAGATAAAGAAAAGCAGCTGCTAAAGGTTACAGAAGAGCAGTCAACATTCAAATATATTTAACATCTCTGCTCCTGACCAGAAATGCAGCTAATGATCGATGGACCTTTGGGCTGCATTTTTTATTATATTTTTCGAGCCTTCTCTGTCATTCTGTCATTTTCAAACAGCATGTCACACCATTGTTTTTCTCCAAAAGACAAGCTTGTTTATGGGTTTCTTGAGTCAATGCCTCGAATGCCTCAATAATCCCCAAAAGTCTCAGAATCAATAACAGCTTTTGCAAAATGCTTGTACAAAAAAAGTCAATGGTGTTTTTAAAGTGTCTATCAAAATCTAACCTTTATAAATCTAGAAGCTCTGTTATAAAATACTCTAAACTTCTTTCATGACTGCATGTATTACATTTGTAGGCTTTCTATTGCTTCTTCTTTTCTTGTATGTTAAGCAATTTTTGTGTCAGAGGTGTTCTTCCTCTAGCCATAACATCTTCAAGCCACACGTGTTGAATTCCATATGTATTATTCTTAGAAAAAGCAAACTGAAGTTCAGACTACAGTATAGGCTATGCTAATAATACATTTAAAAAACAACCCTGGGAGCTGCATTGACTGAACCAGATACAAATGTGGTTATGAGCTCAGTGGTGCGAAGAGACTGAATGTGTGTATCTTGCACATTCACCTTTTATGTAAAATAAATCATGTTACAGAATCTAACCACTTATGACAAAGAATGGCCTTGATTTGAACAGTTCTGGGCTGTAACTTGTGTAATCACTCCAAATAGTTAAAAAAGTTATTGTATTTTTCAGCAAAAGGTTCTGCAATTTGTTGAACCTTCCTGAATGGTTATGTATCTCCAATGTTAAATAAACTATTAAAAAAGTTGTTTGGATCAGGTGCAAACTGCATCACAAAGTTGAAAACAGCTGGTTTGGTCAGAAAAACAAGGATAGCAACGGTTTTAAACATTATGATAATCCAAGAGGTAGATAGCAGCAGTAATATGAATCCAGAAAATCAAATATAATAGTGAGTTTTATATCCAGGACTTTCATTTCACAGTTTGGTATTAAGGATCTGAATGCTCGATGAATATTAATATAACATTTCAATATTCAAACAAACCTCATAGATGTGGTCAACTTCAGGTTCCTCATATATACTGTCCTTCTTTTCCAACTGTTTAAAAAATAAAAAGACACACAATTTTTTTTACATTTGAGTTAGGACCAAAATATTATATATAACAAAAAATAATAAACATGCTAAGTGATCTAACATTAGATCAGGAAACATTCTAATCTTTTATTTGCTGCTTTAAAATAGATGTGTATTCTTTGAGTACACGTTACCTCTACATCAAGGGACCAAAAGCATTATAAAAAATGTCTGGAGAAAGTACATCAAAGTGTGTGCATGTGCTGGGGTCATTCCCATGGTCCTATGTTCCCCGGGTCCTTGTTAAGAAATGGGCTAACCTTTGCAGCTCAAATAGCAAACAAATTAAGGGAGATGAACGTTTCAAATGCAGTTTGAATAGTTACATCCATTGAGCAACTGTGGAGATATCAATGTCTAAATTCAATACATTTAAGCCATAGGATTCAAATAGTATTACATCTGCAGCCTATAATCTGTAGGTGGGTGATATCAACACACAGGGGAACAAACATTTGACATAGGGAAAGCTTTGGTGAGAACATAAAACCTTTTGAAATGTCTCCTGAATCTGTGATTTTAAGAAAATATTGAACTGGGGAACATGGGACCCTGGGGTCATCATTGCGTTTGTTTCTATCATTAAGATAACAATTGAAGGATGCCATGACATTGGTCGTCCTTTTATCACAAAAACAAAACCCCTATCTATATATCTATCCATCTATATATCTGGAATAACACTCTTCATAAACATGCCAACAAGGCTAAACATTCAGGGATTCTATCTTTTTAAATAAGAGAAACAAACAGACAATGTGAAGAAGACTGGGTATCTGGGAACTTGTTAAAGATTAATTGATTAATCAGGAATAGTATACAGATGTATGACCATAGTCAGTTGTAGTAGTCACAGGTACACCTGTCAACATACTGTGTCTATAGTCTTGTAGAAATCTGTTTAATTAAAACAATCCAAAGATAGAAAGAATAAGCAGATAAACAAGCAGTTTGTCTGCTACTTTCTCGATTTTGTTATGCACATCAACAGCTGTTTGCCATTGTAACACATACAGCAGTGTCAGTTGGTAAAGCAAATATATTGTTTAATGTTACAGTATGTGCATCTTGTTTCTCACCTGTTGGTGTTTGCGTAGCAGTACAGCAGCGATACACACAGCCAACAGCAGGCCCTGGAGGATGATGAGAGCATCCTTCATCTTGCTTCTCCTTGCCTGGTCAATACCACCAGATCCTGTGAGAGGGAAGATTGCATCATTGCATCATGTGTCTGCATTCTGCACAACACATATTGTCCCAGATACTTACTGGCTACTTGGACTGCAGTTCCAGGTCCCCATTCATTATTTATCTTGCAGAAGTAAACCCCGCTGTTCTCCATGCGCACATCATGGATGTCGAGAAAGACATTTCTGACGCCATGGTTGTGACGAAATGTATACTTCTTTACTGCCTGTATCCTGTTTGTGATTTCATTCACCACAGTGTCGTACTTATCCACTCTGTACCACTCTGCCTTGGCTGTCTGGAGCTCCTTGGAGCACAGACAGCAAATGCTCACATTGCGTCCGGCATTCACTCCATAGAACCGGGGCTTCTGGGAGATCGGCACGTCAGGGTTTAGGGCCACTGAGCAGGCAATAGAAGAATCAGGGTTAAGGTTAAGGTTACAGCAGCAGTTATTGTAAAACTCAAACATGGTGTAGGTATCAAAAGTGCCATTGCTTGCAGTGATGATAATGTTAAATCAAAAGGGTTGCAGGTAATTTTATTATATATCAGTGAGTGTTTTTTTAATTTAATCCTTAATCCTAATTTAGTCAATCAAATGTCCAAAAAGGAAAAAACACGAGTCCCCAGAGCCCAACACTGCTTATTTTTAAATGAAAATAATTACTTTACAGAAACTTCAAAGCCAAAGCAGCAAGCTTTCATGTTTGAGAGCTGGCAACTAAAGAAGGGTTGTCAGTTCTCTGCTCTCATTGTAGAGACAGTTAGACAACATTTGAGTTATTGCAAACCAACGATTCATAGATATCAAAGGTCGGATCTGAACCACCAATAAATCACTCAGTCGATTACAATTAATCAAATACAATTTTGATAATAATTGAGGCCATTCATCAAGAAAGAAATATTGTAATTCCAGCTTCTGAAATGTTCATTTGCTTTTATATAATTGGAAATTTGATATTTTGAAAAAAGTCATCTTTGCTTCTGAGTACATTTGTTGTCCTTACTTCACAATTCAACACTCATTCTATTTGTCTAAAAAGTGAGATTACTCCTCAACAAAATAATAATAGTTGCAATCTTGGTACATGTAATCTAAGTCATCACCATCATGCAGTTGAATGGGTGTTTTTGTATAAATAATGTAAGGACAAGGTGTAGGATAACACGGTTAATGCATTTGTTAAACCATTCTAAATCTGCATGAATTTACATCAAACATTAGTCAATGTCAAGGGTAACACATATGCATCTAAAAAAAAAAAAAAACAGGTCTCAAATAAAGTTACTTGGTGGTCAGTTTTGGTGCGAGTATACTGTATATTAGAATAACAATTATTTGTCTCAGAAGACAACTTCCTCTTTTCACCAGATGGCCAGGAAGTAAAGTGGAGTCAAAAATAACATGCAAAACAACTGTATGCATTGGTTAAACAGCCATACATGGTAGAATTGAATAACTGCATATAACATTATGAAATCTTAAGTGTTGTTTGTTATAACATTCAGCGTTTCACAAGTGTTAGTATTTAGCACCATATAAAGTTTGCATCATTTCCATTTTCTAGTTACAAATTAAACTCAACTGAGCTTGTACGAAAAGTTTACATTTACCTGAGATATTGATTAAAGCGAGTCCGAAGCATCCAGCCAGCAACCAGCGCATGATGACATCAAAAGAGAATATGTTTGTGAATGCTGATGTGTCTCTCTCCAGGCTTGTGTATGTCGTGAACAAGGAGAAGTGTCTGCAGCAGAGGGTGGGCTGTCTGTCACCACTCAGGCTTTAGTGACAGGCAAATAAAGAGGAAGAGAGATCTGTAACATAGATCCAAATTAACTCTGAACAAGCCAAAGCTTTAACATTAGAACGCTTCATTCACATATGTGCCATTCTTAGGAGTGAAACAAGATGCTTGAGGGTGAACATTAGGGGGTTTAAATCAATTTGTAGGATAACAACTAACATTCATGTGATTTGATGAAACTCGTGCCAATATAATACCTAGTTTCAGTATCATAACAACAACATTACTTTTTATGTTGGCTACTTTTCATTTAAAAGGGGAGTCAAAGTTGTCCAGTGGAAAAAAACCTAACTCTAAATAAATAAAACATTAAAACAGGAACTTTATTTAATAAATTCTAAGTGAAATAATGATTAGCCTTTAATATAAAAGAAAGGACCTTTGTTGTTGTGAATATGGATGTGGATTGAAGGTTTTTGCTACAGTACATGATTTCATCTGATGATGAAAATCATAATTATCATTTTTAACATTGTAAAACGCAAAGGAAAATAATGGCTTTTGGTGTGTATGTCTACGTGTGTGTATTGAAGCCTAGATCTTGAGTTGCCTAGGCCAGACTTAAATATCTTTGACTAATGCATGGATTGCTACACTTTTGTATATGGTTATGGTCCTTCCTGCAGCCAACGGCGCCTTGTAGACCAGCACACTCACAACAACATAGACTATGACACCCCTGGTGTGATTTTACACCAACGTGTAATGATGTAAAAACACAAAATAACACTTGTGTGCAATATAGAAATAGAAAATTGATAAAGAATGTTACTTATTAATTTAAATAACTTTAATTAAAATTATTCAAATATTATGCGCATGCCCTTTCTAATGGTGTTTTATTTTGTTGGTCTATATCTTTTGCTGTAACAATGTAAATGTCCCCTCTGTGGAACAAATAAAGATATTCTGATTTTGATTCTGATCGTCTCCAGATATTGCCTTAGATGTTTGAGCATATTCTTGACTTCCCTAAGCAAATATGCATCTGGACACACCCGGGTGTTTTTATCTACCGTGTTGAGCTAGGGCAGTTTGCAGTGTGTGGGTAAAAGATAAACTGCTGCCTCCACAGACCATGACAGAAAAATCTGCGACTCCAGTAAAATAAATATTATTTAAATGATGGTGACTCACAAAATCAGTCAAGCTTTGGGCAGTCACTCTTTCATTTTCACGTGTTCATATTGATAAGCAATGGTGGCTGCCCACAAATGATTTCAATCCAACAAAGCAGTAAGAGGAGGAACTGCAACCAAATCAAATCAAGTTTTATTTATATAGCACATTTATAAACGATTTTTGGTCGAGCCAAAGTGCTGTACATATAATAAAAATAGCCTACAGTAAAGACACTTTACAGCTAATACAACAGCACAGTTTGTTCAGAATATCAGTATGAGAAAAAACGACACCCTCCATCCTTAGACCCTCACATCGTACAAGGAAAAACTTCCGGAGAAAAACCCACAGTTTAAGGGGGAAAAAATGGGAGAAACCTCAGGGAGAGCAACAGAGGAGGGATCCCTCTCCCAGGACGGACAGACGTGCAATAGATGCCGTGTGTAAATCAAAGAGATAATACATTTTACAGCATAGGTAGTCCAAATGTTAGGAAATGCATGTGTCTGTAATAAGAAGATGAATCTACGAAGATGTCAGCTACAATCCTGTGGGAGCCTTCAGGGAGGCAGCATGACGAGACCCAGGCAGGACCGCAGAGACAGGTTTAGCCACGACCCGAAGTCCACGACTTAATCCAGAACTCAGGATAGAGGATCCAGGACACAGGACCACAGCAAGAAGATCAGCCTCGACTCCGGATCCCGACGTAGATATAGACACAAAACCAGAAAAAATGTGGCTGGGTTAATCGGAACAAGAGAATACACAGACACAGACAGACAGACAGACAGACAGACAGACAGACAGACAGACAGACAGACAGACAGACAGACAGACAGACAGACGGAAGAACAAGCACTCCCTTAGAATAGGTTGAGGGCAAAGGGTAGCAAATAAGAGAGTAAGAAACATAGGTGGAGAGGCACACTCAGGGAACAAGGTCCCCACTGGAGCCTTAGTTGGAAATTGATGAGAGATAGGGAGGTACGCTTTGTTTACGAATCGTAACATGCCCCGGCCTGTCTAAGGCACTCTACAAACCGTTTCCCTCTAATAAAACCTTGAGAGGTTAGAGAGGGAAAAGGTCTTGGATAAAAGTTATTCTTGATAAGAGAAGCCTAGAAGGCCAGAGAGAAAAAGTGAGTTTTAAGTGTTGATTTAAAAACCCCCAGGGTCTGGGCCGACCTCCCATGGAGGGGCAAAAATGTTCCAGAGCCTGGGGCCCGCTGCTGCGAATGCTCGGTACCCTCAGGTTTTGAGCCTGGTCTTGGGCACTATCAGCAGCAGCTGATCAGCCGACCTTAAGGCTCTGCCTGGGGTGTAGCGATGGAGGAGTTCGGCTACATAGGCCGGAGCCAGCCCATTTAGGGCTTTGAAAACAAATAAAAGGATTTTAAAATCTATTCTGAACCGAACTGGACGCCAGTGCAATGAGGCCAGAATTGGGGTGATGTGGTCATGCTTTTTATGGCCAGTTAGAAGATGTGCAGCTGCGTTCTGCACTAGCTGCAGGCGTCTAATTGAGGCCTGGTCCATACCCACTGTTACGTGCCAGGCAGGCTGTACATGTGTGGTTTTCCTTCCCTCCTGTGTTTCTCTCTTCTCCCTGTCTTCTGCACAGCTAATCAGCAGCTGATCAGTATCTGCCTGTGCACCTGAGTCTGATGGCTGATTGGATCCTCTCACCCTCAGCTGGCCTATCAGCAACCAGGGCCGACCATAAAGGAGGCACCCAGGAAGTCTTCTCTCTCTCACTCTGGGCCTGTTGCTGAGGAAGGAACACGGCTGTGTTTAGCAACTAAAGCTATTTGAATAATCTGAACTTTGCTAATGTGTGTGTGTTGAGAGGTGGAGGAGTTAGGTAAGTCTGGGGTACCCTGTACATTTCTCACCACCGAGCTAACTATTGTTTAGACACACTAGGTAAGCGGATTGTTGCCACCCCTGTGTATTGTTTTGTCAAATTCTTTGTAGTTAGTTAGTGAGGGTTTTTGTTTGAGTTTGGTTTCAAAGGATAGTTGTAGAGGTAGGCCTGGTTTTGTTATGCTTGTTTCTTTTGTTTGGCACAATCCTTTGACTCCTCCTCACAAACAGAGTTTCTGTTTAATTGTATTATCTGATAGGTTACAAGGAATAAACCTTTTGTCAACCTTTACTCTGACTCTCTCATACTTATTGGTTGTACGTTATTGTCTCCAGGTCCCCTAGACCTTAGTGGGGACGTAACAAATGGGGGCTCGTCCGGGATATCTATTTTCCTGAAATAAAAACAACCAATAATTGAGAAGTCATTGTAGGTGTTGTACATTGGCTGAAAAATGGGTTTTGACTTACAGGACTTTATTGAAAGTCCAAGTGTTGATACGTTGTATTCCTGTAGCAAAGATGACATGTTATGTATTGCAGCTCACTTTAACATTACAGTAGACAAGTATAAAGTAAAAAAAGAGATAAGAGAGAAAATCCTGCAAAAACTAGAGGAGTTAAAGATTCTTGTAATCCCAAGCATGTCAACTCAGCCTAGGGCTGAGGTGTCTATTGAAGATGATAGGGAAAGAGTATTAGCTACACCTAGAGTTGACAAGTTTAGTCCTCAAGCTCCTCCTGCAACGCTTCCTAGGTTTGAGGCTTTCTCTCCGGGTAGCTTAGGTGCAAGTAGTAATGCCAAACTAAAAGTTCGTCTTGTCCGTCTTCAGATGGAGGGCCAGGAAAAGGAGCGTAGAGCGGACTATGAACACAGGCTGCAGATTCGCAAGTTAGAGATAGAAGCTGAGAAAGAAATCACGTTAAAGCGGCTTGAAGTTGATGCCCTGAGAATCTCTTCAGAGCAGACATTTGAGAGGTCAAGACCTTCACATACAGTCTCTCATACAAAGAGTTTTGATGTTAGTAAAAATATTGCGTTAGTGCCAACTTTTAGAGAGTCAGAGGTTGACTCATATTTTTGTGCTTTTGAGAGAATTGCTACCGCACTGGTCTGGCCTAAAAACATGTGGCCAATCCTACTTCAGTGCAAATTAGTAGGTAAGGCTCAGGAAGTGGTATCTTCACTTTCTTTGGAAGAAAGCTTGCAGTACGAAGTGCTTAAAGAGTCGATATTGCGTGCTTATGAGCTTGTGCCGGAGGCCTACAGACAAAAGTTCAGAAACCATAAAAAGTCTGCTACGCAGACATTTGTTGAGTTTGCGCGAGAGAAGGGCATTCTCTTTGATAAATGGTGTGCGGCTAATGAAATGAAGGATCATTTTGAGAGTCTTCGTCAGTTACTTCTCTTGGAAGATTTTAAGAATTCTTTGCCTGAAAGGATGGTGATATTCTTAAATGAACAGAAGGTTACTTCACTGGCTAAGGCAGCTGTTTTAGCAGAATAATTTATGCTCACTCACAAGACTGTGTTTTCTTCACCCTTGCGCCCAGATAGAGTTTCAATATCACAAACCGGAAGACCTGATCTTGGCCCAACAACTTTTGAAAGGTCTAGAGGACCACCATCACCTCCACGGGGGACCCGTGAGTGTAACTACTGCCATAAAACAGGACACCTTATTTCAGGGTGTCATTTCTTAAAGCGTAAACAACAATTTTCGCAACGCTTTCAAACGCCAAAAGGCATGGGACTCATTAAAGGAGTTTCCCTATCAGACATAGAAATGTCCCAGGAAGATGATGTACCTGATCCCTGTTTCAAACCCTTTATTTCCAAGGGCTTTGTTTCTTTAACAGGGGATCCTAAAGACCAGCTGCCAGTACAGGTACTTAGGGACAAAGGAGGTTCTCAGTCCATTATTAGGGAAGGCATCTTACCTTTAACCTCCAGATCATCATGTGGATCAAGTGCTGTTGTTCAAGGGGTAGGCATGACACTAGTTGCGGCTCCTTTGCACAATGTTTATATTCACTCATCTCTTGTCAAAGGATTCTTTAAAGTAGCTGTCCTCCCTGCCTTGCCCATCAAAGGTGTTGATTTCATCCTCAGTAATGACTTGGCTGGGGGCAAAGTTAAGCCAGTACCTGAGGTCATTGATTCTCCTGATCTAAGTTTAGATGCAGAGAAATCAGCTGAAGTACCTCCCGAAATCTTTCCTGCTTGTGTTGTTACAAGGGCGCAGTCAAAGAAATACGGAGAGGACTTGTCTGATTCTTTTCTTGCTACAGGGCAGTTTCTTGAAGACATGACAGTGTCGGACCGACTGCCAGAGGAGGCCCGGTCTGCTGGTGCTGGATCACCCAGTAACAGCTCAGAGCTTGTACAACTGCCTGCCACTCGGGAAGAATTCATGGCAGCCCAGTTAAGTGATGAAACACTTTCTAAATGTCTCTCTTCTGTTATCAGTCAGGAAGAGGCCAAGTCAAAGAAGATGGCCTACATTATGGAAGATCACCTATTAATGCGTCGCTGGATTAGTGATGCCTGTGAGGAGTCAGACTCCTTAGCAATTTATCAAGTTGTCGTGCCAACAACCTATCGTTCTCAGGTGATGTCCTTGGCTCATGATCATCCATGGTCAGGTCACATGGGGGTAACAAAAACATATCAAAGAGTTTTAAAACACTTCTTTTGGCCAGGACTTAAGTCTGATGTAGTTCTTTATTGTCGAACATGTCATGTGTGCCAAGTTGTTGGTAAACCGAATCAGGTGATTCACCCTGCTCCTCTCATTCCTATTCCGGTAATGGGAGAGCCATTTGAAAGGGTGATTGTGGATTGTGTGGGACCCTTACCTAAAACTAAAACTGGAAACCAGTTTCTCTTAACTGTCATGTGTGCTTCCACTAGGTTCCCAGAAGCCATCCCACTACGGAAAATTACTGCCCCGGTCATCACCAAGGCACTTCTGAAGTTTTTCTCCATGTTTGGTCTACCGAAGGTAGTTCAAACAGACCAAGGTACCAACTTCATGTCTAAAGTGTTTGCCCGGGTACTTGACACCTTAGGTATCAAGCATGTGACATCCAGCCCATATCATCCTGAAAGTCAGGGGGCATTAGAGAGGTTTCACCAGACTATGAAATGCATGTTAAGAAAACATTGCCATGAGTCTCATAAAGATTGGGATGACGGTGTTCCTTTAGTGTTATTTGCTGCCCGTGAAGCTGTTCAGGAGTCTCTAGGTTTTAGTCCTGCTGAGCTAGTGTTTGGACATGAGGTCAGAGGTCCTTTAAGGGTTCTTAAAGAGCATTTGATCATGCCTACGAAAACAGTTTGCAGTATCCCGGAGTATGTCGCCAAACTTAAGGATCGTCTAAATCGTGCTTGCTCCTTGGCTAGGGAAGCTTTGACCTCTACCCAGGGGAACATGAAGAAACGCTACGACCAGAAGGCGGTAGCACGCTTGTTTCAGCCAGGTGACAAGGTGTTGGTTCTATTGCCTGTACCTGGCTCTGCTCTGTCTACTAAATTTGCTGGTCCTTATGTTGTAGATAAGAAGCTCGGTGAAACAAACTACGTCATTCAAACACCTGACCGCAGACGTCCTACCAGAGTGTGTCATATCAACATGCTAAAGAAGTACTGCACCAGGGAAGACCAAAGTGAGTCTTCTAAAGCTCACCAGGTGGAGACAACCGTCTCTCCTATGGCTTCAGTTCAAAGGTGAGCTCAAATGAGGATGAGGATGAGTTGGTGATGCGCAGTGCAACACCACAGGGGGCAAGACTAAGCAATACTGAGGTATTAGCTGATTTGCCCAATTACTTGTCTCATCTTCCTGATATCCAAGGAAGTGATATACAGAAATTGATATTTGACTTTGCATGTCTTTTTAATGACACTCCATCACAAACTTCTGTCCTAGCTCATGATGTGGTTTTGACCAACCCCTCGCCCATCAAACAGCGGGCGTACAGAGTTAACCCAGTTAAGAGAGAGGTTATGAAAAGGGAAGTTGAATATCTACTTAAAAACGGATTTGCAAGGCCTAGTTCCAGTCCCTGGAGTTCCCCTTGTGTGCTAGACACAAAGTCAGATGGCAGTCCCAGATTCTGCACTGACTTTCGCAAGGTTAATGCTGTCACTGTCCCCGATGCACACCCATTACCGCTCATTGATGACTGCATCGATGAAATTGGTCCTGCACAATTTGTCAGTAAACTGGACATGTTAAAGGGATACTGGCAAGTTCCTTTAACACAGCGTGCTTCTGACATCTCGGCCTTTGTGACACCTGACAGTTTCCTTCAGTATACTGTGATGCCTTTCGGTATGTGTAACGCACCTGCCACCTTTCAGAGGCTTGTAAATCTTGTATTAGGACATGTTCCAGACTGTAAGGCATATCTGGACGACATTGTTGTCTATTCTAAGGACTGGTCTAGCCACATGTCTACCTTAAGAGAAGTTTTTAAGTGCTTGTCGGCCGCATCCCTAACGCTTAACCTTGCCAAATGTGAGTTTGGAAAAGGTACCGTTCTCTACCTTGGTCAGCAGGTTGGTCGGGGGAAGGTGTTCCCTGCTGATGCAAAGATCAGGGCAATTGCCTCCCTCCCAGTGCCATCCACCAGGAGGGAACTTCGCCGCTTCCTAGGAATGGCAGGGTACTATCGCCGTTTCTGCAGAAACTTCTCATCGGTGGCGGCCCCACTCACTACGTTGACCAGTCCCTCAAAGTCTTTCGTTTGGTCCGGTGAGTGTCAGCAGTCATTTGAGAGCCTAAAAGGTATTCTGTGTTGTACTCCTGTTCTTTCTGCACCAGACTTTTCGAAGCCATTCAAGCTCGAGGTCGATGCCAGTGGAGTTGGGACAGGGGCTGTTCTTCTACAAGAAGATGCACAGGCTATCGATCACCCCGTGAGCTACTTCTCCCGAAAGTTCAACAAACATCAGTTGAAGTACTCTACTATTGAGAAAGAAGCTTTAGCTCTATTGTTTGCCTTGCAGCACTTTGAGGTGTATCTTGGCTCCAGTGTAAAACCTATTAAGGTATACACTGATCACAATCCGCTGGTTTTTCTTTCAAGGATGTACAACCACAATCAACGCCTTATGCGTTGGTCGTTGATTGTCCAGAACTACAACCTTGACATAAGCCATAAAAAGGGGTCCGATAATGTTCTTGCCGATGCACTATCTCGTGCTATGTAAATGGAAGGTTCATTGTAAGGGCCAAACATACTGTTTGGATTTATATGTGTGGGGGTGTTACGTGCCAGGCAGGCTGTACATGTGTGGTTTTCCTTCCCTCCTGTGTTTCTCTCTTCTCCCTGTCTTCTGCACAGCTAATCAGCAGCTGATCAGTATCTGCCTGTGCACCTGAGTCTGATGGCTGATTGGATCCTCTCACCCTCAGCTGGCCTATCAGCAACCAGGGCCGACCATAAAGGAGGCACCCAGGAAGTCTTCTCGCTCTCACTCTGGGCCTGTTGCTGAGGAAGGAACACGGCTGTGTTTAGCAACTAAAGCTATTTGAATAATCTGAACTTTGCTAATGTGTGTGTGTTGAGAGGTGGAGGAGTTAGGTAAGTCTGGGGTACCCTGTACATTTCTCACCACCGAGCTAACTATTGTTTAGACACACTAGGTAAGCGGATTGTTGCCACCCCTGTGTATTGTTTTGTCAAATTCTTTGTAGTTAGTTAGTGAGGGTTTTTGTTTGAGTTTGGTTTCAAAGGATAGTTGTAGAGGTAGGCCTGGTTTTGTTATGCTTGTTTCTTTTGTTTGGCACAATCCTTTGACTCCTCCTCCTCCTCACAAACAGAGTTTCTGTTTAATTGTATTATCTGATAGGTTACAAGGAATAAACCTTTTGTCAACCTTTACTCTGACTCTCTCATACTTATTGGTTGTACGTTATTGTCTCCAGGTCCCCTAGACCTTAGTGGGGACGTAACACCCACATACAGAGCATTGCAGTAATCCAGTCTCGAGGTAACAAAGGCGTTAATAACCCTTTCTAGATCTTTAAAAGATAAAAACGACTTGGTCTTAGCCAATAGTCGTATTTTAAAAAAGCAGATCTTGACTACGGTGCTGACCTGCTTATCAAATTTAAAAGCACTATTGAAGATCACTCCAAGGTTCATGACAGAGGGGAGGATGTTTTCATTGAGGGAGCCCAGAATATCAACCGGAGAGGCTGGAGGACGGGGTCCAAAAGAGATGACCTCGGTCTTGCTCTCGTTGAGGGTGAGGAAGTTTTGGCTCAGCCAGGATTTAATCTCTGTTAAGCAGTCCATCAACTGCTGTAGTGAGTTGGCATTTTGATTGAGAGGCAGATAGATCTGTACATCGTCAGCATAACAATGGAAGGGGATCCATCCACAGTGGTGTTGGTGGTGTTGGTGGAGTTGTTAGCCTGCATCACACACAAACACACACATCATGAATTAAACAAACCATACAATACACTCATGATCATCAATCAATCATTGATTAATTTAAAGAACATTCAAAAGAGATGCACTTACCATGGTATCTATTAGATGCAAAGAGTTTTGACTGAACTGCTGGAATTTATGCTGCATCCATCTGCAGCTCAGAGAGGAGCCTGAAGTCCACAGACTGAGAGACAGGCACACGAAGAAGATCCCGTTGAGCATTTTTTAAAAGGTACACGTTTGCTGGAGGATATAGTGATTTATCTTGGTAGCTAGTGGAAGTGTTTGAGCTGAGCTGCAGCACCTCATTTATACTGTAGGGCACACCTGTTTCATTTTCCTACCTGTGGGTCAGTGGGTGTCATAATGACACACATTTCGTAATTGAATAGGCTAGTGGTGGTTAGATGGATTGTGAGGTGTGCTCAAGATCGGAAGGTTGTGAGTTCTAAATCCCGCCAGGGAGAATGTCCCTGTAATCGGTAAATGTATGTCGCTTTGGATAAAAGCGTCAGCTAAATGAAAATGTCATGAATTAGCGTCGTAGAAACTCCCATGATAACAACATAAACAAAAATGTCACCAACAATATAAGATTACTGTGAGATGAAAAATCAGGAAATAAATACTGTTGTATTGCAGTGAGCCTGTAACATGCTTATTAAAGAATACCTCATCACACTTAACACACGTGTTATAATTGTTTACCACTCGATACTTGGAATTAAATAAGAATATTATTGCACTTTTATTTCCAAATATGTAGAAAATGATAGACATCCAAAATGAATTGGAATACAATTATTGAGAATGATTTTAAGATTTTTTAACATGTATTTGTCTGTCCAATTGTGTTTATATTCAACCTGTAATTAAATCCGATTTAGAATTAGGGCACATTTTTCGATCCCTTCACGATGGTAAATAAGAAAATAAATCCCTCTTTAATAATTTGAATTGCATCATTAGTTCTGTGTTTATTCATCATAAAACGAAAACTCTGGAATTGTTTGAATTCCATCACTTGTCCTGTGTTTGGTCAGCACATTCATTAACCATTAACCAAACGCCTGCAGAGCTTATTGCACTGTGTCTGCAGCTTAACCATAAACAGGGAACTTCGTGTTTATGGTCACAAGAGAAAATGAAACTGTGGCCGCTGTGACGCTCGTCCGTATACGAATGGCTCAGTGACATTTCACGTTGTTTTAACAAGAATATGGCGGCTTTTAACGTGAGAACTAGAGATGGGTTTCTCCCTCACAGTTTAATTATTGTGCAGAAAAAAATCTTTTATATAAATCCACATGTAGCCTAATTACATTGTGTTTTGGGTCATGCAATTAATTAAATGGCTGAACTCGTGTCACTGCACGTTTTATTTTTAATTGGAATTGTACTGTTATTTGTAGCATCTTTTCTTTTCTTTTTTGCATTGCATTTGTCATTTTCTCTCCAATAACCAATGTGGACAAGACACGATAATCATATTAGGGTTTATTACAGTAATGTGTTTAATAATTGACCCTCCTTTCTAATGATGCTACATGACTCTGAAATAGAATAGATTACTTTGTTCGTTATAATTTGAAGCTCATCTGTTCATTGTACGAATTTCACTGTTAACTGAAAATGTCCAGATTGTTTTGCTTTATAATTGACGTTCAAATACTAATTTGTTTTCATAATGCTCAAATTAAAATCGATTGTATTATACTAAGTATACACAAAATGGAAAAGCAAAGTGATGTTACTGCTAATACTACCGCAGCTCATGAGCCTAATATATAAATGTTTGTTTTCTCTTTATTCGGTTTTAATATCCAACTTTTTATGTCAATTCTATCTTTTACCTCACTGAAGAGAATATAAACTTGTTCGTGCATGTTATTTAAGTGTAGCCTATTACTGCATCCATTTAGTTTGTATAATAGGAATAAAAACGATAAACAGACAAACATTTGCTGGATTGTTAATGTAATGAATTTGGAAAATACATTGGAAAATAAAAATAAGGTTCATCAATGTAAACAAAATATATATAAATACACAAATACTTATTTTTAATGCAATATATAAATTAATATATTGCATCATATGTAAGCAAACAACATCAACACATTGTTATTTTCACATTGGAGAACATATAACGCAGGCCGCAGTCTCTTAGTTTCACTTTGGGAAAGCACTTTCTTTCTTTTTATGGCATGTTTGGTATGTGGACGCGCTGCAGTCCTATCTACAGTTGTAAACATAGATGATAAAATACTGTTCGTGGAAATTACCTACAACAAATGGAGAATTATCGTGTATACTACACTTATGGAACTTGTATTTTTACCACATTTCCACCACCAAGAAAAACTGCATATCAAAATAAATAAATACGTAAAATGTTAAATCTCCAGAATACCTGCGCAAATCAATTAAATAAACGTCAACATTTCAAAATAACGCTCATTAAAACGTAATCAGCGACTCAAATGTAATTCAAGTAAGAAATATGTTGTCTACCCGGACCGGACCCGGACCCATTTCTACTTTTGGGAAAATTAAGGGGAACAAGAAACCCCCCCTAGCGTCAAATCTGAAATGTGACATATACTGTAGTAGGCTATAGCCTATGTCACGTTGGGCTTTAATGGTAAAATAACTCTTATTTTTTACTTAATTAATGAGGATGATTTTTTGGTTTAAATTGGTTTGAACATTCCTTGAATTGAAGAATAAGAAGATACTAACTCAATATAATTGAATCAGCTAAATTAACTGAGCAGATCATAATAATATTTCTAATTGTGCACATGTCACTCCGCATTTACTGTGAACGTTTAGGGTTAAAGTCCCGATGTGACACCAGTGTTCACATTAAGAGCGGCATTTCAGATGTAAATACAAATGTTTACTCGTTACTACTTAATTGATACGAGGACTTATTAGAATCCGAAATGCGTGCGTGTCATATCTTTTTAAAAGCCTATTGAGGTTGAATTTCTCAGGACCGCGTAAAAGGAAAATGAAATAGGTGCGTACAGTATATAAATCAGGTGCTGCAGCTCTGGTTCATCACTTCCACTATAGCAAGAGAAATCACTAATCTCCATACAAAGCAAAGATACCTTTTTTTTTTAAAATGCTCAACGGGATCTTCTTCGTGTGCCTGTCTCTCAGTCTGTGGACTTCAGGCTCCTCTCTGAGCTGCAGATGGATGCAGCATAAATTCCAGCAGTTCAGTCAAAACTCTTTGCATCTAATAGATACCATGGTAAGTGCATCTCTTTTGAATGTTCTTTAAATTAAGCAATGATTGATTGATGATCATGAGTGTATTGTATTGTTTGTTTAATTCATGATGTGTGTGTTTGTGTGTGATGCAGGCTAACAACTCCACCAACACCACCAACACCACTGTGGATGCTGGAGTGGGCTTCCCTAACCATCTGTACAACCAGGCGTCCAAAGCATCAGTAAGTCAGCCTCAACTTTTTGAAAAAATATTAAAATAAAAACACATGTCCTGATATACCTTTATGAAAAAATGATGTTCAGTGAAAAATGTTGTTTTTTATTTTTAACCTGTGATTGATCTTCTTTCAGGCTGAGGACAAACTCAGTTTCACAGTCCAGATTCTGGAGGAGATGGTGGTCCTGTTTGAAGAGGACAACAGCAAAGCATCATGGGAGGAGATAAGAGAGGAGAACTTCCTCCAGGTTGTAACCCAGGTGGCTGACGGCCTTCGCTCCTGTGTAAGTCTCACTGTGGATTGACATGTCTAACTTGTTCCATAAAAGCTCAAGCATCAGGTCTCTTTTACTTACATCCTGTTGATGAAAATGATCAAATAATAACTTTTTCATTCATTTAGATCGGGAGCCACAGCCACAAGAGGAAGCACAAGAAGATACAGATGTATTTCAAGAGACTGTCAAGCCATGTCCTGGAGCCAATGGTAAGTCCGCCTATGTATCAATCAATTAATCGAATCTATACATCCAACATGTTTTAATAATGATGATGTTCTTCTGTGTGCAGGACCACAGTGCTGAAGCCTGGGAGCTGATCAGGAAGGAGATGAAAACCCATCTTGTGAGAGCAGACCTGCTGTGTTCTTCTCTTCTCACCAACTAACATCTGTCAGACATTGGCCATGTGTTAATTTATTTGCTTATTTTCTATTTGTTTATCTATTTATTTAAAATATATATTTATCTGATTATTGAGTTGTTTATGTATTTATAGATAATTCGAGCAGCATAAGAGCAGACAAGCTGGCCTTCTTTGTTCACAGAAAAATATCGATTAATCTATTTATTTATTTATCTATATATTAACAAATCTATTTATTTAACTATTTGGTTATTTTTGTATTTATTTACAAAGCAGACCTGCTGTGTTCTTCTCTTCTCACCAACTAACATCTGTCAGACATTGGCCTTGTGTTTAAAATGTATTTGCTTACATGTTATTTATTTAAATATTTATTTAAATATCTATTTATTTGATTGAGTTTTTTATTGGAGCTGCATGAGAACTTCATCTGCCCTCACCAGTTAAAATCCTTCTGTTATCTATTTATTTATGTATTGCTTATTTATTGAGTGTTGTACTCATGTATTTATTTATTGGTAAAGTAAATATGTTGTTGATCAATTATGTTAACTATTCAAGTTTTGTCTGTTTTTTTTACCTGCAAAAGCCAATCAAAATAAAAGTCCTTTTCAAGCAACTTGACAAAGCTTTTATTGGTTTTCATTACATTCAGATCTTATTATACACAAACACATTTCTGCACCTATTATCAAGCAGATATTAAAGTCAGAGTACTGTATGAAATAACACTTATTGTATTTATAAAAGCGTCTTAAAGCACCAACAAGAAGTCTGAATTGTAGAATGGCTCCTTTACACTTCACTGGACTTCAAACTACTAAATAGCATAAGAGCAGACAAGCTGGCCTTCTTTGTTCACAGAAAAATATCGATTCATCTATTTATTTATGTATCTATATATTAACAAATCTATTTATTTAACGATTTGGTTATTTTTGTATTTATTTGTCAAGTATTTGTTTATGTTGATCAAGATGCTTACAGTATCTGTGTCTTCCCCTTTGAGTTGACGACATCAATAAAAAGAAACTTTCTCTGAGCAAAAGTAAATACATTTCTGTTTTTTTTATGCCTGTCACACCAACAAAAAGTAAAAAAGTATGCAGATTTTGTCTTGGATATTTTAAACTCGTTAATACTGTAAAGATGTACAATGAGAGTAATCAATAATAAACTGGTGAAAGCAAACAGCGTTGTCTTGTTGGTTATTTATTTGAAGCTTCAAAGGTACAGGTCTCACAGAATATAGGATAGTCTGCAGGAGTGTGTGCAATAGTCACAGAATAGCAAAGTTTATATACAAGATAGGGCGGGCAGACAGAGTTTTGTGTAGCATAGCGGAACGCCTCAGAAATCTGCTTTCACACGGATGTCATATCGCTATTAGACACCTGTGTCCTTGAGTTGTCGAAAGTATAACGGTTATCAGCATATGGAAGTTCAAACTTTGTGTGAAGAGGAGTAGTTTCAAGTCTGCCAAATCGGCTCTGTGACCTTGAAGCGCTTCAGAATAATAACCCTCATTAGAGTATGCGAGAAAACAGCACATATCAATAAATGGTACAGTAGTGTTAGACAATGCTTTTAGAAGCATTTGGTTTGACCATATAAGGTAAAATTGCCACTACAATTTTTATTTACAGTAAAATTAAAAACTTGCATAATATTGGAGCCTTGTTTAGATTTCTCAACTAGTACCTGTTACAGAAAGTACAAGATAGGAAGAACTGAGACTTAGAGACTTAAAGAAAATAGTAATTCGAGTGAACAAGTAGGCTATAATTTTAACAGTGAATCTTCATGCTGGCCTTTAAGTTAGTTCACAATGCCTAATTTCTGAACCCATCTAACAAACAAGCAGCATAAACATACATGATAGTCTGTTTTTGTTAATCTGTTAATCTGATCTGGTTTTGTCTGTCCCGTTCAATCTAACCTGTGGGACCTTAATTCAGACAGACGATGACATTTTTCCCAAAATATTTAAGGGAAAAGTTTAAAGATATACCTCATGGAGGGAAATCGAGGCAGGATGCCTCGCAGGACGCCTCGCAGGACGCCTCGCAGGACGGAAATGCAAACGATATTCTAAAAAATAATTTAGAAAGCGACTAGGAAAAATACAGTATATATATAAAGTATATATATATATATATATATAGTATATATTTATATTTCATCTGCATGAAAATGAACGTTTATTGAGGGTTTTCTAATAATATCGCCTATAGGAATATAGCCTCTAGGCCAATATATAAGGTGAATAGAATATGACCAAGTAAGAGCCTTGTGGGACTCCATTATATCTTTGGCTTGTCTAATGTTTCCCTTTATATTTAAGTAACTTGTTAATTACCAAGTGAGACCATATTCTTGGTATCTCGTACATTCAGTTAGTAAGATATACTGTGAGTGGTATTGGTGTAGAAATAATGTTTCTGCATGTTGGTTGATAGTGTAATATACAAATGTCTACATCCCTTTTGTTTATGTGACAGGAATAAAAAGAATCAACTTACAATTTTCTTTTCCCAAAAAATATATGTTTTTATTTATTAAAACGTAACAAATGTAGAAAACATACACAGTTTTGCTCAAAGCAAATGTAGTATACAAAATGAAAAGCATGTTCAAAAAGTCCAAAAAGACAAATACATAATCAATGAATACACAGATATCTATCTACATAAATAAATAAATAAACAAATAAACAAACAAATAAATAAATACATCAATAAATACATCAATACATTTATGATTAAATAAATAAGTTTAGGATTAAAGCTGCATGTAACAAAAATAAATTACCACATTTGTGATAGACAGAGATTACTCATAGAGTAAGAGAACAAGCAGGCTCTCATGCAACTTACATTATTAAAAAAAACCTCAATATTTAAATAAATAAAAAGGTAAAAAATAGATCAATAATGAAAGGTAATCATGTTCGCAAATAAATTAACACATGGTCATTGTGTGACAGGTGTTAGTTGGTGAGAAGAGAACAAGCCAGCAGGTCTGCTCTCACAAGATGGGTTTTCATCTTATTCCTGATCAGCTCCCAGGCCTCAGCACTGTGGTCCTGCACACAGAAGAATATCATCAATATTAAAGTGTTGATAGATAGATATATAGATAGATAGATATATAGATAGATAGATAGATAGATAGATAGATATATAGATAGATAGATAGATAGATAGATAGATAGATAGATAGATAGATAGATAGATAGATAGATAGATAGATAGATAGATAGATAGATAGATAGATAGATAGATAGATAGATAGACAGACTTACCATTTTTTTCAGGACATGGCTTGAGAGTCTTTGGAAATACCTGTGTAGCTTCCTGTTCTCCTTCTTGTGGGTCCCAATCTAAATATATTACAATAAAATGAATATTAAAACACCTGTCATTTACTCACAGTTGTGTACACACTTGCACATGTGTTGTGTCGGGACTTTAATGTAAAAGAGATCTAACTAAATGTTGTGTACTTACACATGAGCGAAGGCCTTGTTCCTGCCTGGTTAGAAACTGGAGGAAGTTCTCCTCTATGTTCTCCTCCCATGATGCGTTGCTGGTATCCTCCTCAAACAGGACAACCATCTCTTTCAGAATCTGAACTAGGAAATGGAGTCTGTCCTCAGCCTGGAAGAAGGTGATCAATCACAGATTACAAAAGGAACAGATGCACTGATTTCAATCAAACTAACTTGATATATTGAGAGAAAATGATCCCATGTGTTTGGATTTTGATATTTATTCCAACAGTTGAGGCTGACTTACTGATGCTTTGGACGTCTTTGTGTACAGACGGTAAGGGAAGCCCACTCCAGCATCCACAGTGGTGTTGGTGGAGTTGTTAGCCTGAATCACACACAAACACACACATCATGAAGTAAACAGTCAATAAAGTAAACTCATCTAATGACTTGAAAGCAAAATCCAAAGAGGTGCACTTACCATGGTATCTATTAGATCCAAAGAGTGTTTACTGAACTGTTGGAATTTATGCTGCATCCATCTGCAGCTCAGAGAGGAGCCTGCAGTCCACAGACTGAGAGACAGGCACACGAAGAACATTCCTTTGAGCATTTTTTAAAAGGTACAAATGTTCTTTGTATGGAGAAAATAGTGATTTCTCTTGTTGGCTATATAGTGGAAGTGAGGAACCAGAGCTGCAGCGCCTCATTTATACTAGGCTCACTTTCATTTTCCTACTGTACATGCGGGATTACCCGCAGTCAACCTCAAACTCACACAATTTTCGGATTCCAATTAGTCCTCTAATTATAAATTATGTGCAACATTATTTAATAGTTGCATTTGATTTTTTTAATTCAAGCTTAAATACTGCTCCACATTTTGAGAGGTTATACCGTCATACAATAAAGAGCATTCGAGTAGCCTAATTAAACTAATCTCATCATTTATTATAAAACAGATTGTCTGTTAGGTGTAATGTTTGGTGTAACGTAATTTCTTTTCAATTAATGTATAACACCATTATTTTTGTCTTGAATAATTCTAAAAAAAAATCTAAAGAAAATCTAATTGGGTCTTTAAGTTGTTTTATGTTCACACTTAAACACAGTTTAGTTTAGTGTTTTGGATATTAGGATGCAAGAACATACTTTTATACATATAGTTTAATTTCAATCTTCAGGCTATTTTTCTGATAGAAATGTGTTTCAAATGTATAAATATGTGTTTTAAACAACAAACAAGTTCTTATTATTGGCATATCAGTGTTTTACGGTTTAATTACATTTGTAATTAATGTTTACTATTGTGGATTTGATTTCGGCGTATCAACGTATCACACGTGTCATACAAAAAAGAAAGTGCTTCCCCCAAAGTGAAAGTTAAAGTGACACCGAGCTGCGTTACGTAACACTCCGACGTTTTCAGACTGCAAAGTGAAATCACGTCATGACGTTTCTTCAGGAGACTTGAAAAGAGGAACGACAGATAAGCCTTTATTAAACTCCAGAGGGGGAATTCAGCTGTTTCCTTCGCATTTCATCATCTTCTTTAGTGTATTATTACATTTCCATTTCCATCTATTGTTTTTGATTGGCTTCATTTGATTAAACGCATACAGTCACTATAATAGGCTACATCTGCATTTGTTCATTGTGTTAATATTCTAGTGCATGCTTTTTCTCCTTAAACAGTATGTGGGATATCGAACACTCCCTTTTTAAAGTAGCTTACATACATAACAAATAGGAAAATAAATACAAATCCAAACTACACAAGAGCAATAAAGTGAAAATCACAGCAAGGTTGATGTTTTACGAATGTTGTATGTTGACACAGAAATACGAGAAGTTCAAGGGTTAACATTCAATGAAAACCAATAAAGTAATAAAGTAATAATAATAGGAGATATCATTATTGGTATAACAATGCCCCTGTTGGCAGTTTTGGATTAATAATTGTTTGCAGTGAATCACTGTGTTTTAAAATTGCAGTTGTTTGAGAAATGGATTGTTATTCATCAAAAACAACCCATTGTTGGGAGATAATTTCATCTCTCTATCTGTTTATTATATTTTCACATTAATTGTACTTGCCTGCTTATAATTTATGACACAAACAGACAAACATGCTAAAGTAATTTAAGTGTGTGGGTAATTTGGTGGAGTTACTATACAGTTTACAAGTTGCGTAGTGTGTGATGGAAACTTCCAGGAGCTGTGTTGTAACAGTCAGGAACTCTGAGGACAGACTGGGAACATGAAGTTCTCTCATGTCAGCAATACAGCCACAACATCAGCACGCCTCAAAAGCTGTGCTCCCTTTACGTGTGACTCGTAAACAATAACTACCACTGCAGAACGACTTTTACCGCTTTTTTTACTTGGTTCAGGCGAATACACTAATTGTTATGATTAAGTGAGTAATTTATGTTAGTGCAAAATGACAGCTATACTAATGTTAGTTATCTTATTTAAGTTGAATAATTGCATACTACACATATAAGCACAATAACATCATTAATAATGTCAATGCTAATTTTATAGTAATAAATACCCTTTTTGTGGTATTTTGTATACTTCTTCTAGTTGCACTGATCAGAACAAAAGCTGTAGGATATTCAGATCAGTTTGAGACATGATGATGAGGTATGTTTATTTTCTGTTAAATGTTGGTTGTGTACATTCCTGTCACGCTCATGTCATTGTTACTGTATTTCATGTAGAGCCTGAACGCATCACTGGTTAAGTTCCCATGATGCATCTGTCTTCAGCTGGATGGTGATAGTGACAAGAGAGCTCTCACCTCTCCAGGAAACAAATCTTATTTAACGATATTTTTTTTGCGTTTTTGGTGTTTTCAAAGCTACGGAGAGCGACTGTACGGATTGACATGACTTTAACGTACATTTACTGAATTTATAGCCATTTACGGAGGATATTGCTGGTGCCTAGACCTTAATGGCAAGTTAGCCAGCCTTGTTTCGGTAAGAAAGCTAACGTTAACCGCTACTAACACCACATTATTCAGCCTCACGTTTACTGTTAATGTCATGTTTTATGGATTCAACTGAACTGCTATGTGAATTGTGCTTTACATCTTGTTTCCTGTTACCTTTGTTTACTATTACGATGGGTCAAGCGTCCCTGTCGAGCCTAAATTCCCACACACGCCCAAAACAGAAGCTAACTAAAAATTGGCAACTTGCTGTACAGTATTGTTGACGATTATGGAGATGTGATGTTATGCTAGTTTTTACTTAAACATGTCTCAACATGCTGCTGTAAGGTCAATTATTCACCACACTGTATTTTCTAATAATGTTGTTAAGTAATCCCTTTTTCCCTTCTCAGTAGCTTGTTACTCTAGGTGTTATATACTGTACAACACTATTATGATACTGTTATATTTGATATCTATTCAATTCTTTGATATATTGTGTACTACACACCCCATTATGTCATATCTTACACCATGTTATTTTATATACTAGATATTATATTATTGTACTATAGCACATACTATATGGTACTTAGAGCGGCCACCATTATCGATTAGTCGATCACCAGAGAAATTAACATTGTATTATTCAAAACAATTGATCGTTTATTTTTCTTTCAACATATCAAACATGCTGTTTTTGTCCTTATTAAATATGGAGATATCTTGCTTTTCTTATATATTTTAAGATGTGACTTTACACGTTTTGTTTACTATGACATATATTATAGGCCAAATGATGATTAATCTAAAGAATCGTCTGCAGATAAATTGGACATATTTAGTTGCAGCCCTCACCTGTATGTTATGCTATCTTATATTGCTGTACTATACTCAACCCATATACTTTGTCTTATTATTGTACTATAATAGTTATATCTTTTATATATAAAATATATTATGTTATGCAATGTTACTACACCACTACACCTTGTTAGGCATCACATACTGTATCATATTGTACCATGATGCTAACGATATTACGGTTATATGTTACATTGAATCTGGTTCTGTATTTTATTGTGTCAATACAGTCAAACATGATTTTCCCCTCTTTATAAATGAAGTGTACAAATTGCTGAGTCAGCTGCTATTAATCACCACTCACTTAACAATGTCTTGTCTCTAAATCTCTATTTTTGAGGACCAATAAAGCTCTTAAACAGTTGAAAGCTAATCTTATCTGCGTGTTGATCATGTCAGGAATACTGAGTGGGTCCTGATTTGCGCTCAAAGTGCTTTTTTTTGAGGAAGTTAGTCCTGAGGCATTTTGTTGCTACTTCCCTGCTGACACCACCACTCTTTTAATCAGCGTCCTCACATGACTACGTTACAAAGCAGTCCCTTACTGAAACCATGAAAGAGCAGATATGTATCAGAACTCAGTCTCGTGATGGCAAATGTAATGATAGCTTAGTGTACTTGTAAAATGTAGTGAGGAAGGAGGGAGAAGGAAAAAAAACTGCTTCCTGTATTATCACATGCTTTGCCTTTTGCACAGCTTGTTTGTCCATCTTTACTATTAAATGTCATGTCATTGGGGAAGCAGGGGTCAATATCGTGGTTATTAGAGAAGTTCAAGTTTTGAATAGTCTTTTGTTTGATGTGTTTCAGTTTACCATGTGGGCGTAAACCTTCCCAGAAGATGCCATGCTAGCTACACAGATGCCAGATACGCCACCTGAGGCTAAAGATGTCAAACAGGTAAAACCACAGGCTTTTACCACATATGATCTTGTTAGTTTGTAGCTGCTTTCACTTTGCCCCTCTGCTAAATGTGAAGGTGTCAAGTTGATCTTTATTTGCTCATGGAGTTTGTCTCAACATAGACAGGTTGTGACATGGAACATGTTGTAACTGTACTTCACATTATACCACTTCTGCCCTGATCTTAACTCAGTGATTGATGTGTGGCAAACTTATTTTTACAGTCAAGTCTATGTTATTTATATAGATATACATTTTGAATGTATGTATTTATGTTAACTGTTTCAGAGGACAGGCCTAGGCTCATTATACATTCAGCACATGTATGAAAAACATCATACATGACAAATTAATATGAGAATGTATAAGATAGGACACTATTATATATAGCAATTTAAACACATGTGATATTATTAGATAAAAGGTTCTTCAAGTGAATTTAATGTTTAAAAAGTTTTGGAAAACCCTTCGCACAATGTACTGTAAGTCTGTTTTAATATAGTTTTTTACAACAGGACTTGCAGACAGTGTACCAATGTACTGCTGACTTGTTGAATAAATGTATGTGAGTCATGGGGAGACTATGAGGCAGGCAAGTAACTGGTCCTAGATTATTTCATTTAGCTGTGAGTAGGGTTGGGAACCGAAACTCGGTTCCAGATGAGAACCGATAAGAAAATGCCGGGTACCGGGTACCCATACAAAATACACAATTTTGGTTCTGCTTAACGGTTCCTAAATGCGGTAGACCCTGTATTCCACCGGGTCCGTCTGCGCTGCGATGACCCGGTGGAATACATAGCATTCTGAGTTTTGCAGAAGTAAGCAACCTATACCATAATGTAGGTTATGTTTATGTTCTCTGTCTGTCCATGTCAGCTGACAGCAGGTGTCATGTGACCGTAGATAATCTAAAGGCCTCTGTTGTAACCCCAGGGCCACTAACCTCACTCAATCTATTCCCCATCAAGATAGAGATTGGAATGAAGAAATGATGCTTAGTGTTTTCTTTTAGCTGTGGCTCTTATATGTGTTTGTGAACGGAGTTATAAGTTATGTGCTAACCTGCTCTCATCCGCACCACACCCCAGTGGACCTCTCTCCAAAAGAAAAGCAGGAAGCTGATGATACTTCTCCCTCTCACACATTGTCACATGTAGATCAAAGATAAGCTGGCACAGTCGCTCAAGGCCCTTCAGAAGCGATATGTGACGTCAGACACAGTGGTCACCAGCGAGGACAGCGATGCTAACCTGCTCTGCTGTGCGCTGGAGGCCATCTTCATCCACGGTATCAAGAGCAAGTACGTCCGCTCTGAGGCTGGGGGCCGGAGTCGGAAGGGAGGCAGATGTCCGCTCCCACAGCCTTTCTTCTGGAGCCTCCTCAAGACCGTCACCCATCGGTAAAGGCACATTTATTCTCAAAAAGACAGAATAAGAGCTGAAATGATGAATCCGATAAGATTAACAGAATATTTATCTGCAACTATTTCGATGACCAGAAAATAGTTCTTTTCATTCTCAAAGCAAGACTTCCAAATATTCACTGATTCCTGGTTCTCTAATGTGATGGTTTACTATTTGTCTTTCTCTTATATCATGACAAAGGGAACATTTTCAAATATGAGTTATTGATAGGAATAGATCAAGCTTTCAAGAGATGCACAGATGATAATTGTCTTGCTCAATTGGTTTTGTGTTTATTATCCAAGTCTGTTCATTTCATTCTTGTAACTATAATTTAAGACATTTACAATATATATATATATAATATACAATATTTTTCTTTTTATAATTATTTTATATATGAATATATATTATAACTTTTAGAAGCATGCATGAGAAGGAATTACAATAAAACACATTTCAATATATTTCTCTTTTCTTCCCTGATGGTCTGAATGTGTCACTAAATTTGTAACACATTTAGAAATACAATTACTAAAAGGATCTGGTCAAATCAAGCAACAAAGAACAGCATATTCGTTATTCAAAGACTTTTTATAGACCAATAAATCAAGACATGTATCAGCATATTAACTGATAGTATATGCAATCTTGAGTTGTAGCCCTAAATGTTTTATACTGATCTGCTAAATCTTAGTCCAAAGTGTAATAACTGTGTTATTTCCCCAGTGATGTGGTCACTGAGCTGGAGAAGATCAGCTTCGTGGGAACAGAGGTGGGTCGCTGCCGAGCGTGGCTGCGGCTGGCCCTCAACCACGGCCTGATGGAGTGCTACTTAGCATCACTGTTTCGTGAGGGCTCCAAGCTGCGGGGCCACTACCAGCCCAGTGCCTTGCTCCTGAACACTGAGGAGCGGGAAGTCCTGCTCAGCTACCTCCAGGGTCTCGCCTCTCTTACGTTCAACCTATCCTACAAGTCTGCTGTCCTCAACGAATGGACCACCACGCCTCTGGCTCTCGCCGGACTCTGCCCCATGTCCCAGGCGGACACGGTTGAACTGCCTCTCAACGGCGTAGACCACCCCACCGCCAAATCTGTAAACAAAGAATGGGATACAGTGTCGCAGTCGTCAGGCTCTTCAGATGCACAGGATATGCAGAGAGGGTGCCCAGGGAAAGGCACAGGGGTATTACAAGGGGGCAGGAATGCAATGAACTCCTCAAATGTAAGCCTGGACACCACGGGTTCCTCGCAGCTCTCCTCCAGCCTGAGCTCTGACAGCTTGCTGCAGGGGCAGGACCCCCGCAGCCCCACAGGAGAGCCCTGGTCCTCATACGACCTGGACATGCCCATAAACGTCAACATCAGCACCAAGAGGCTGCAGAAGGAGTAAGTGTGTGTTTTGATTTGAGCAGATAGAGGAAAAAGGATGTATGTGGTGGTATTCTTTATAATTCTTATTGTCAACAAATCCTATAAAAAGGCCAATAATGATTAAATGCTAAAAAAAAATCTAATTGTATTCCTGTATGCCACAGAGAGCATTGATGAGCCACACTGTTGCACTGGATGACATCATGCTGCTTTATTCCCATGAACACTGACTGTAGTTTATCTGGAGTTAATCCTATTAAATGTCCTACTGCTATAAATACTCACTAAAGCACCAAATGTGGATTAATCCGCACCTAAAAATAGTCCTTAATGAATTCTCTGTTACTGCTGTTGGTTAAAAGGTGTCTAGCTGTTTAAGGAAATGACAGCCTTTTAAACATTTTTTTAAAAAAACATGTTGTTTTTTTTAAGTGTTTTTTTTTCAAGAGAATGATCCATGTGCTTTTCTTTGAACATGTTGAAAATAAGAAAAATATGTTCTAATGTAAGCATTATAATTTGTAAATAGAACATTTAACTCTTTTTTATATAAGGTATTTAAATGTTGGAAAGTGCTTAATTCAAACCATTAAATCAGAAATGCTAGATTTTCAAGTTATTGGGTAATTCATCAATCAACACTTTTGTCACCCATGTAAATCAAAAATATTTGAATTCTTTCAATAAAGCAATCCTGATTTTATATATTATTATTTCCCCCTAGCGTCTCACCTAACAGAGCTAGTTAGGATTTAATGATCATTATCAAATGTTAATATGAATATGCTGGTCAAATAAACAAAGTGAACATATACGTGGATATTGCTGTTGGTATACTGGACTTCTCACAGTTGCATTTGTTGTAAGAATTTAAATGTGATTATAAAAGATACAAGAGTCTGGAAATGAAAGGTGCTTGCATGTAACTTTTTAAAGGCTGTTCATACCCCTTATTTAAGCTTGCAGTAAAACGTATCATGACCTGTCCTTGTCTCTGCAGTTCTCCGACAGAGTTCAGGGAGAGCGGACACTGCAGTCAGGACTCCATGCGTGAAGACTCCTTCGTCTCCAGCACGGATCCCGACCAGAACTCGGAGACGGCCGTTTTCAGCGGCTCCGACAGCGAGACCCAGGGTCCCCCTTCTTCATCCCAGGACCTCGTAGACCCTCTTCCAAAATCTGATTCAGAGCCCTCGCCAACATCTAATGAGAATCATGTTGACTACACTCTGCCTGAAGTGTGCAACAATACCTCTGCTGAGCTCCCTTTGGACACATACAGTGAGCCGGTGGAGTCTGTAGAAGAAGAACATGCAAACCTTTCTCATGAGACTACAGAGCCTGAACAGGAAGAAGAAGAAGAAACTCCAGAGCCTTCAGTGCATCCAGGCTCAAGTCGCTCCCTCAGCATCCTAAGCAGCAAACTGTCCACAGGTTCTCTATCAGTAAGTATATTTATTATTTAAATAAGAGGACAGTCTCCTAATAGTTAGAGATAAAAACAAAAGATAGAATGTAGAAACATCAAGATCAATATATGAACAAATGCAAATTGTGCAAAATTATAAAATGGCCAGTAGCTTACAGTTGACTAAAAGCTGATTAAGAAGTGAAAACTGTACAAGGAAATTAATTATGTAGAGAAGAAAAATACAACAAAAAGATCAAATCAAATGTTATTTATATAGCCCAATATCACAAAACACATTCGTCTCAGTGGGCTTTACGGATCAGAAAACATGAATGACAGTACTTAAAGATATAATAAACTTACAAGATAAAAAGAAAATAAGATTACGTACAATAAAAAGAAAACAACAAATACAATAAAAACAATAACATGTAGGACCCAGGAGGACCAACATAAGGTCACCTGAAACCGGCACCCACTAAAGGCTTTATTATATTTAAACAAGTACAAATACAAATGTTGGGAAAGCTAACGGATCTTTTTTTTTTTTTTTTTTAAATATACAAGTCGAGTTTCCTGTGTTTTCTGAAAAAACAGAACTTCTGAAACAGTGCTAAGCAATACGTGTTTTACTCATATTGCTTAGCATGAGGAAATGCAGAATTGCTCCAGAACTGCTCATATTCTAGGAAATGACACATAGGACACCTGACTCTTTGTCAGCATGGAACATCTACACAAGCTTTTAATCATTCCTGGAACATTTAAAACATGTTTACCATTCAAGGAGATCACAAGTTAGTCCTGCTGTGTTTAAAAAATCAAGAGATGTTATAAAACCTTTCCGGTGGCAGGATGTTATAGATAACGCTGGTACAGATCATTACCTTCCTGCAGCATGAAATACCCATAAAGCACTCTTAATTCAGACGCAGGGTATGTCTCAATGTTCCTTAAAAGCAGGACTTTCTGTGGTGTCTACACATTGGTAATTCAAATTAGTCAAGCTAAGTGATAAATGAGTTTCATCTTTACATGACCCTTAACAGAGAAAGACACTATTCATAACAGTAGCTCTCACACTAATAACCCCAAAGACACATGGCAATAGAAATTGCTCCTCAATAAACCTCCTGGTATCTATTTATAGTTTTGAGTACAGCTCAGTTGTGTTCTCTAATGAGAACATCTGATCCAAAACTCATTTAGGTTGAAAGCATTTAATTGTCGTTTAATCAACAAAAAGTGTCAGAAAATAGTTTAAAATGTCTATCAAATTGTTTGTAAGCTCTAAAAAGACATCTTCAATTGTTATCCAGCTCTAGAGTGATTATAAAACTGTGAAAAACAGATCAACTATCAAATTAAAATATGTATTGGCACTTTTGCCAATTACTTTTGCTAACTTACTTTGTAAATTAAATAGTTTCTGATTAATCTACAAATTACTTTAGCCTTAAGTGTCCTTGTCATTTTATTTCCTTGCAATAAGGTATTGTTGATAAAAGAACCTTTAGACCTGCACCACTTTACATTAGTCTGATGGCAATGCGACATGTCGTTCCGTTTTTTGCAAAATGCTCATGTAGATACAAATCGAAATCGAATGCAGTTCGATTATTTTAAATGCTGCAGCAGTATAAGGGAAACAGGCAGAGAGTTTACATGCACACACTTTGATTCAAAGTTGTTGTGGGCATTATTCTTATATCTCGTTATTACAAAATGTTTGTTTTTTCTACTGCAGCATTCTCGTTCCTGGATCTCTGAGGATGACATCTACATGCCCCGTCTGGAGGAGGTGCCGGAGCAGAGCGAGGCGCCTCCTCCTGCCCCCCCGGCTGAGCCCTCTCAGTCCCCCCCCGGCGTCGTCCATCGCAGACAAAGAGGTGAAACATGCAGTTCGAAATCATTCTGGCTAAATATATTTTTCCTAGCTGTTTTCTGTTTTCTAAGAATCTCCCCTTACAGTAGAGACTCGCTCCTGGTCAAGTTATATACAGAGGACATTAGCCCTTAAGGGCTTTTAAGGTTACAAACTATTAGTAGTATGGAGAAGGACTTTTAAGAGGCTTAGGGGTTTCTTAAGCAGAGGACAAAATGGCTTGTTCGCTGGTTTAAAGTAGATTAACATGCCAAGCAACGCCACTGCATATAGACTGGCCAGTGATCACAGACATTGTTAAATGTTGGCACTAAACCTAACCCTATTAAATAGATTAACTACTAAAATGACCAGCATGGTTAACAAACATATGCAAATAACTGAACAATTTCAGCATCTCCATATGCTACTGTATAATTAGCCTGTGTTTTAAACATAAAGTGTGGCTTACAAATTATACATCAGATGTGTCATAAGATAACATTATATTTATAGTAACATCATACCTTAAAGGTGGGGTAGGTAAGTTTGAGAAACCGGCTCGAGATACACTTTTTGTTATATGCCATGGAATGCTCTTAACATCCCGATAGCAATGAATATCTTAAGTGCTTTGACAAAAAATCCATAAAAAATGTCATCTGTGGTGTGGAAGCCGTAGTGCTGTAAAAAGCACGACCAATCATTTTAGCCGGCCCGGCTAAAGTAACTGGATGGCCTACCTGCCTGTCAGCCTTCCATCTGTGCACAAACTTATCTCGTGCCCTCATTGGTCATGTGCACGTTCGTGTGTGTTGGAGGAGGGGCTCTGTAAGGAAGTGGCAGATTTTTTCTGGCTGTGTATTTTCAAATTCTAGCGCACTCGAGCTGGTTTCTCCAAAACGACCTACCCCACCTTTAATAAAAACTAAATGATAGTATGATTAGGCCTGTTGATTTCATAGTCCGTTCTACGCCCATGTCACTAAAAGGGCATTTTATTTATTTATTGTTTTGATTCACAAATCAAACATAAGTAATGTGTCATACCTAGAAACTGGGTCCACCACACCAAGATAAAATGTTCTAGCTAAAACTCTTCCCTAGATTTTTTTAGGTTAAGTTTGGAGAGAGTATTCTCAGACTGGGGTTGCGATCCAATAGTCCATTTAGCTTAGGAACCTTCCTCACGGAGTGAAATGACCCGGAAGTCCCTCAGTGGCAGCCATGATAAGTGCCGTTCGAATTCTCTAGAATGAAAGGAAAGGATGTTTCAAACTTCCTTTATAACCTCCTTTAGCTTAGGAACCACTGGACCTCCCTCACCGAAAGGAGAGGAGAAAATGCTGCCCCACAATGCATGGCAGCCGCAGTATTTGCGTCACACAACAGTCGGCCACGGAAACAACCGATTATGACGGAGAAATTATATCATGAAAGTTACGGTGCTTATTAAGCTTTTTAAAACGTATGTGGTAAGTTGCCAAAGTGCTTTGTTTTGAACGTTCATCAGTATTATAATCAAAAAGAGAAATATGAACGTTAGTTTTTACTGAAATGATCAAATAAAGTCAACATTTCACTGAGCTGTGTGGGGTTTGTTCAACTTTTAAAAGACGTTTGAATGGTGATGTACACAGTGATAGGTGTTAAGGAATAACGCTTATAATAAATACATTTGTATTGATTTTAAGATCTTTAGTTCATACAATCATACGTATTGGGATCATTGGTATTAATGTGGACCGGAGGGAGAGGGTGACGAGCATAAGTTTCACTTTCCTTTTTTATTTAAATTCCAACTTTGGTCATGAAGAATATGTTTCTCTGTTGTCCACGTTCATAAAGCAAAGCAGCAGCATCAGAGCACGGTGCAGAGTCTCTAGATGAGTTTACAGTAGTCCCTCCTTCTTATTGAACATCCATGTTGTCGTCCGCTGTATAGAAAACTGTGGTTTCCATAGTTTCCCCACAGCAGCAGACGCACATTCATGGCGTCCGCTGGCGCATCATAAACACGTCGGATAGTGAAAGTGCATTCGGATTCTCTAAAGTACCGCAGTCTCTTCTCCTAAGTCCTTTTGAATTCTCCTATCCACTATCCCTTAACCCTGTGACGTTTCACTCAGAGGTCAAGCAATAGGAGATAGGGTTAGATGTTAGGAGCTGATTTTTGGATTATCGGAACGCAACCCCGGGCCTCATTTCTAAATGTTGCGTACGCTCAAAAGATGGCGTACGCCAGTTTCTAAGCAATCTTTGCGATTTATAAAAAATAAACGACGGAAAAATGTGCGGTCCTCCACGCACACTCTGACCCATCCGTAAACACACAAACAGGAGAGACGAGAAACTGCGACAACGTTGGCAGAAGTAAGAATGTAGAGAAATATGTGGAAAGAATACCATAAATAAAATTACCTCTCATTTATCATATATGAAAGAATTTTTTTTTATTAAAGCCAATCTTAAAATGATTAAACAAACGCCTGTTTGAGACTCCTCAGTGCACACAAAAACATAACTTGGAGAAATAAATAAATACGGAAATGTTATTGATCACCCCTCGATGATGTTCTCTTGTTAAGAAATGTATTCTCATAAATGATGCGGCGCATTTCGAGTTGATTATGATTTATAAAGGGAAACCGGCGTAGGACGTGCGTGCGCAGTGTTTTATAAATCGGAATATTTTTGTGCGTATTTATTTCCTTTGTCCTACGTAAGACACCTTCCCACGTCAATCCCACGCACAGCTTTATAAATTAGGCCCCTGGTCAGTAAACATGGCCACCAAGGAGTTAAGCTGAAAGGTAAATAATACTGTTGACAAAGGACAGAAATTACATGCAGCACCTGACCCTGTGGAATGAAACCAATACAGGTGTAACCACACCCCAGACTGTTACATCGCAACAGGTGTTTTCCACCAGCTGATAATGGAAAACCTTACATCATTCATTAGGATGTAGCCGGATTGTTCTGGAATGTGATAAACTTGTATGTCTTGCGAGACGTCACCTCATCAGTGCTTGGACTATGGAGCTGCTGCTATATAATCTCACTAAATTACATCATCTCACTGGTCTACAGCAGGTCACTCTTTCATTTCATCACCGACTGAGGCAATATGGGCATGCACTACATTTACTAAAGAATGTTGGTAAAGGAAAACAACTGATTAAGTCATCGACATTTTACATTAGTAAATATAGAATTACATTATTTTATATAATATCCTAACTGTTGTTTTAATTATGTGTTTGTTAATTTTTTTGTAAGAACAAATATTATTAATGATATAAATAGTTGCTTAATTTTAGTACTTAAGTTTAGGGCTTTATTTAAAAAAAAATTTCATAGAGAAAAGCAGGAAATCTCCATATTAAGGAGCTAAAAACAGCATTTTCTTCAATCTAAGAACAATAATAAATAGATCATCAATACAGTTGGGAATGTTTTTCTGCCCATTTGGCTTATTTGTGCTGCTCTATTTCAGTTGTATTACTCTTTCCTTTAAACAGTATTTTATCACTTTTTCATATGAAATCAGGGTCCAAAATAGTTTTCAAGCAGTTATGTCAAAAATAAAATGAGTGTTTAGTTGTCAACCTGTCTCCATAATGTCAAAATAGCAGAGGTGTGGACTCGAGTCACATGACTTGGACTCGAGTCAGACTCGAGTCACCAATTTGATGACTTGAGACTCGACTTAACACAATCACAAAACACTTGCGACTCGACTTGGACTTGAACACCAATGACTCGGAACTTGACTTGGACTTGAGCCTTCTGACTTGAGGTGACTTGATCATTTAATTCAGAGGTCTCCAACACGCCGATCGCGAGCTGCTGCTAGAAGAGCAGACTCCCGTCGGGGAGAGCAGAATCTTCAGCCTCTCCTACTCTTGCTGAGAATCCTTGCAGGCAGGGGCGGGATTTTATTTAGCTGGGCCACCATGCGGCCAATCATATGCGAGGACACACTAGGATCATACCATTATGTGAAAGAAGGGTGGGGGGCACAGCAGGTGTAGTGGTACAGGCCAGCTGCACAGAGCGACGGGGAGACGGATTTAAATGCAAGTGCGTCGGAAAAAGTCAAGAAATTAGCGAAACCGAAAAAAGAAGCAGCATCTGGCTGCTTTTCAATGATATTGGAGAAAGCAAAGCTGAGTGCAGGATTTGTAAAATGAAAATAACCTTTTTTGGTTACCTTTATTTTGGTAACCACTCAGGATTTACTGTCAGAGGTGGGAGAATTTCAGATATTGTACTTGAATACAAAAGTACCAGAGTGTAGGAATACTCGGTTACAATAAAAAGTCCTGCATTCAAAATGTTACAAGTAAAAGTACAAAAGTATTAGCATCAAAATATAGTTAAAGTACCACTTGCAGAGGGATCTAGATGCAGGTGTTCTCTTCCGCCTGGCTGCACATTATCCCTTGCATAAAGATAGATTGTGGGTCCCTTATAACATGTTGTACACAGTGGAAATAAACATTCTGGTCACCTCAACATCAGGGATCTTATACATTAAACTCCTTCTGAATCACGGTAGCCTTACCTTATGGTTCCCTCTTAAAATAGAAAAAAACACGTTACTTTACCAGCAGAGAGAAAATGGATTATTAAATTATTAATGTGACTAATAAAGAGCAATTTGATTATTAAGTATTATTCTGTTGATCAATGTCATTACATTTAGTGAAAAACACATAATGACTTGTTTATGACTCGTTTTGTCAACGTTTAGGACTTGGACTTGCCCAACCTGACTTGAGACTTGACTTGGACTTGAGCGCAAAGACTTGAGACTTGACTCGGACTTGAGCGCAAAGACTTGAGACTTGACTCGGACTTGAGCGCAAAGACTTGAGACTTGACTCGGACTTGCAAAACAATGACTTGGTCCCACCTCTGCAAAATAGACCAAAAATAATGTATTTAATAACTTACTGTGACTCTGTTCCGTCAGGGCTGTTCAACCCGTTCCGGGGCTTGCTGAAGCTCGGCCAGCTGGAGCGGCGCGGTTCGATGGGAATGTGGCGCGATAACTACTGTGAGCTGTCGCCCTACGAGTTCCGGCTGTATCTCAACGCAGAGGAGCGCGCCTGCAGCGACAACTGCTCCCTGCTGCGCTGTGAGGAGGCTCGCATCGCCTCACCCGAGGGCCGCTTCGAGGTGGCCTTCCCTGGGAAGCGGCTGTACCTCCGGGCGGCCAATCGGGACGAAGCCGAGGACTGGGTGGACCGGATCGTAGAAGCCGTCAAGAAATGCCGTCCAGCATCTCGTGCTGACGACCAATGGGAGGTTCTGGTACCCACCACTGAGAACGGTGTGGATGCGTTGTCCCCGACCTCCACCCCCTCCAGCCCTGAGCGCACTTCACTAGCCTCTGACACAGGGACAGGGGGGGGGCAGGAGGCGCCTCCTCCTCTACAGGAATTTGACTGGACTCGGACTGCTGATATAGAAACAGATGCGATCAAAGAAACAGTTTTGTACTTCTCCAATGATCCCGAGGCTCGGACATGGTCTCCTCTGGTCTTCTCCCTCTCTTTGGAGGCCTTGAAAAGTTTCCGGGTCCAAGAGGGGAGGAAGCTGCTGCGGCAGACCCACCAGATTGAGGAAATCCGGGACGTGGTGCCTGACGTCTCTCTGGGAGGGCCGGCCTTTTTCAAACTGCTGACTGTCAGGGACACGCTGAGACTCCGAGCGGAGAACCCGGAGGAGGCTCGCTCCTGGAGGGTTCTGATCCGCGGAGCTTTGGACTCGTACCTGGAGAGCGGGGAGGACGGAGGCTCCGTTGAGCCGGCTGTGGGGACTGGAAACCTCCACAGGCTGGTGCAGCACAGACTCAAAGAAGATGGAGCCCTGCTTGTTAATCTGTGCACTGTGCCCTCAGAGAAGGGGCTCGACACTCAGAGCTTCAAGTGTGCAGGTAACATTGAGTTTTCAATATTGCAACAAATAGCATGAACACACATTGATTATCCTTTTTGAGTTGCTTTTAAATCAGATCGCTCCAGTCTGGTTTGTTTCAGTGACATGCTTGAGATGAAATGATGCATGGTGTGCTTGTTGAAGGATAGAAGTAGTTGGTTTTTAGAGCTGCAACAAACAATTATTTACATTTTTGACTATTATGATGGCTATTTTTCAGACCAATCCATACATCACTTTGTCTATAAACTGTCAGAAAGTAGTAGAAATTCAGATTTACGACATCACGAGGGAGGAAATGATGAAACTATAACTGACAACAGCAAGCAAACTAGCGAGATGCGCTGTGAATTCAAGAGCAACATTTAGTTATTTGTAGAAACTAATTTAACTTAGCATTTGTCCCAATTGTAGCATCAATCTACATTGTAAACTCTTTCTGATAAATAACATGGGACTGTTCTATAATACTTTTTAAATAATCTCTTCTCACTGACACTGAAAAATCCTAATGGCAACATGTATGGGGTATCTATACTATGCAGAAGTGTGTGTTGTGTGTCTGAGCCTGGATGCATTTGTTTTCATGTTGTTGTTGTGAATCATGGCTGAGTTTGTTTGCTGTGTGTCATGTGCAGGGTGTCCTCAGCAAATTGGCCCATCCCGAGGCAGAGCCCGGCTTTGTGAGTTCACACGACAGTACTACTGTGACTCCTGTCACCACGGCGACACCAGCATTATCCCTTCACGCATGGTGCACAACTGGGACGTCGCACAAAGAGAGGTAGGTGCAGCATGCTTTACCTACAGTACTGTAGATGTTCTTATCGGATTTCAGGCTGAAACATAATTTAAAGCGACTGCAATGATTTCACATGTGAGAACTAAGATTTCACAAAACTCCAGAGCCTTCTAAGGTCCAAGAGTCAACATTTAACACAAATAAATAGATGTCTTAACTTCCAAAATTCCGATATTTCAATTCATACTTTATGGCGTTTATCTTTCCAAAAACAACATTTTCACCGTAGTCAATAACAGTTTGCTATTCCAATTGCAAGGGGGAGCACGTACTGAATAATTATATCCATTAAAGTAAGTGGATTTAATAGAAAATAATCACTTTGATCAGATTGGGAATGTTTTTTTTCCTTTTTGGGTGGGTGACGTCTTAAAATATGACGATAGACATTTAAAGCTACATTTGTATTCCTCAATGGATGATTCAGATGGTATACAAAAAGAAGACATTGGTTATAGCCCTACAGGTTAGAAACCCAGTCAACACACACCACTTCATCACGTCCTGACCTCCTGCGATGTGTGTGTATCTCTCCAGGTGTGTAAGAAGGCCCTGCATCTGCTGGCTCAGGTGGAGCAGGAGCCTCTGCTGAACCTGGATCAGCTGAACCCTGAGCTGGTGAAGCACGCAGACCCCATGTCTGAGGCCCACGTGCTGCGGCAGAGGCTGCGCCTGCTGGGAGACTACCTGCTCACCTGCCGCAGTGGAGCCTGCAAAAAACTCCAGGCCAGGTGTGTGTACGCAGGTGCCTCTTACATTATACCATATTTTACTACGACATTATATAATACTGCTGTTTTTGTATTTCTCTGTCAGAATGGAGCAGCGGACGTACCTGCTGGAGTCGAGCCATCTGTACAGCGTGCTGGACCTGCGACAGGTATCCTGCTGTGTTAATTGTGTTAATAGCCCTCACATGTGCCACCATGAAACATCCCTAAATGTCTGTTTTTCTTCTAGATAGCAGAGGGTCAATATGCAAACTACCTGTTGACACTGCTGCAGTACGCCTCCAACCACGTGTTCCACTGTGACCTGTGCACGCAGCGCGGCTTCATCTGTCAGATCTGCCACGCCAATGACATCATCTTCCCCTTCCAGTTTGACATCACCACCAGGTATGTATTCGATTTGTTCATCCCCACAATGACTTTAATACTTTGTATTTGTTTCAAGTTAACAGTTTATGAATGAAGACTGCATTTTGGAGGGAAAGTGTTCCATATTGTTTTTTTTAAGATTTGCCTTTCTCTACATTAGGCACTTACACATTGTATTTTATATACTGAGACCAAGCTACATGTTGACCTTTTGACCAAGTCAGGTCTTGGTATTAAAAACAACTTTTAATGACTCATCACTTTGTTTTGTATTCTTTGTGTAAAGATGTTTTAAATCCTCATTTTCATTCTTTTTAGTTAGTATGGAATTTTACATTACCTCAATTTGAAAATATAGGCGGATCCAGCAAATGTGGATCTATTTGTTGTTCTAGATGTGATATGGAACTTGTATTGGTTTCTAAATCGACGTCACATTCAGTTTCTTTAAATCTCTTATCCTTATCCTCTCTACCCCAGGTGTAAAGATTGTAAGGCGGTGTTTCACCTGGCCTGCAAAGCTGCGGGTGTTTCATGTCCTCGCTGTCAGCGGATGAAGAAATACCTGGAGAGGGATCTGCGGATCTGCTGACGGACAGAACAATAACTGAAAATCTAGCTTTCACATGAAGTAACCTCAAGTGCAATTATGAGGGCATTTGGCCTGACCTAGCAGTGGAGGGCGGTGTGTGAGCGACAGTGCTGAAGTAGCTAGACTCTCTTGCACTAACTTAGAGTCACATCGGACCTTGTGATGCTGACATAACACAGCCAAATGTTACTGACTTTAATACCTCTCTGAATCCAGACCACGCCACGCCATCAAAACCAAGGACTGGGCATCGGTGGAGGTTGCTGCCAAGAATCATATCCAACACATTTTAACACCTTTTACTTTGCCTTACAGTGTGGAGAAGAGGGCTGTACCGAATGTCTTTCTTTTTTACAATTGTTTTTCTTGAAGGAAGATTCAGATGTCTGTCACCAAAAATAAGGAAAAAAAACAAAATCATACATTTGAATGAAGTCAATGAGTAAGATTTTTTTTATGGATATAACGTGTTTTTTCAACATAAACACATGTAGGTGTCCATCCATCCATCTTCTCCCGCTTATCCGTGGTCGGGTCACGGAGGTAGCAGTTCCAGCAGAGAGCCCCAAACTTCCCTGGCCACATCAACCAGCTCTGACTGGGGGATCCCAAGGCGCTCCCAGGCCAGCGAAGAGATATAATCCCTCCACCTGGTCCTAGGTCTACCCCTTGGTCGCTTCCCAGCTGGACGTGCCTGGAACACCTCCCTAGGGAGGCGCCCAGGTGGCATCCTTACTAGGTGCCCGAAAATAATAGATTGAGGAAAATTGAAGTTAACTCTGCATGAGTTATCAATAACTTACTCAGAATGACACTTTTTCACCAAAACACAAGCTTCTCTGAACCGGCGTATTTAAGCAGCCTAAAAGAGGCCTATTAATAATATTAGTGCATGTAGACTAACTGTATCTGCAACTGTGCAGAAATACCAGGTTTAAAACGCATTGGAATTTTTTATCTGACTGTCATCGTTATGAATGAAGTTTTTAGTATTCGGTACAGCCCTAATCGTTCTTCACCATCATGTTTACCGGAAATGCTCCACAGAGCTTTCTGCATTTGTCTCGGATGCACATATTTAAACACAATGCGGCAGTGACCGTGGGTACTGAGGATACAAAATATGGAAATCAGCACTTTAAATGTTCTAATCAACACATTTTAATTGTGCCTTCTTTTTAATTCAAGCTTTACACCATTTTCCTTTTTGTTGGTGTTAAACAAGGGGCCAAAAAGCCTCACATAGGCTATTCTTTTTTTATTTATCATAATGAAAATGAATGATGTTAATAATAAATTGCTGCATTAGATTCAGATTTTGTATAATAGTAAAAATCATTAACTCAGAAGACTTTGTGGATTGTTTCTTTAAGTATATTAACTCAGAAACATTTATTTAAAAATAATGATTCCTTCTAATCTTGCTTGTGAGTCACACGGACGTAATTCACAAGGTTGCTGGAGTAAATACGTCAAATGATTAAATACTACATGGATACTGAAGTCAAAACCCATTTTGCATATTTGCACCTGGCTATGACTGTTTTATCTAGATTTTAATTGATTTATCTTCTAGCACATGGAGTTACTTGCTCAATTTTGAATAGCTGACTCTGATGTACAGTTCACTGAAACGTTTTTGCAGAATCTACAGAGAACACAAATAATAACTTGTCCAGTCCATTTGGATATATTCAGAACATATCACTTGCAAGTAAGGAGTACAGAATACTGCAGTACTGTTATTCCCATTTCATGTTTTGTCATCTCATTTAATACGGATGTATAAATGGCCATCATGAAACAAAATGTCACTGTGTTATTTCATGAATTTGTTCTTTTAGGCACAATTGGTCATTTGTACAGACCTAACACGTTACTAAATACAATGACTTGCATCCACATACAGTCATCTACATTAGAACATTTTCTAGTCAACTTGATTACTTTTTGAGCATTTAGGTATGGCTACATGTGTTTTTGGGCATTCATCATAGAATTAAAGAATGTTGATTAATATCTCTTCAACTTATGAAGGCAATGATCTCCTGGTTAATTTCAAAGGAGATTTCCCTCAGTGTACATTTTCTCCCAAAGAAATCCGATTAATGTGTGTTAAACATTAAAAACAAAGACACTCACATGAGTATATGGGCCAGGAATAAGGGAAAAAAGTAAGAATGAAGAGCTTTCAGTATGGTTGCAAACGTTAGTTGATTGATGTAACCTTAAAGTTTGATGTTTGATCCCAACATTGCAACTTTTCTCCCTACTACTGATTCACAACACGCTGGAGGAGAGCTCTCCTCTCAGACTGAGAGGCTCAGGTGAGCTAAAGCAAGGACTCGGAGTGTTTAGATAGTTAACTTTAGTCTAAGTTATCTCAGTGGGTCTCAAACGGTTTGGTCACAAATTATTCAAAAGATTATTTCCGCGGCACACCTTCATATGATCATTATCGTTATAAAAAAAATAAGAGAATAAAGGAAAAACAGTTATGAAATATTATATGGCAGTAAAACAAGAATACAGTTTGAAAGGGGAGTGATTTGTAAAATATCCATAAAGAAAAAGAACATCTGCTTACAGTTGTGTTTCATCTGGGTGTTGAGAGATGTATCCATAGATCTCTTAATGTTGCTCTCAAAGTGCATCAGATTGATGCTTTCAACTTCAAATTTAAAACAAATCTTCCCGGGGGAGCATCCCCCCGGACCCCCCTAGAGGTGAGGTCCGCTCCCCACTCGTAAAAAAAATAGCACTTTACCCCTGCCTATATGCCTTGAGCTGATGATCGAGCCTTCATTGTAACAGTCGCGGGTGTACTGTGTGTTTGCGTGTGGGGAGTGCTTTTGTGCGTGCTCTATAGTGCCCGTAATAGTGTTCACTGGAGTCCAGCACCTCAGCCCCCCCACTCAAAATACCTTCCCGCGCCTCTGTTCATTGCTATCGGGATGTTAAGAGCATTCCATGGCATATAACAAGAAGTGTATCTCGAGCCGGTTTCTCAAATTTACCAACACCATCTTTAAAACGTGTTGTACCATTGAGAACATTCTTTTTTAAATCGTCCTCCTCTGGTTGATGTTATCCTATGCCTGTCACTAATATTCTCCACTCACCTGGGAAAGAAGTCCTATATTGTTGAAGAGCAGACTTCCCTCAAAGCACAGGTGCTGCTAATCACTTAATGATTGCCTTCTGGCATTACGCCAACATGCACGAGCAAATCCTTACATTACATTATTAACGCAAACACTCACACCTGCGATAAGGGAGTCAACATGGACATTTCTCAGTTTTATTTTTGATGTAAACTGCAGAAAGTGTGACATAAAAGTGATCAAAATGTACATTAACTAAATTACAAAGCAATGGAAACACTTAAAATAGTAATTGAAGGGTACCCCGACTTCCTAAAGGTGTGTGCAACCCTAAATGGTGACTTGAAACGCACCGTTGCAGAACAACAGGGATCCTGATAATGGGAGGAGTAAGTGACGACAGCAAAGCCTGTAAAACACGTTCCGTGAACGCAGCAATCCAGTCGGCTTTTCTCTGCGTAGCCTGGAGCAGCAGATCCATGTTCTCTGAGCCGCCACAACATTCCTCACAACATTCCTCACAGCATTCCCTCTCTCCGGTGCCCATTTTACTTGTTTTTATCTGAGCGCTGCGTCGGGAGAACCGGAGCTGCGGGGATGGATGCTGCTGCTGCGGAGAGGAGCGCCGCGGAGAGCCGGCTGGAGAGATGCAGTCACACGGCGTTCATAGAGGACAACACGCTCTATGTGTGGGGAGGCTACAAGGTGAGAAACACAGGCTAGTTGTACCTGTGCAGGTAAATATATCTGCCTTCTTTAAAGTATCCATGTGTCCAATGGTTACTTTAATGTTCTGGTTGTTGTGTAAAGTAGCATGCTGACATAATTACATTTTACCACTTTACCAAGAATAATTAAACTGTGATTGATCGTGACCTTTAGCCTCAGGTGTTCTTCAAACTAGTTTGAACAGGAGTTTTTAGGCAGATGTATTTTGTGGTTTTGCTTCACAATATGTTTCTTTTCTATCATTTGGCCATCCTTATTGATATGTCTATGGGGGAAACAACACCTGACTTCAAATTGACAATACAGTTGAATTAACAACTTTTTTTATTTATTAGTGTAAGAGGATTTATATCATGACTGCTGCATTCGCTTTGGATTGCCTACATAAACTGGATACTGAGTGTACACCTGTTTACAGAAACCAGAAGTTGAGAGCTCTCAAAAGCAACTTTATATCCACAGAGCAAAACGTGTTCCAACAAAGAAAGCATTTCCCAGTGTGTATCTTGTTTCAGAGTACAACGTTTATCAACTAAACCGCACAAGTCATTTACTTGCTGTGATGCTTTTAACCACTCTCACATCTAAAATCTGCATTTTTGTGGCTTTATTCCTCAGATAAGAGTACAGGTACAAGATGTGTTCGTACTGTGACTGTATCTCCTCCTCTTCCTCTCAGGTAGTTGGTGGAGAGGACATTGTGTTGCCCAGTGATGAGATATGGCTCTGTGATTTGTACAGTGGGACCTGGTAAGATGTAGTTTAATCAGCTGATATGAACACTGTCGCCTTGACATTTAAAGCTGTGGATGTCGGCCTCGACCATGTGAAATGTTGAAAACAAGATACAGGGACTGTGCTAAAGGGTGCAGTTAAAGGGAGAATTTGTTGAATAAATCCCAGATTAAAAAGCCAACTATAGTGCAAACCAAGCACAAGGGTTGAGGTCACATTTCATCTGTTTCTTACCAACTTCTTCCTTTTTTGTGTCCCAGGGAGACGAGGGATATCAACGGTGACAAACCACCAGATTTATCCGGATCCTGTGGCTCTTATCTGAACGGCACACTCTACATCTTTGCAGGATGCGACCCTGTTGGATACACAAACCAGGTGAGTTGCCTTGACTACCAACAAGCGTGTTGTTTGTAAAAGCAGTGGAAGCAGTTTGTGGCCCTTGTGTATTGTCCTTAAACTGCAGTCATTGAGCTGAGCACCTGTTTTTAACCAGGTACAACAAATCTCATTGAGAGGTTAAGAGTGACCTTACCAAGAAGAACAACAAAAAAACAATACAAAAAAATTGTCACATACAATCAACTACTTTGTTTGCTTCCGACATGGTGACGTCACTATGTATCACTTGTGCTTTTATTAGTTAGCCCTCACATTTTGTAGCTGTTGACCAATCACAAGAGCCGGCCAGCTGACCAATCAAAGCAGACTGGGCTCTGGTTTCAGACGGAGGGTGAAAAGAGGTGCAGCTCAGGCAGTATGAGAACAATTAAGAGCTTTTTGAACGTTAAAGCATGGAGACATGTCCCAGTAGAGACACAAAAATGAACCAGAAAATGAGCATAATATGGCCCCTTTTTTAAAAGTGTCTTTCACTTCACTTGATGACTTAAAATTCCTTCTGTACATTATTCCTGGAACAAGATGCTGCATATGCTTTACATTTAAGTTTATTTTTCCTGCCATCATGTGTCAAATAATTATGAAGATGTCCTTCTTTTCAGTTTTGTATCAAAAGCTTTTTTGGGGTACCTTTTGGTATTACTGAAATGTCCTCTTAAGTATACATACTTCTTTTTTTTAGGATACATCGTCTCTTTTTACAAGAGATCAGAGATTAACCGGATGAAGGGAATGTACTTCCAAAAAAACTTGCAGGTTTTGGATTCAAAGAAATGGAACAAAGGCAACAATTTGAACAAATAAACAGACTTATAAAAAGCTCTGTTAGCTGTGCAACATTTTTCCTTTAACCCAGATCTTTTGTAAGGCATTGTCTGTTAGATCTAAACTTGGAACAATTAAAAAATGTATAGAATGTATTATAATAATAATAAGCTTTATTTGTATAGCACTGTGCATCAGGTGCAGCTCAAAGTGCTTTGACAAGGCTCACATCACGATATAAAACACAACCAGAGTTTTACATGCAGCAAAAAACAAAACAAAATAAAAAAAGATTATGTAGCAGTTCAACAATTTGAGACGGCAGTAAACGGTATGATAATACAAAAATAAAACACAATGAAATGGTGATCCCTTTTGGTAAAATAAAGAAAATCAATAAGATAAAAGACACTAATAATACAAATGAAATAATTAACAAATGCCTAAAACATCAACTTTAAAAGGAAATCTTGCTAATACAATGGTCAAATAAATGTTAAAAGTCAAAACCTGATGAACAATATAAAAATAACCAAAGAATAAAAGACCATATAAAAAGTGGGGTGTTGCTAATTGGAAAAATGTGTCTTTAACAGTCGTTTAAAAATGTCCACTGAGTTGGCCTCTCAGATATTTCCTGGTAGCGTGTTCCACAGTTTGGGAGCGTAGTGGATAAAAGCGGCCTCACCCATTTTATTTTGGGGGACTTTAAAGATATTTAAAAAGCTAGCTGAGGAGCACCACAGGGCTCGTCCAGGGACATTACATTTTTAAAACTTGTTTTGAATGCCAGATATGAAGTTTGTCTTGTACATCATGCCAAGCCCAGGGTGTGTTCACAAGGAAAATGCAGTTTATCTGATCTGATGGCTGTCTGACAAGCTTAGCATTACAGAGGCAATCAAAAAGGCTTTTAAAATGATAACGCACAAAAAAACCTTGAGATGAATAGTAGACAGAATCAAGTGTTTTTACTGATGCACATCCTAGGCAGCAATGAAAGATATCTCAAACTATAAATCTCACTCCATGATAAAGATGGCAGCTTCTTGATTCCAATGAATTGTACTCTCCTGTTTGTAGATGTTCAGCGTTGATCTCACAGAGCAGAGCTACACGTGGAAGAAAGTGACTGACACAAAGGGAACGACGCCCTCACCTCGAAACAAACACTCCTGCTGGGTTCATAGAGACAGGTCAGTGTGTGTGAAATAACACGGCAGCACACCAAGAAAATGAAAAAGTGGATTTCTATGTTTTTTCTTTAAATTTATCACAAAATACTATCAGTCTTCGTACAACATGTGATGTGTTCCTTTTTTTTCCATGGCTCAGATTCATCTACTTTGGTGGATATGGGTGTAAGACGATAGGACAGGTACAGAACACAACATCAGCAAGCTTTGTCGTGGATGAGATGTCCTGGGTAAATGATAACAACCAATGATGTATGATTACTTTAGCATATTGATTGTTTGGCACTCATCATATTCCAAACTTGTATTTTTCAGGCGACCATTGGAGACGTTTTATTCAGGTGCTGGGGCTGGAACAATGAAGTCAGTGTTTATGAACCACATACGGCCATGTGGAGTACGCCAGAGACTCGGGTGAGTGCAACATGATTTCATGTAAGCCTGTAGTTAACAGAGAGGGCTGTAGTATTTATTTATGTGTTTTTATCTGCGTTTATTTGTTTGTCTATTTCTTTCTTGTGTCCAGGGTCCTGCCCCTGCGCCCAGAGGCTGCCATGCAAGTGCCCTTATAGGAAACAAAGGTTACATCTCTGGTGGCGTGGTGAGTTTGCTTTACCAACTTGTATACACTGTAGTTAAAGGGACAGTTCACCACAAATGGAAAATATTTATTTTTCTTTTACTTATTAGGTTTATTTCCCTATTTAGATTGTTTTTGTGTGGGTTTGCAGAGTGTTGGAGATATCAGCAGTAGTGATGTCTGCCTTCTCTTCATGATAATGTCACTTGATGGCACTCTGCAATAACATTTTGAAAATATATTTTTACTTTCCCAGAAATCAGGAACTATTTCCTTTCTACCACACTACACCTGCCAAGCATATCCCTGTGCAGGAGGGAGCTGTCATCGCACTAGGCCAGCTAGCGTTACAGCTCAACCTAGGAGTTTGTAAGAAGTGTTTTCAAATGCAGTACACTATTCCCTCTGCACGGTGATACGGTTGTTAGCTGCAGTTTATGAGGAGAAAAAATAGTGACATCCTCGTCCTGGTGTCTGCACACTTTCTGTAAATAGGAAGTGTCCTTTTGACCATACATACTAATATGGTTATGATGAGTAAACTCTGTCAAATTACAAACACGTTTGTGTTTGCAGGAAACGCTTGCGTTGGACATGTTCTGCTTAGACCTGGACACCTGGACCTGGACTCAATTGTAAAACGTCATCAATCTTTCACACGTACTGTAGTTATAACCTTTTATTATAGCGAACACTACTTTAAATTGATGTACTGACCTCTTTTGCTCCCCCCCCACCAGTGACTTCTCCCCATCCTGCTCACCTCTGGGCCGCTCCATGCTCACCATGACAGCAACATCAGATCACACGCTCTTCATTTACGGCGGTCTCGGCATAGACGGAAACACTCTTAGTAAGTGTCGGCCACAGAATAAGTATCGATTCAAAAGGCTTCTGTGTTAATCTCTGTATGCTCCAAGTCTTCTCTGCCTCAGACTGATGATGGGTCAGCATTAAGACATGCAAAACAACCACAACTCATTTTAAAATGACCTAAATACAAAATTACTACAAAGGACAGAAAATAGAGCAGAAACATTGTTTTGCAGCTCTTTGTGGTCATTTTGTGTGTCGTTGTAGTTCTTTTGTGGTTGTTTTGCATGTTTGAACAACTTTCCGATAAGACATATTTACTTCAGAGGTCCTGGCATTGAAACTATAAAAACATTGTTTCTTCATTTGTATTATGGTCTTAACTCATGGCCAGGACTGTTTTATTATAATATGACTTTAAAAACAAAGGACATCATCGTTGCTCGAGTGGTTAGTTTTGTGAAGCTCCCTGTGGTTTAATCTGCATTTCACTAACCTCTCTCTGCTAGATGATGTCTGGCAGTTACACACACAGAAGAAAGAATGGAAGAAACTGACGCACCAACACAAGGACAAGCCCAGGTAGTTCCTTCTGTCATGTCAGCTTTAAGTGTAGCATAGTGTTTTCAAAAAACGTGTTTGTTTCTGTATTCACCCTCCTGTTCCCCAGAGTGTGTCACTCGGCGTGCCTGGGGAGGGACAGCGATGTTGTCGTGTTCGGAGGAAGCAGCAACATGTGCCTCCTCATGGACTCGGTATGTCTTGTGTTTCACCTTCAATAAAAAAAATGCATCTACCTTTTGGGGTAGAAGTTAGCATATCTTAACGGAACGCTTCAAGTTCACAGATCCCCTCAGGAGTTTCATCAGTAATGAAATTGCAGCATTTGCCTTTTAAAAGCCCTCATTTCCTCTCTAATGTTCCAACCTATGTCATTTGTTAAGTACACCAAATATAGCTCAGTGATTAAGAAGTGTTGCATAAAAAAGTTTAAGTTGCACAAATACTACGTGGTAATAATGTCACATGAAGCCAACTGAAAGAGAACCCTATAGAAATGTGTTTTATTACTATTCAGAGGTACAGTAAAACAAGACTGCTAACGTGCATGATCAGCAGATACATGTTTACTTTTTTTTCCGCAATATTTTTCGCAATATTTTTCTAGCTTAGTTTAATAGCGTGCTATCATTTGCATATTAGTGCAAAATACAAAGGAACAAATGAGACTGATGGGAGTTTGTAGAGTATTGGTTAAGTAAAATCTGACTTAAAGATGGCACTAGTAGAACAGTCAAGGGATCATGTAAATCCTCTGGGAACAACAATAGCCATACAAACGTGTGTGCATATCTATTTTATAGTTGTACACATATTCTTTGTTTGTGCCAAACTGGTGGGCCTACTGCCATCACCACCAGAATCAGAAGCGGGTTTATTGCCAGGTAGGTTCACACGTACGAGGAATTTGACTTGATGTCATGGTGCATACATGAAATATATAAAACAACATTTTTTTTTTAAAGTACACAGATGGCGAACTATATTAAGAACACTGTAATAAAATACCAGACACCAATAACTTGTTTCATTCGTATTCTGCTGCTTTTTTCCACTATTTCTCTGAAAAGGCTTTAAATATTTTAAAATAGAAAAAATAATTCCAGTAAATAATCTGTCATCCATCCTCATGTGCTGTTGTTGTTGTTGTTGTTGTTGTGTCAAACCTCTTTATATGTCAGGTGGCTATTCTGAGGGCTCCGTCACAAAACCAGTGCAGAGACGTGTTCATGTTTCAGACCCAGCCGTGCTCCCTCTTCAGGTTTGTTCAACCTTCCACGTAAAATGTCTGAGTTAATATTTGGTATCATTGCTCACTGTCTGATGTGTTGGTGGTTAGTCACGTGCCCCTCTTGTTCCCACCACTCGTTATGTACATTGGCAGCATGTGTGAGCGTGTTTGCACGTCGTCCCCGTTCACACATGATTAAGCAGTTTTAACAAAGTCCACAGAGACCCTTTAAACACTCGCAGCTATTTAGACTCTGGCCCTGTGTGCAGGAGGACACGGTGTTATGCTAATGAGCATTGTTATTATGTATGGTTAGTCTGTGCCATGTTTATAGTGAAGGATTAAAATGACTCAATCGAGATTAGTTGGTGAAGTTGAATTGTATTCATTCAACCTTCAAAGCATTTGAGGACTATGAAAGTTCTCATTCTGACCAGCCAGTGACGTATGTGATTTTTGGATCATTTATAAAAAAACGTCTAACTGATATTTTATTTTTGATAAATCTACCGATCATTTTAGATTAATGGTTTGGCCCAAGAAATGTCACGAAGTGTTTTTTGTTCTGAATCCTCATGGTTTATTTCCCTATTGTAAATCCAAAATGATGTTTTTTTTTTTCCGTCAGTCCAAAACTGATATAGATACAGATATTCCGTTTTTATGAAATAAAACTTCCTCTTGTTGCAGTTCTGCTGCAATTTTTTAGGTAAAAATGTTAAACCTGTAAGGCAATAACTTTTGTACTCTCAGGTTTTGTGGATGATGAGCTATAGCAAAATGCTCTCTTTACCGAACCAGAACGGTGTTTTTATAAAGAAAACACATGGGTAGAGGTTTATCCAATATCTCTTATGTTGAGCTGGAACCTAACTAAGATAAACTTCAGATACCTAGATCCACCTCTAAAACGAAAACACAGTGATGTCCTCCACTAAGGACTTTTACAAGTGTACAGTGATGCCTGTATCAATCAAGTGATTCACATCTGCTCAAATGTTATGGGTTCTCCCTTGGGCCATGCTGCTACCAAGTTTCATGAATATCGGGAAGGTTTTTCTGTTTCGCTTACAAACCAACAAGAAACTAATTTAACCGATGTTATGTGCGTCTTTCTGGCAACAGCATCCTTTTTATTAAATTGTCATTTTTGCTACTGTGACCCCAATGTTGGTTGGTTGTTGGCTCCCTCTGTTGGTGTGATTGTATGATAGAATACACTATTGCCATTGCATACAGGGGTACACGTTGGCCACTTTGGTAAACTTGGCCCATTTACATTTGGATTGCAGAACTTTTACATTTTTAAATGAACGTCACATTTAGACCTTGCCAAATGAGTTCACTTGCCTATATTGTGGTATCGGGTGTCTGTGGTGACTTTCCCACACTAGCGCCTGTATTCCTGAGCTTGCAGCATCTCCCCCTGCACCCATAAAGGAGCAAATATTAAAAGTAAAACACATCAGTTCTTGCCGGAGCAGAGCTACAGTTATTTGTTATCTAACGAGACAAAAGTGTTTTCAGAATCTAAACGGTCTATTTGTCTTTCCTCTGTAGGTTGTGTGAGGACCTAATAGCAGAAAACTCTGAGGTTTTTGAGGAGCAGCTGACCTGGCTGCCATCAAAGCTACGGAACAAAATTGACAAGCGAGTCGCCTTTTTCTCCTCTACGAAACCCGTTCTAACAGCTTGAAGACGTCGTTTAAAAAAAATTGAACAATGTCAATTACTAAAACAGAAATGTTCTTCTTTGTGTGTTGGGAATTTTTGTGTTTAATGATTTAACAAAAAAAATGCTATTGTTTTAACTTAAGACGCATCATTTGTATGTTTGTTTTTTTGCCTTATTTTTAAACAACCAGTTAAGATTTGGTAACATTTTACTCTTATTACAGTGTTTAAAAATGTTCAATCTGTTTTTGAATAAAGGACTTTATATATTGTGGTTTTTACTGTCAGTGGTTAAGAGTAAAAGGAAAGTAATCTACTTTAGGACTTCACCTTAGTATTTGAACTTGTGTAAAATTGTGACTGAAGTACTCTAATCCTAACAATGTTCCCACACTGAGTACTTCCACAGTCCCACCAAACAATGTAGTAGACCTACGATGTGTGCAGTATAACAAAATAATGCCGCAAAACTATTCTTTATTCTTTCAAAAAAGGGATTGCACATGCAAATTAAATATTTAACTTTCAATACAATTCGGCCTAAATTATGACGATATTCTTTCTCAAAATATCTTCAATGTGTTTTAGAAGATAATGGAATGAGTTATTCAAATGCAGAACATTTCATGACTTGACACTTTGAATGCATTTAAACTTTAAAGCTGAAGGACATGTACATAAAAAGATAAATGTTTCCTGAGAAGAAAGAAAAAAATGCTTTTTTTTGTTTTATAGTTAGCTTTATTTACCAATGTTTCTTTTCATTTGTGAATATTTTCCCCCTTACTTGCTCTTCCGTGAGTTTCAGTTACAGATACATCAATCTTTACTGTGACCGTTTTCCCTAAAGGGAAATGTCATTCCAACTAATCACATTTTTTGAGAACCCATCGGACACTATCACTTTTTAACCTCCAATTGAAAAAAGGAGAGTTGGGATTGATTCTTTTTTTTCATTTCTACGCGTTGATTGTGAGTTTAGGCCTGATAGTTGATGGTCACAGCAGAAACAAGGGGCATCTCATGCTGAAGGGGTGTCTGGTAGCTTTACACGGGTCGGACGTAGTTAGCAGGAAGCATGCCGCGCTGCCCCGTGCGCTGGTTGCACCCGAACATCCACCCTTCGTCTATCTGCTCCACGTTTAAGATCAGATCGCCTTCCTGCAGAGAAACTTCATCGGCATCTGCTGCCGTGTAGCTGTACACAGCCTGGTAACGTTTCTGTGGAGAGGGATCAAACAGCTGCACTGACATGACATAAAGACTCCAAACAGGGTGATTTGCATTGAATTGTCCTAAACACACACTTGTATACTGTAATACAAACATCAACGCAACTACACTGGCAGGTTGCTGACACTCAAAGTTGTGGGTCTCTTTATATCCGTTTTGCATCTCTTTCTAGTTGTTTTGAGTCTCTAGAGCTATTTTGAATGTCTTTGTTGTGGGTTTCTTTGCAGCTTTTTTGCATCTGCTCGTAGTTTTCAGTGTCTCTCTGAAGTATTTTTTCAGTTTCTTTGTGGTTATTTTGACAATCTTAATGGTTTTTCATGTCTCTTAAGTGACATTTTGTAGATTAAGGCCAGAAATTGTTACTTGTAATGACCACCGTGCACAAAGCCAGTTCCATCAAAAAAAAAGTATGCAGTTTGGTGTGGAAGAAGAGAGCCCTGACCTCAACCATATCCAACACTTTATATGAACAGGAATACAGTCTGTGAGCCAAAACTGATCCCCAGACATCAGTGTTGGATCTCTGATGCTCCCACAGCACATTAAGACCCATTGATTTGCAATTGTATGTTCAACAGTTACATAATAAATGTCAGGTGTCCATTATACTTTTGGCTTTTGAGTGTATGTTTATGTATTAGCCTTACCCCTCCACTAGGTGGTGCTACCGCAGCAGGACACGTTTCTCCGACTGGCGGCTGACTGAATCTCTCAGGGTTGCTGGGTTGTTCCTCATAGTCTCCACACACAAAGTGAATACAAAAATATATGATTACATTTGGTGATTTGAATAAGTGTGTCAGAAGGTGTAAGGATGTTTCATACCTTGTCTATTCTCAGGAGGAGGTGCGTCACTTCGAATCCTGCTCTTCTCAAAGTCTTCATGGTACTTTATCTGCACACACAGGAAGCAACACACATGTTAAAGCCACATCAAATCTGACTGCTGACCCAACGTCTCCGTGAGAGGTAGCTCACCATGTTAGGAGGTGCTGAGAGAGGAAGAGGGGTTTATGTCTGCTGCAGAGGCAACCATTTTGAGAAACCTTTAAGCCTGTGTGTTTTATGTTTTTAGATGTGGTGCATTTTATATTCTCATTTTAAAGCACTTAAAAAAAACAAGAAATGTGAAACTCAAAAACCTATGTTACATATCTCCAGCCTTACATATCTACTTTTGAACATTCAATATATATAAATTAAGTTAGCTTATTAACAATTACCTATATGCAGAGTGATTGATTAGAGAAGAATGTTGTCATTGGCTCACTCTCTCATTAAGACCTCCTTCTCTGCTCTGCTTACATTAAACATGTAATTGTCAAAGCAACCTTGAACATTTGGAATCAGTTCAGACGTTTCTTTGATCTCCAAACATACTCTACACTAGCCCCTTTAACTGCAAACAATGTTTGTCCTCCATCCTTAGTAGATGGCGCATTTACTATTTGGTCTAACCAAGGCGTTAACACATTCAAAGACCTTTATATTCACAACACATTTGCCTCTTTCCAACAGCTATCTGATAAATGTGCACTACCTAGGCAACATTTCTTCAGGTATCTACAGATTCGCAGTTTTGTTAATAATAGATTTCCTCAGTTTCCTAATCACCCAACTGATTCGCCGCTAGACACACTCCTTAGGCCGTTACCTACTCTGAAGGGAATGAGGACGTGTATTTACGCTCAGATTTATTCTCTTCGTTTGGTTACCCTGAACTCCATTAAATCTCTTTGGGAAACAGATCTTGGGGAGGAGATTTCAGAAGAACTTTGGGAAAAAGCCCTTGCTAATGTACACAAATCTTCTATTTGTGCTAGACATGGACTGATTCAGTGCAAAGTAGTACATCGCACACACTTCACTAAGCTCAGGCTCTCTAAAATATATAAGGAAGTGGACCCAACTTGTGACAGATGTAGCCAAGCACCGGCGAGTCACGCACACATGTTCTGGTCTTGTCCGGTCTTACACTCTTATTGGACTGAAATTAGGAGGAAAAGATGGAGTTTGGGAGGAAACAGAGGAAAAAGAGGGAGGAAGGAAGGAAGCTCCCAGTGGAAAAATAAGTTACTCGATTTTGTCTTTTTCACATGCAGCTTATCTCCCTTCATTCCTTTCTGCAACCACAACTCTCATGAGACAAAAAAGAGAGTGTGTGTGTGTGTGTGTGTGTGTGTGTGTGTGTGTGTGTGTGTGTGTGTGTGTGTGTGTGTGTGTGTGTGTGTGTGTGTGTGTGTGTGTGTGTGTGTGTGTGTGTTGGTTTAAGTGTGGTATGCATGAGTGTGTGTGTGTGTGTGTGTGTGTGTGTGTGTGTGTGTGTGTGTGTGTGTGTGTGTGTGTGTGTGTGTGTGTGTGTGTGCGCGAGCGAGCGTGTGTTCACAGCTGAGAGACTTTGACCATATAGGGCAGCTGCTCCTCAGTGGCCGAGGAGAAATGCCTGAAATGTGTCTCTGCAGGATCCCTCACTGCTGCCTGCTGCAGTTTGTTATTCTCTGCCAGTGTATCAAAGTAGTTTTAAGTACCAGTCCACAAATCTCCTATCTACCATCTTGTTATTGGACCAGGATGTTTTCCTGTTGTGTCTTATGGGAAATTGCTCAACTTGTTTCTTGCATCTGACCATCCTTGTTAGATTAGTTAAATAAATAGATTCAATAGATTAGTTTCTTCATTAAATTATTATAATGATATATATATGGTTATATATAACCATCAAAAGTAGATTACCCAAATTACAAAAACAAAAATGTAATTAAGTTTGCCTTTTCTATACACAATGTCCTTGTTACTTCAGATAATCAACATAATTGTTTCCCACAGATTTCCCTATTCTCTACCAAAGAAAAGGTTCCAGACCCCTGAATCATCGAACATCTGCAATTTCCCCAGTTTGCCTCTTAAATTGGCTTATTTCTTCAGTGCTCATGCAAATGTTAAGTTTCCCTATAGCAACCACTACCACAGCTTCAAAGTGGACTTGAAATGACGTCCTTGGGCTGGATACGTCATTCTCCAGTGGTTATTTAGGCCATCTCTCAAACAGGAAACTGTATAGTCATAATGTCAAACAAAATGGCTGCCCAACAGTTCTTTCTTACGTTACTGATCTGGTCTTGCGTCTTCTTCAGTCTCTGCATCTCCGGAGTGTCGACCACCACGCTGAAACATTTCCCCTTGTTCTTTTCAAAGTCCTCCTTGTAAAGAGCCTGAAATGTACAGTAAAATCAATCTTATTTTAATAATAATACAATAATAATACATTGCATTTCGAAGCGCTTTTCCAGGTGCTCAAAGACGCTTTACAGTGGTGATAAAACATGATAAAATAGAATTTAAAAGTTATTAGAACAAGATAAAATAACATTTAAAAGTTATTAAAACAGCAATACAGCATAATTCACAGATTAAAAGCCAGTCTGAAGAGGTGTGTTTTGGTCAGTGTTTTGAAAGTGGGGGGGTCAGTGCAGTCTCTGATGTGTTGTGGGAGGGAGTTCCAGAGGGTGGGGGCAGCGATGGAGAAGGCTCTGTCCCCCCAGGTTCGGAGCTTGGTTTTCTTGGGGATAGAGAGGAGGTTCGCTTCTGATGAGCGAAGGCTGCGGGAAGGGGTGTAGTGGTGGATCAGGTCGGAGAGGTAGGGGGGGGCCTGGTTATTGAGAGCTAGATTGAGAGTTATTTAGAAGAGGAATAATCCTATTTGCTTTCTTGCTGGGAGCTAGAGGTGAAGATGTATACTTCTCTTGTCCTTATTGGAAATAAGAAGCTACAACCAGAAGCTTGTTAGCTTAGCTTAGCATAAAGAATCTAAATAGCCAGACACTGTCCACAGGTAATAACATCAGCACTTCTTAAACTTGCTTACAAACACATTAGATCTTGTTTGTTTAATCCGTAGTCTTCCGAAGTCACGGCCAAGAAATAGTCTTGACACATAATCCCCAGTAACTTAATTAATTACATAAACCCCATATTTTACCTTAGGTCAGAGCCAGGCTATCTGTTTCACCCTGTTTCTAAGCTAAGCTAAGCTAAGCTACCAGTCTGCTGGGAGTTGGCTTCATATTTAACCAACCAACATGAGAGTGGTATCAATCTTCTCGTCTCACACTTGGCAAGACAGCGAAAGTCACAAACTACTTATTTGGAGTGAAATGTTTCATTATATCTGTTATATATTCAATTCATGCATATTTTTGTCCACATGGAGTTTTGAGCTGCATTCATGGTGTATTGGTACAAGTTGAAAGACATCTGGCTGTTTCTTCAATGCTCATACAATTATATTGGTGGTACTGTATGTAACACTCACTGAATTTTTGCCTATGACCCCTTAATTTGTGTTAAAGTGTACTGAACTTGAAGCCTACTTCTCACAGGGTGCATGTTAGTGTGTGCAGGTTTTACATGCGGATTAGAAACAACTGCACTTGTTGCTGATATTTATTTTGTCAGCAATGATAAATTCAATATACCCTGAATGCAGCATTGGATAAAAAATGTATTAAACAATCACTTAAAAGGGACATTTATTTGAATGACTTATTGCGAAGATTTAGTGTTATTATATTATTTGATGCTCTTCAGTTCTTGAGGCGAACCGGACGTACGTGACTGATCTGGTCTTGAGTCTTCTTCACTCTCTGCATCTCCGGAGTGTCGGCTACCACGCTGAAACCTTTGCCCTTGTTATTTTCAAAGTCCTCCTTATAGAGCGCTTGCACATTTGTTATGCATCAGTCTTTGAAATGATTCCCCTGAGGTTAGCTTCTCAGCCCAAAGAGGGTTGCTTTTGAAAATAACAGAAAATGGATTAGATATCCTGTGGTAGCACGCACAATTATGCTACATGTGATTCACAAATAAACATATACACACACTTTAGGCTATTTGTAACATTTCTTTGTACGTTTAGGCGCCGGGGAAACACTTGCAACTTAAACAAATCCAAAATGTTTACTTTAAAGTAAATCTGAGACAAAAACACATACACACACATAGTGGTGAGTCATGTTCTTGCTATGAGGAATATGCTGTCTTAGTAAGAGAGCTTAGCTGCAGAGACTTTTATGGTTATAAACAATGAGCTGGGTTGGATGAGATGAGGCAGGCGAGAGGACAGAAAGGGGGGAGAGAGAGAGAGAGAGAGAGAGAGAGAGAGAGAGAGAGAGAGAGAGAGAGAGAGAGAGAGAGAGAGAGAGAGAGAGAGAGAGAGAGAGAGAGAGAGAGGGAGAGAGAGAGGAGGAAACCGCTGTTGGTGTGAATGTGATCACAATGTTATCCTAAGCATCCTGTTGCATAATAATAATATATGTTACATGATAGTTTAAAATGTTTTTTTTACAAAACATGGAGCTAATATGTGTGGTAACATCAGGTGCTTGTTTCAGACACTTGTTATATTTTGAAAAATCATGTGGTTCCTTAAATACTTTAAATTCACATAAGTAAAGACCCTAAAGTAGCTGTAGTTTTCCCTGCAAAGAGGGGTTTGTGGTTCCCATCAAACGTTTGTGCTAATGTTTAACATGTGTGGATTGTTTTCTTGGTTCACGTTGACACGAAAACAAGGACATTGGGATGGATTTTTAAGAGAAAGTGAGATGCAGCGAAACAATACAATGTATTGGCTGGGTACTTTGATGGATTGGTTTAACCCTCGCCTTGCAGGTCATAGCAGTCCATTAAGTCTCTCAGCAAGATGCTAGAGTAGATTAACCTAGTTTAAACAAATGAGTGAAAAGGAGGCAGGGGGGAAAAATGTGCGTAGATCTCTGTAAATATTCCACATTGATAGTACGAACTGATAAATTCAATTCATGGAAAACGCTTGCAGGGGAAGAAAAGTTTTGAATTTAAACTGTGAAGTAACAACACAATCCCTAAAGTAAGATCCAAACTGTAAAGGAATCTCTTTAATTTGGTGTGACTTGCAGGGCTTAATGCTGGCTTGGACAGTGTGATGAGATTAAAGATTAAGTGCGATGAAGGCCAAGTTGAGCCAAGGCCACAAGAGAGACCAAAAGGAAAAAGAGATGGAAGTGATTTTTAAAATATGCTACAGTCGATGTTTCTGATCACTTAAATGTCTCCTATTATGCAAAATCCACTTTTTCATGTCTTTCATACATAAACATGTGTCCCCTCTGTGTAAAGAGATTCTGAAAGTTTCAGATACAAATATTCGCTGACTTTTTGTTCTGATCCATTTATATAAAAACCTGTCTGAAAATGAGCTGATCAGATTTTGGCCACTTTATGATGTCACAACGATTTTTTTTTTGGTTTGTGTAACCGTTAGCCAATCAGCAACCAAGGTAACCCCCCCCATCTTATCACCCGAATCTCCTCCTAGAGCACCATTGTGTTATTTTTAACCAAATGTCTCTCAGAGGCACGTGGGGAGGGGCTCCTTATTTTCATCTAAAGTAACAGACAGAGAATCAGCACTTTGGAAACAGGGCTGAAACAGAGGGGATCATGGGATGCTGCAATGCATGATCTGTTTGGTATTTCGAGCCAACCACTTCAGAGACATGTTTTGTATATATCTGAGACCTATAATATATCGATGAAAAACAGTATAATAGGGGACCTTAAGAAAAAACAATATACAAAGCTCAGATTTTTGTTCAGGTTAAATCCCAGACTTTTACATTGAAATCAAGCATTTCAGTCAAAAGGCTCATTTGATTCAATTAAAGGAATCCATTTGTGCTGAGAGGTGCATCCTCGTCTCCTGCTGTGAGACGGACAGAGAGCTGATTGGAGGAGACGGATAGAGAGGGAAAGACATTCCGAGTCAGGATGACTGCAACTAGATTAGGAAGGGTATTTTAGAAAGAACGCAGAGACAGACATTGATCCACGGGTGTCTCACCTGGCTGTTGAGCATGCTCTGTTGCTTGAGACGCAGATTCTCTGGAGTGTCGGCCACAATGGTGAAGGAGGTTTTGGGGTAATGCCTGAAATAACGAAAGAGTAAAACATTTTAGAATTTATATTCAGAACTAAACAACCAAAATGAATCCAAAAAAGACAACTGTAATGCAATCTTTCCTGAAAAATATAATTTGTAAGTGCCCCGATACAGAATTTTAGATTAGAATCTTTAATGATTAGAATCTTTAATGAGCACACAGCCAGGCTGGTGGAATTCGTGTTCAGTGCAGATTATTACAGCTTGTTCCATAATGAGATGTTCTGGGTTTTCTGAACTGTTTTAAGCAGGATAATCAGTGTGGTGTTAACACTCACATACTGCAGTAAGGTTTCTTCTCAAAGCCTTTGTAGGTCGTCATGCTCAGGGCCATCTTGCAGACCTCGCAGCTGAAACAACCTTTGTGCCAATACTTGATGGAGAAAAAGAGAGCGAAGAGTCAGAGACAAAGCGTAAAATATTCAAAAGTCTTGCTGATTGTTCAAATGCAAGCACTTTAAATCAGCAAAAAAGAAAGAAAAAAAATAGGACATTAATGTAACGTTAACTGACAGAGTGGGAACATTCCTTTACTGCTCTACATGAGAGCACAGCTGATTCTCCTCTTTGCTAAACAAGTGCAAATAATAAGAGATGTTACTGTGAGAAAAGACAAGATAAGAATGGTTATTGTTTTTAGATGCTATTCAAATAATAAGTTTAATTCTTTTAATTAGGGTTCAATGAGTAACATTAGATAAGATTTAAGACTTGTGTTCTATCTGTGCTCTCTTCAAAGCAACCAGACTCAATTCACAAAAAGGTTAATTTTACTTTGAAGAACATGGGAGTGTCTGGTCTCCCATTGCCTGAATTGGTTAGTCAGTGTTATTATACCAAAAACACCTGTGTCCTGTGGTCTAAAACTAATGTTTCAGTCAATGGAGTCCGGTTGCTTAAGAGAGCATAGATAACGCTTTCACTTCCCTGTCAGATAGGGCTGTCAGAGAGATAGATAAAGCAGTGAAAATATTCTAAATATAGGGTCCACTTAAACTGATAATAATAATAATTTGGGCGCTTCAATACATTTTGCCACTGCCCTGTCTATACATTGCCTAACTGTAGGTTCTTCTGTCTGTTGTCTAAATTGGAGGATTGCTGGATTAATACCTCATACAATTGCACTTCGAATATTCGAACTATCTTTTAGCAACTATAGGCCCTGTCAATTTCCAGATTAAGGTATGGATGAGAGTTCTCCAACACCATTAGTAAACTGTTCACATGATTTACTTAATGCCAATAATAAAATAACATCTTTGTTGAGATTTAAGAACTGTTTTAATGCAAGCTACATTCAATGAAGGCACATACATCATTGTGTCTTTAAATCAATTAAATCAACCCAGACTGTTACATTGATCTGAGTTTCTTTATCTAGTGAGGTTACACACACACACACACACACACACACACACACACACACACACACACACACACACACACACACACACACACACACACACACACACACACACACACACACACACACACACACACACACACACACACACACACACACACACACACACACACACACACACACACACACACACACACACACACACACACACACACACACACACACACACACACACACACACACACACACACACACACAGTATCTTGTTTTCTCTTTCTTTAAATAGCCTTTAGAAGTTTTTGGCCAATGTTGGTCAAGCGGATGTGGTTTTCCGCCTCTCGCTCCATTTTGTGTGTCTGTGTCATTAAAAAAAATGTATATAGAGTATTAGTGTTTTATCTATATGTCATTGTGCATGTGTTGTCAGCCACATAAACAGACAATCATAAAGTGGTAACGCATAAAAGATGATACTATGGCATTAAGTACAACATATTTTAGTTTAAATGACTTGTGTTGTATTATATCTGCTAGCTCTTCAATGCTAAAACAATAGTATACTTGCCTAAGTCATATTTTAAGTAGTTTAATGTACTTGAGTATCAATTTTCTGCTACTGTTTTCATTATTTTTCAGAGGAAAATATAGAGTCTTACCTCACTACATTTACTGACAGCTTTATCTAATAGTCAATCTGACATGTTCAGATGAATAGTACATGTTATCTACAAATAAATGATTATGTATTGTTAAAGATAAAGATAAAACTGATTCACTGGGAAATTCCTAGTTAAAAAAGCCCATATTTAACAGCGTCAACATTAACGTGATATCTAAATGCAATAACCAGAATCAATCACTCAAAGTTCAATATTTGAGTAGATTCGTTCTTCCATCAATGCCTGCTACATAACTTATAGTAAACTTATTATCAGACATTATTAGAGATTTATAATCTCAACGTATATTAGTGCATTTGTAATATAAAAGGGATATCTGGTAAGTGAATTTGATTTAGATTTGTATCACCTTACCTTATCAAGGCAATTAATTTTTTCTGTTGGGTAAACTGGTTTATTGCATCTTCCACAGGGCGGATTCATGATGGCGCAGGGATTCTTAACACCAAAAAACAAACAAAAATACTAATTGAAAAAGTAAGTAATAAAATAAGTGTTCAGAAGTGAAGTACAGGCTATGATGAGCAACCGGGACACGAACCGTCCTCTTCTTCGCATGCAGGCATTTCAATTAATATACCGATGCGACCTCAAGGCGAGGAGGAGTCAAACGTGAAGCACTGAGACTGCATGGTGCCTTCACTTACCATCGGATAAAGGAAGTTTCACTTGTTGTGGAAGAAGTACCAACACAACGCATAGGAGACAATCCACTAGATTAAAATACTTTTCGTTTTGATATTTTAAGTATATGATTTTGCACACATCCTTCTACTGTTTCACTGCGAGACTTTGACCTGTAATGGATTATATTTACAGATTACATGTTAGTTACCCTCCACTCTTCATTATTGATTTGAATGTTTATATCACAGTGAAAAGTTGTGGATAACGGGTTTTTGCATAGTACCTGAAGGCAGCTTCAAATGCAATAAGGAGAATCCGAAAGAACCTTAAAAGGAGCAAACGAGTACCCAAACAGAGAAAAGTATTACAACTACATTACAGTAAGAACGACTGCTATGAATACGTACATATCGGGACCTTATGTTTTCAATCTTAAAACAGAAACTCATTACAAACTGTGAATGAAATAAAACACAAGAGAGGACTTAGTGACTTGGGTAAGTGTGTGTTGGCGTCCTCTGCTGGAGAATGTGAGACACTACAACCACTATATTGTTTACACTGTGAACTTACATTTTAGATTACGTTATGACTAAAAACCATAGAGGTTATCTTTCTACATGGCTTTTTAAGTGTGGTGATATACAAAGAACCATCATACACCTTCAACTTAACGTATAATCTTCAATGTTTAAATACTCTGTTTTTTCCATATAATTATCATCGGGGGTATAGCTCAGTGGTAGAGCATTTGACTGCAGATCAAGAGGTCCCCGGTTCAAATCCGGATGCCCCCTCTTTTCCAACTTTTGTACTACTTATTTGAAACTACCCGGTGCTTGTGAAAGAAAACACTTTTCGTTTAGAAATGTGCTGAATCACCATCACCATGTAACGTTACGTTGAGGTTATTTTTTCAGTTACTTTTATATCATTCATTTTCAACAGGGTTGCTAACTTTGGGCACCTGGCTGGAGTGAGATTTTGATATCATGGGTTTAAATCAAGCGGCAAACCGGGAGCCGGGAAGCCAATACGGAAGTGTCACACACTGCAGTTCATATATTGGCCGATAGGCGATGGCTGCAGAAAGGAGCAATTTCCATAGACCCCCATGTTAAAATGCCCAACTTTACAGCAGAAAAAAACATGTTTCTCTCCCTGGCTCCATACATTTTATTATCGATATAGTTAGATTCCACCTTCATGATTATGGATCTGAGAGTGAATTGTTTTCTAACGCGACCCTTTTATTTATATTAGGTCTTAAAGTGTGTGCATAAATTAGGGCGTGGTCACGTTGAGTGACGGCTCTGTCAAGTGCCTGCCGCTGTTAGCTTCTTGTCTCTCTGCTAGCTGCTCCGTGAAGCTAGCTACAGGGACTCTGCCTGCTCAGCTCATCCAGGAAACACAACTTGAAGCCGGCCGTGGTTGTTTGTTCTTCATGCTTATATATCGGACTATTGTGACTCGCTCTGCGGTTAAAACAGACGGTGCATGAATGCGGTAAGTGAAATTCAAGTGCTTTATTTATGTGTTAATGATCTTAATCAGCTACGTAATGAATGGTAAGGCTTGGGTTAGCATGTAAGCTAGTGGTAGCTACATCGGTGCTAACGATGCTAATCGTAGCCTCCAAGTTAAAATCATAGACTGTATATATAAAGGTTAAAACGAAATAGACAAGTGTTAAGTGGGATAATACTGTTGAACAAACGGCTTCTGTTTGAGGTTGATAAAATAAGGTTACATCCTTGTAACTTCGAGATATTTTATTATGTAGGAGGAACTGTATGCATCGCTAAGGTTAATTTAAATTGGCTATGCTCAAGTATGTAGACAAGTTAATGTCGAAGTAGTTATGTGAAATCAACCTCACAATAAGATGTGTGTATATTACAATTATTAATGTCATATTTCAAGATGATTACTTAGATATTACAATATGGTTGATTGAGCTGGAGCATTATTGAGCTTACACCTTAACGTCACAGTCATCTGAAGAACGAACCAAAACCTTGTTGTTTTTATTAATTGCATTACCAAATGGGTATCAAATAAACGGTAAGCATTGGTAACACAACTTCCAAAGTTACAGTAAAATAAAAAGGACCCTGACTCGGACAATACACAATCCAACATGTCCAACGGAAGAGAATCAGTTATATTGTTTGTACACATGGTACTTTACATATATATATCTGTTTGTTTAAAGTGTCCAGGTGATGCAGACAGGCTGGACCAGAGAGTGAGAGACAGAACTGGACTCCTCACAGCAGTGAACTTCAGCACAGGTACAAAGACTCTTTTTTTCTTACTGTACAAATAATCAAGAAAGATATTGGTTTAAATGAATGAAGTATTGACTTGAATACACTGATATACATTCCAATAAACAATACTAAATACTAGATCACCTACACATCATTTAAGTTGAGGGGTTTTTCCATGCAAAAAGTTACATTTAGATATTTAGCAATATGACTTTGTCAGCTTTCTAATGTAATGTATTGAAGGCAAAGATTTATCTCTCAATATTGTCTGTAAAAACGTGGTAAAAGTGATTCTTTCAGTGAGACAACAGAGCAAGCTTCTACAGTTGCACTACGTTTTGATAACAGTTAAATATTATTTTGATAATAACATATATTTCAATGTTGATGAATATCATACTGTTCATTCATAATCTGATTGTCTTTGTAGCTCATTGTTTAAATAAAAAAAAAACATTACAATTACAAAATAATGATATCTACAGCCCCTAAACACACAAACACACAAACACACCGCTTTCATAAATAACACACTTGTTCTGCAATAATATGTTTTATGTTTCCTGTCATTTTTGTTAGGAAAGGACATGCCTGAAAGACACGACATGTTCTCCTTCTCTGAGGGTCAAGAAGAACATCCAAGAGGATCATTAAAAGCTGATGCTATGAGATGTTAAGACCAGTACAGGACATTCACTATAAACAACTTTTATTGTAAAAACAGTCAGCTGATCGAATGCAGCTATTTCCACATCTACACTCCATCAGCTGATTATTTCTATTTGCCTCACTTTATGAGCTTCACATCACCTGTGCCTTGTACCGCAGAGTTTGCAACGTCACAAATAAATGGGGCCAAACTTCAGTCAGATGTGAATGTGTAATCTAACATTTTCAGTAAGAATAATGGACAAAAGGAGAGCAAATACAAATACAGTTTATTGAAATGTGAACCAAAAGTTAATCAAATGTTTTAAATAAAAAGCACATATGGACAGAAGGTGTAAACCTATTAAATGTATAAGTAAACACATTTAGTCAAATAAAGTGACAGACTAGGCCTGTGCAGTTGGTGTCAGCTTTGCCCAGCATGGGCTCCTTCATCAGCCCTGGTCCTCCTCGCAGAGGAAAGACCCTCAGTCCTCTCCACACCAACAGACAGGACATCCATCACACGGAGGTTTCTCCCTGAAGTCTCTGCAGCCCTCTGGACACCATGCTGTCTCAATCCGTCCACACTGAATATGAGAGGGGGAAATGAAAATAATAAATGCTTTAGACAATAAGAAACATAAAGTTGACTGTTGAATTGCTCAGTTTTTTTAGATTGTCAATACTATTACTGTATAACTAATATATCAGGTTAAGAGGCACATTCAAATAAAGATTGGTCTTTAAATACATTTTGTCTTTTGAATTGTTTGTCTAAAGTCAAGGATCTAGAACTGGTACTTATTTTTAATGATACAGTCTGGTTATTATGCTGTTGGCCTCACAGGTAAGAGCACTAACTAGCTACCATCACATGTACCTTAGCTTGACTTAAATGTATTAAACGTATGGTTAAGTGATATCAAAATATAAATAACTAATGTCATGCAAACATATTAATATTTGCTTGATTCCAGAGTTGAATTTAGCACAATTGCATACAAACGTTAAGGGGTTTTAAGATTCTGAAGTATTATGGTAAAAACTCAATAACTTAGATTATTATTTATAGTTTTGCTGAATAGTTTCATGGCCGCTTACCTTAGAAACGTAAAATGCGACGGCAGTGTGCAGATGGGGAGCATGTTAGCTTAGCTTGGTAGCTTCAGCTAGCTCTGGAACTTCCAGCTGGGTGGCAGCAGGTCCCGCCTCGGCTCCGCCTCTTTGCCCTTATTTGGAGCAGGCTGAAGAAGGCGGGAGTTTAACTCTGACGTCACTGTTGAGCCGTTAGTGGCCGACTCTGCCTACTAAGGGCTTCACGGCAACTCTGCAGAATCCTATGGGTGACGTCACGGACCCTACGTCCATTTATATATACAGTCTATGGTCAGTGCTGGAATTGGGTCGGTACTCACCGGTACGCAGTACCGGCACTTCTGGTTCTGACCCATGGAGTACCGGCACTTCTTGCTCAGTACCGGCATGCTGGCGGTATTCCGGTACTCATGCACCGTGCCAGTACTCAACACTCTCCCCGCCGTTCTTATTATACATCCATATATATATACAGCCGCCCGGTACTCAGTAGATGCGTCATGAGGTGCCGAACGGACATTCTCATCGCTCTAACCGCTGGAGTTTCACAGCGGCTGTCAGCTGTTTACTCCTGTCATTCAAACAGAACGTGCTGGAGAGGGGGCGGGGCTTATCTTCTCCATGTAAATACTGTGGTGGAAACGACTATGTCAAAATTAGTCCGTGATTTAATAGTAATACACGTTTCAAAATAACAATAATAATAATAATAATAATGCCAAAGTAACAACATACTGAAAACTGTTAGTAAAACCATGTTTTAATGCTTTACAATTTACATACCTATATGCACGTGTGTTGTGTTTATGCAGTGCAACTCCCACCCAGTGGGTGGCTATGTAGAGTGATAGAACAGAGCAGGCAGGAAAGCAAGTCACGTCACAAATGAGCATTTCTAAAATGTTAGCGTGGATTAATAAAAGTGCAAAAAGACAGCGGTTGTCGCCGGAAGAAACTTCAAATACAGAGAATGCTGTGCCTGTGTTGGAAATTGTGTCTGATGGGGAGCTTTCTTTGGTTGATCCTCCTGCTCCAAGTTCTAGTGCATTAGCATTAGCACTAGCTCCGCCGCCTCCTCCAGAGCCTCTAACGTTAGCTGCTGCTGGCGCAACTGCCACCACCAACACCGGGCAAAGCGATGCACCTGACTGCTGGACAACGGACCAGGTGCAATATTTTTGCAAGACCAATGCATGGCTCCTTCTTAAAGATAAGAAGCTAGGATGTCGGATATGCAGAGATGTCAAATCTTTGGGAATACACACTGGACAAGGACTGAAACTGTCAACTGAATGGGGTGAGTGTGCAGTGTCTCATTTCGGTGTTGACAAGGGCAAACAACAAGCTAGCCTGAGAAAAAAAATCAAAGAACATAAAGAATCACAAGCCCATGTACAAGCTGCTGACATCCTTACATCTGCTTCACGTGAAACTATTCAACATCAAGTGCAGTCTATGCATAAATCTGAATTAGACACCACTATCAGAGTTTTTCGAACGGCATATAAAATTGGCAAACATAGCCGGCCATTCACAGACATGCCAATTGATTTGAATGTACAGAAACTGAATGGGCTGAACGTGGGCAGGGTTTTGCACTCCAATAAAACCTGTGGCGAAATCATCGACCACATAGCTCATGAGCTGAAGAAAAAAATGGCAAAAGACATTACAGAAAACCAAAGAAAACTCTGTGTTTTGGTCGATGAATCTACCACTATTAGTGGTAAAACGGTGCTTGTTGTGTGTCTACGCTCAGCATTAGCTGATGCTGAGCCCGAAACGTTTTTTTGGGAGCTGATCGAGTTGGATGGAACAACGGCTGATGACATCACAAAGGCGTTAATGGAGTGTCTTGGAAGAGATTTTAACGAGGACTTTTTAGGTCAGTGTTTCGTTTCTTTTGCATGTGATGGGGCTTCAGTCATGCTAGGGAAGAGAACAGGCGTTGCTACCCAGTTGTGTAGTAAATTCCCAAGCCTGTTTGTGTGGCACTGCTCCAATCATCGTCTAGAGCTGGCAGTTGGGGATGTGGTCAAGGAGGTCTCAGGGCTCAATCATTTCCAGATCTTTTTTGACAAACTCTATTCCTTGTTCCATGCCTCCCCCAAAAATCAGAGGCAGTTAGCGCAGTGTGCGCAAGCAGTCGGACAGCGTCTCCTGATGATAGGGCGTGTTTTGTCCATCCGCTGGGTGGCTTCAAGTGAAAGGAGCGTCAGAGCAGTCTGGGAAAACTACCGAGTGCTTCATGATCACTTCACAAATGCTGCAAACGACACGAGCAGGGATTCCAGAGACAGAGCAAAGTACAAGGGCCTGGATGATGTGCTCACATCTGCAACGTTTGTCAGCAATCTGGGACTGATGTACGATGCGCTCACAGAGCTCAGCGACCTCTCTCGGCAACTCCAAAAAAGAGAGATGACACTGCCTACAGCAGATAGGCTCTTAACTCGAGAAATACGAGTTTTTGAATCCATGGTCACCATGACTGGCCCACACATGACTACAGTTCATACAGCTCTAGCTGAGAAGTCCTTCAAGGGTGTTGCCCTGCCCCTGCGTGAGAATGGCAGGCTTGTACAGATTCATGCAGGTCAGTTTTTCCGCAGTATGGTAGAGAATCTGAGACACAGAATGACTTCCACAACCTCCTCTCATGTCAGCACAAGAGAAATCCCATTACATGGCCGGGAGGCCCGGGACAATCAGCTAATCCAGGACATGAAAGTTATCCATCCTGGAAGTTGGCCTGAAGAGGAGTTAGACGTACAGTATGGGGACGTAGAGGTGCTACGTTTGTGCGAAGTGCTGAAAGTGGACAGAAGAGAGACTGTTCAGGGCTTTCGCGAATACAAGGAAACCAGGGCATCCCGTACACCTGCTGCCATGGAGCCTCTACTGAAAGCAGTCCGAACCATCGCTGTCTCCCCTAGTGAGTGTGAGCGGGCATTCAGCTGCATGAACGATATCCTTACTGCAAAAAGGAATGCTCTCTCTGTCAGCCGACTGTCCAGCCTGGTTTTCATTAAATGTAATGGACCATCACTAGGACAGTTCAATCCGGAACAGTATGTGAGGTCCTGGCTGGCAAAGGGAAGGAGAAGTGCTGATGAAAGAGCCTGTCCAGCTCCAGCCCCTGATACTGATGTCCCCAAGGCCTTCTGGAGCCTTTTCTAACAATGTGAAGTATATTGCAAAGCAGCTCACCCAGTGAGAAGACTTTTGGCATAATGTGCCGATTTGTACAGATCCTGGAGATAGAAGGACTTCAGACCAACCAGGGAGTTATCTGATCAGCTTGGTGTTCAATGTAACTCTTTACCATGGCTCAGACTTTGTTACTTGCAGTTACAGTTTCTCATTTTAGATTGTGCAAATTTTGCATTTGTTTTTACATGTTCTTTGTTCATGCTCTTTATCATTTTTCTGAGTTGGAAAGTTAGATTGCATCATAGTTTACTTTATACATATTTGTATTCTTCAGTGGTGAAGTATATTGCAAAGCAGCTCAGCCATGTGAGAAGACTTTTGGCACTTTTTCGTTTTCTGAGTTGGAAAGTTAGATTGCATTCAAAATGTTAAAGCTTTTTATAAAAAATGCTTCTGACCAGAGCTTTGTTTCCTTGTCATTAATGTTGAACACCACCAGAGGGGCTCTCACCTGAAAGGTCTCTGCTTCATGTGTCTTCAGCAGAAGATCTAGACTTTGATTGCTATATTTTCAGTTAATATTGACCTTACTGAGCTTTAGCCATATCCACTGCCTATCATAAAAAATGTTAAGTACAGTGAACCTTTCTAAAATATACAGTAGTAAAGAGACAAACCCACCAGCATTATAGTAGCCAAATTCTTGTTTGTGGGCTGTATATATAAAATTGACTTGAAAGAGTTGCTGATTTTAGAGTACTGGCACCTTTTTCATTCCAATTCAAGCACTGTCTATGGTTTAAATACACATATGCGCACGAAATTACTGCTATCGTGTCAGCAGCGGGACCTTAGCATATATATAGGATATATATACAATATATGCAAATACACAATATTGGACACAGACTATAAAGGACACACAGTTTAATTCACTAATGAAAGTCAAACACATGTTTATTTCCACTGTTTTATTGTGTGCCTGTCGCGATAAGCAATTAATTCAATCATCGTACACTCACAGAAATGAATCATGGTAGAGTTTATTTTTAAGCATTTACATCTATTTGATTTTATTTAAATACTCATATTTTTTAAATTTATGTATTGAAATTAATTATAATCTGTATAATTCCTGTCAATTCTAAAATATATTGAATGTAATTACTTAGAGGTTAAACAATAGCAGGATCGATAAATAAAAATGAACTCGATAAATTGCCATTTACATGAGGATGTGACTCACAGTTTGAAAGGATGTACTTGAATTAATATTATATATTAGCATTATGTCAGTCTAAAATGGTCATACAACGCTGCCGACAATATTATCGTTTATCGCAATAATTTCTGGGAAAATGTATCCAACAAAATTAATTTGTATCGTGAGAGGCCTACATGAAACACACAGACACAAACAAATCTACAGACTTACTCCAAACTGCCAAATATATTAATTAACACACTCTCACTCTCATATACTCTTTGACTCTATTTTTGCCTAGTAGAACAATAAGCAGCAGACTTTTACTTGTTATCATTTCTACTGGATCTTAGAGGTTTAGATTATTTCCCTGTCTCAATCCAAATTGAACTGTATCAAATAAAAAGGCACGTTTGTCTTGTAGTAAATAAAAAGGGCGACCTGGAGCCAATCCTGCAATTTCCCCACAAGTGAAAGAGTTGACATGCTGAAAACCCAACCCCTGCAGGGGGGTCTGGGGGGATTCTCCCCCAGGAGATTTTTTGAAATACTAACATAAAATACACATTCTGGTACTCTCTTGAGAAGAAAAATAAATAAATCTATTACTACATATTTTAAAAAATGAATGCCATTTTAGTTTTTTGTTACTTTGTTCTGAAAGCTGAACCTGCTGCTCCTCACAGAGAGAAGACGGAAGAGGCTGTGAATTACTTTACATTGTGGATAAGGGTGGATAGCCCCCATTCTTCTGTGTGTCAAAATGAAAGACAGCCCACACACCTATCAATCATCAAACCGTGGGGTCTTATTTCATTACGTGTTGATTTCTATCAACACGTAATATTGTATCGATGTAGCCCTACAGCAAAAGTATTCTCCGTCGGGACTTCCTGCAACAACACCACGCCGTTATCGTGATTCTGATTGGCCAGAAGACATTATCAAAGATGCTCTATTGAGAAGACGATCACTACGTGACAAAAGTTTTCAAAACCGTTTCTTGTCTTCGGTATTCTTGTTTTTAGCGTGAGAATAGTTTGGGCAGCGTGAGAGCGTGAGATTGAGAGTGAAAGCGTGTGTCACACGCCAGATGCGTGAGAGTTGGCAACCCTGTTCTCATTCATAACACTCCGTTCGATGTCTCACTATGGGATGCGCCTCATCGCGGAGCAAACAGAAGCATCAATCTCATTACGCCAATCCTGATTGGCTGGTGATATTGACGTCAACGTCAGGGAATCACCCCCGATATGTAGCTTGCGCCACGACGCAAGCTACTTATCTTTATCTCAAACACCTCTTGAATCAGTTTTATCTTTATCTCAAACACCTCTTCTCGCTTCAGAGCACATCTCTATAGTAGCCGGACAAGCTTAATGGTCCACAGACTGAACCCAAATATAACCATTTCGGTCGACGGGCGCTCGCCGGCTACTCCTTCTGCTTTGCAGGAAGACGGTAATACTAACGCCAGTTAGTATTGAAATCGACCTCGCCCTTCTCTTCCCCGGAAAGTAAGGTAGGTCTGATTTTTTTCAAGCTAGCAACACACCTGTGCGGGCAGTGTGCCCGTTTCACCCGAAAGAGCCTCCACCGACGGCTAGCACACCAAGCTAGCTTGTTGGAACAGGACTCCCTCATGTCCACTGATTCGCAGTTTGGCAATCAAGACACGGGGGCGTCCGCCACAGAGACTGAGCCCCTCACTGTGTCGGTCTGGGGCTCACTAACAGCGGCAGCTGCGGAACCGGGATCCCACGCCGTGTCAGGCCGGGACCCGGTGGCGGCAAGATACGCGGGAACGGAGCCCCACGCCTCACCAGGCGGGAGCTCCCGGCGAGACCTCACCATGGTCTCGCCCGCGGAGGATGTCCTGGAATTAGACTACATGGAGGACGAAGAGGACACCTGAGTCCCTCCTGTCTGATTCGGATGAGCAAGAAGAAGATATCTTCATGTCATCGGCTCAAACGGCAAAGCCGGGAGCAATGGCTGCTCTCCCGGGCGATAGCACACCAGCTTCGCCCTGTCTGAGCATGGACCTGCAGGCCGCATGTCAGCGCACTGCGTCCAGGCTAGACATCCCGTGGCCCGAAATGGCCAAAGAGACCGCCAGGTCCCGTTACGAGGGGAAACATTCTCCCCAAGCAACGAGGACAAGGAGGCAACTCCTCCCGGTCTTCCCGGAGATGTTGGATGAGGTGTCGGTCTCGTGGAGGGACCGACCCTTTAGCAACAAGGCCTCAATCCAGGGTGCCTCCTCCCTAGACTGCGACGGTATGGAGAGGCTCGGCCTGCTCCGCATACCGCCGATGGAACTGCTGGTGGCAGCCCACCTCCTACCGAGGATGGGCCCGTCACCAAGCAGGAACCCCACGCTGCCAGCGAAGGTGGACCGTTTCCAGTCAACCATGACTGAACGGTCCTACAGAGCCGCAGCGTTGTCCGCCAGGGCTCTGAACGTTTCCTCACTGCTAACCGCATACCAAGCGGAGCTCTGTGAGGATATGTCGAGTAATCCTGGACCAGCCGTTCTGGACGAGTTGGCCGCGGTCATAGACATTTGTCTCCGTGTCCAATGCTGCACCGTCCAGGCCACGGGCAAAACAATGGGGATCATGGTAGTGCAGGAAAGAGCTAGATGGCTCAACCTCACCAACCTCCCAGACCGGGAAAAGGAGGATGTGCTTGACATGCCCATCGTTCCCGAGGGGATTTTCGGCTCCGCTCTTGCCTCCATGCAGAGGAGATGCGAGTCGAAAAAGAAGGAGGACGAGGCCCTCCACCTCTGCCTCCCTCGAAGGGCCCAGCCGCTGCCTTCGCAGCGGCAGCCCTTCGTCCAAGCTGCCCCGAACCCTGCTCGGTTCAAAATACCGAAAACGCAGAGGTCGCAGTCCGCCCGAGTCCCCAGCCCAGGCAGGGGACGAGGGCCTTCTCTCAGAGGACACCATGTCCTCGTGAGGACAGACAACACGACCACAGTATCGTGTATGAACCGCCAAGGGAGGTTGCGTTATCTCCAGTCACACACACCGGCACACAGACTGATCCCTTGGAGCGGCAGACGTCTCCTCTCTCTGAGAGTGACGCATGTACCAGGAGTGATGTACCTCGGGACAGAACTACTGTCCAGAGGTGCACCACTCTATGCAGACTGGACTCCACATCCAAGGATCGTGAGTCCGCTGTGGGTGCGTTACGGCAGAGCCGCGTTAAATCTGTTCGCATAAAGAGAAAATGCTCAATGACAGCTGTTCTCTTTAATGCACGATTTAAACGCACCGTTAGGCGTGGACGCACTCGTACACGATTGACCTCCGGGCCTTCTGTATGCGTTCCCACCCCTGGCTCTGATACCCCCAACTCTGGCCAGAGTGAAGGAGCAACTCCACACACTTATCCTGATGGCTCCGCCCTAGCCCGCAACGTACGGGCTGGAGGAGATATATCAGCTGTTGTGCGGGCAGCCATGGCAGCCCCCACCACGCAGGGACAGATTGTCTCAGGCGGGGGGGAAGATCCTTCACCCACGCCCAGAGCGCGGGGCACTATGGGCCTGACCCGTGAGTGGTACAATCTGAATACAGTGGGACTCCCTCAGAAGGTGATAAACAATATTCAGAGTGCGAGAGCTTCCCCCACCAGGTCTCTTTATGACTGTAAGTGGAGGGTGTTTGAGGAGTGGTGCCTTCAAGAAGGACACATCTCCTTTCAATGTCCTGTCAGGGTGATTTTATCATTTCTACAGGACTTGATCGATAAACACAGAGCTTTCTCCACAATCAAGGTGTACCTGGCTGCTATTGCTGCATGCCATGTGGGCTTTGAGGGTAAGACGGCTAGCCAACATCCTTTGGTCTGCCGTTTTATGAAGGGAGCTCGCAGGCTCCTCCCTGTCTCCAGGTCGCTGGTGCCCTTATGGGACCTGACAGTGGTTTTAAATGGGCTCAGAATGACCCCATTTGAACCCCTGGAAGGAGCTGACATGAAACATCTGTCACTCAAGACAGTGCTGTTACTGGCCCTGGCATCCGCCAAGCGGGTCAGTGATATTCATGCGCTGTCTGTACATCCTTCATGCACTCAGTTCGCCCCAGGGCAAACGAGAGTGTTGTTGAAGCCCAACCCTGCCTTTACACCAAAGGTGGTTGGTTCGTGTACCCCAATTGACATTGAGGCATTTCCTCCGCCGCTGGTTTCCTCCGGGGAGCAGCAGCAGGATTGCAAGCACCTTCGGGTCTGCGGGCTCACTCGACTCGGGGCCTGGCTACATCCTGGGATTTGTTCAAGGGTGTTTCCATCCAAGACATCTGTGCAGCGGCGAGCTGGTCCTCGCCGCTCACTTTTGTCCGCTTTTACAGGCTAGACGTCTCCGCTCCAAGCGTGGCCCGAGCAGTGCTGGGCACCTTGTTGAGTCGGGACTCTACCTGTTAAGTTCTGGTTGGTTGGTGATTTTCGAGATAAGCTCGTCTGGCAATACTGGCTACAATTCCCCATAGTGAGACATCAAACGGAGTGTTATGAATGAGAACTATAGGTTACTTACGTCAGTGGTTCCCTAACGGTGTGCCGCGGCACACTGGTGTGCCGTGAGTCAAATCCGGGTGTGCCGTGGGATTTTGTGACAACCATACGTTATTATTGCAATATACAACTACACAAAAATAATTATTTTTTAATTTACTATATCAGTACTTTGTAGGTTTATATGTACGTAATCTGCGCGACTTGCGCGCCCACATCTCCACGTGCAGTGCTGCATAAACATGGCTGAGTCAGCGATAACTTTCGAGGGGTGGAGGTATGCTCATTATTTTTGAGTTCGTCTGAAGAATAGACAGGAATATGACGGTGAGATGCAAACTGTGTCCAGACCAGAAGCTGTTATCCACTGCTGTAAACACCACGTCAAACCTCAACAAACACTGAAGGATAAAGATAAGGCAAAAAGTAACTGTGAATATAAGATATAGTAAATCCTGTTATAGGAAACGCTAAAAACATTGAGCTGTCTGAGTGGAAAAATAACGTGTTAAAGTTTACTGCTGGCCGGCTACATCCTGTTATCTTCAAGGACAGAACACCATGGTACGGTATTTGGGGCCCTGAGCCACACCAGGTGCAACTGTCTTGTGAGAAAACCAGTTAAAACAGGTAATTAGGAAAAGGGAGTATGGCCCTGGCCTGACCTTAGCTAAAACTGGGTGTTGCTGGGCAGAAAAGGCAGGTTGCAGCACAGAGAGCACCAAAGGTGGGGGCTTCACAGCAAATACTATAAAGAACAAGATATATTCAGAATTCGGGACTCACTTCAACTGGGATCTCACACTGACGAGCTTGTCACGGTGGGAACTCAAGAAGGGGTCCAAGGCGCTGGCGTTTTGTGGTGTAATATGGATTGATATATCTTTGTTGAACTGTGTAATAAAGTGCTTATTTGAAGAAACAATCCATTGGAGTGCAAAGTCTAGTTTTGTACAGCTAACAGAGAATAGTGTCTAGGACACAATTCCTTTTCCCTCAGAACTAAGAAAGGTCAACGGCAGATCCGGACGGCGACCCCGCTCTGGCCATATCCAAACGATCTGCGCGGAGGACGGACCTGGTCCGGTAGACTCCAACAACACCTGCAAAGAACACATGTTTTTTTGTTTATATCACAGTCTGTTCTTCTTCTCTGTCTTCCGGTTATTGCCTGGTTTGAAGGACAAATACACACTACCGCCGCCTGCTGGTAAGGAAAGTTATTGCCACTCACGCATGCGCAGTTCGTACGTGCTCGGCGAGTAAAGTAACGAGTTACTTTATGTAGATAGTAACGAAGTAGTGTAATATATTACTTTTTTTTAAAAAGTAATATGTATTATATTAAAAATTAGTAACGACCCCATCTCTGGAGTTGGCGTTCTCTGTCTGGTTTAAATGAGTGTGTTGCTGCTTTGATGAAGCCTAATTTGATAAAGTTTCAAATTAATTTCTGAAATATTTCGTTAATAAATATTTCATGAGTAATATAGTTATTATTTCTTTATTTGGTAAATAATTATGCACATTTACAGATATTTTACATGATATGAGTGATAACACGTGTTATAAGGGCTATTTTGCACAATAGGTGTGCCTTGAGATTTTTACTTGTCCTTTGGTGTGCCTTGGGCAAAAAAAGTTTGGGAACCACTGACTTACGTAATCCCAGTTCTCAGAGTAACATGAAGTGAGATGTCTCACCAGACGGCCCTCCTTGCTATGGTGAAGCGAGAAGAGGTGCTTATTTTGAATGTCGCATGCGTCGTGGCGCAAGCTAGTTATAGGGGGTGATTCCCTGACGTTGACGTCAAGATCACTAGCCAATCAGGATTGGCGTAATGGGATTGATGCTTCTGTTTGCTCCGCGATGAGGCGCATCCCATAGTGAGACATCTCACTTCATGTTACTCTGAGGGCTGGGGTTACGTAAGTAACCTATAGTTTTCAACCTCTTTTTCCCCCGTGTGCTTGCCTTATTTGGACAATTCAACACCTCGTTCTCTTCAGAATGGTACGTCCTAACTGCACTTTTGTCATTCAGGTGTGCATCTGTGCAAACAAAGTGTTTCAGTTAGCATTAGCCAATACATGTCCCACGTGTTACTGTCTTCGCTTAAGTTTGCGACCATTAAGTAAGTAGTATAATTAGTTGTTTGTTCGTCACTTGAGAAGACAATGTCACGTATTTTCCATGGCCTGCTAGCAGGGGTCATGCTAATTAGTTAGGAACAATTAAGAGCAACTTACGTTAGCAGCAGTGTTAGTTAGCTTTTTTAAAAGGTGCAGACCTCTTTTAAACGTGTCATCTTTATTCATTTGGAAAGCTAGTTATATAACGTTATATGTTAAGTACAGGCAGCGAACGTGTCTGCATGATAATTCAGTGTTATTTTAACATACATTTCTGCTTTAAACAAACACTATGGAGACATATGTCTCAGCTTGTTACATACGTAAACATTGATTGATTGATTGATTGAAAAGTTTATTAACAGCTTGTATATTGGGTACAGTACAACACATCCTCACTCCCAGGTCGGCCTATGTTGTCGTTATGTCAAGTCCCCTGTGTCGGCTTTTTCCAAAGCAAGGGGGGGGGCCTTAGCGTCCATTTTCAACGCAAGGGGGGGGCCCTTAGCTTTCCGGGATGTCCATATGCTTCTATGGACGCTCATGGAAGCACGGCATTCGTTTGTGTCAGCTGCCCTTAAAGGCAATGTGAGCGTCCATTCTCATTGGATAACGGAGAATTGTACACCCGGAAGTAAGTATTCCCCTTACTGTCGATTTATTTTACAGTGATATCTGCACTACTCATCGACTAAAAAACACCAGATTATCCTTGTTAATTACACAACATTGATTGGTTTAAATTGTGTGCAATGCTTTTGTATTTTTCCCCTTCGATTCGGAGAAACAAATATTTTTTCGGAGTAAAGGATGGCAGAAGACACTACACTACCCAGAATCCCCAGCTATCGTTTGGACTACACCATGTGCTCTGTTTGACAAACCCCGTGATAGTCCTCAAGCTCTGTGATTGGAGAGTGTGCTCCGAGGGTTACCAAGCCTCGAACAGCACTTGAAATGGGATGGAACCACGGCAGACTGTCCAAAACTGGATTTGAACGGGTCCACTGCGTCCCCCCCTCCCCCACCCCGTCCCCAGAACTACACATGCTGGCTATTATGTTTCGCAACATGTTCTCTATCTATGGCACGTATCTATTGGGAGTTGTAGTTTTAAAAGACGTTTTCGTATTTCCCATAATAAATCCCTGGAGGTTTAGGTGATAGGAAACACTCACATTTAAAACATATAATTAATAAATGGGTGAAAATTGCTTGTGCCCATAATGGGCAGCATTAATATATATACCCACATGCCAGCTAAGGTCAGAAGAGCTTTATTTAACAGCTGGTCTTATGTTTGTGACCCCTGTTGTTAATTGATAACATTACATTACATTACATTAATTGATAAGCCTGAAACATGCACTTGTCAAGGTTCAGAGGCACATTTTGCAAATATGGCAGTAGCCATCGATCGGCTTAAGATAAGATATACTTTATTGATCCCAAGTTGGAACATTTGCATTACATCAGCATGTGTAACAGTTAAAAATGCAGTGGTGTTTATTTGTAAATCATTTAGTATAATCACACAAATTCTGTGTTTTATATTCAACAATTCTGTGTTCTTTATTTATTTATTGTTCAATACCTGACAAGGCCGGAGATGAAATATCTACATACATCTTATAAGAGTATAATACATGAGGTATAATATCATATCATATTAACATTGCTGGAGGTATGCACAAATATTGATAGATGTCTTGTAATGCACTATTGAGGAACCTGCGACCCAAGTTTTTCATTCAATGCATACATTTAGTTGGGTAGGCCTATATGATATGTCAATAAACCTTAGAAAATCATGAAATCTTGAAAGGGATGTGCAAAATAGTCATTATAATATAGTCTTTAATTAACTATTAGTAGAGAATAACGAGTAATGAATATACTTTATAGGGATCCTATTAATATCTAATAATAAAAATAATGAAATTCAATAACATGCTTTAACCACTAGGTGTCCCTTTATATCAGCTGTGCACCTTTATGGTGTAAATACAGCCTATCTACCAATTGGATCAAATATAAAAGTCAGCCGAATTAGTGTTGATACTGCAAGGAGACGTATTGTGTGAAAAGAAATGTAAGATGTTGTTTAATGGCTGATATATTTATGATCCACGTCACGTTTTCAGTTCCTCATGTTTGTCTAGAAGTCTTCTCATCAGGGCTCTATAAATACAGAACTACGGCAGATATGTAATATTTAATGCAGCCGAACCGTGTATTACAATGCCGGTATGTGATGACTTTCAAAGAGAAAAGCAAGCACACTCGGAATAAAGTATTATTTTATTTTTAAAAAATGTTTTCGGTCTGTTTCCGGTATTTGTTAATGACGATGTGCTCTGAGATGTGAGACTGGAATTGCACAGGGGAAAATAACGTAGGCTATCTTTAGATGCGGATTTTGTTAAACTAATATGTTTGCGCTGTGGACCAACACTATACATTGACGGGGAAGGGGGTAGCAATAAAGATAACACCATTAAACAGTTACACAACATAACAGAAATAATATCGATAGCAGCGTCCCTAGCAACCACCTTGGTCTCAATGAAAACGTTATGGACGCAATTTCCTGAAGTAATCTTCGTAATAACTAGCAAACTAAAGATCATGTACATCCACTGCACACATAATCTGAAATAACAACTCATATTTCTCGCATCAAATGACATCAAAACGCATTTTAATGGCCAAACTAACTTTAAAATAGGCATTTTCCACCGAGAATAAAACGAAGTTCGGCCATGTTTTTTTTTTCTGCAGGGAGAAATGTGAAGATCAAGTGACGTCAAACAGAGCACATGGTGTAGTCCAAACGATAGCTTGGGATTCTGGGTAGTGTAGTGTCTTCTGCCATCCTTTACTCCGAAAAAATATTTGTTTCCCCGAATCGAAGGGGAGAAATACAAAAGCATTGCACACAATTTAAACCAATCAATGTTGTGTAATTAACAAGGATAATCTGGTGTTTTTTTGTCGATGAGTAGTGCAGATATCACTGTAAAATAAATCGACAGTAAGGGGAATACTTACGTTCGGGTGTACAATTCTCCGTTATCCAATGAGAATGGACGCTCACATTGCCTTTAAGGGCAGCTGACACAAACGAATGCCGTGCTTCCATGAGCGTCCATAGAAGCATATGGACATCCTGGAAAGCTGAAAATGGACGCTAAGGGCCTCCCCCTTGCGTTGGAAAAAGCCGACACAGGGGACTTGACATAACGTCAACATAGGCCGACCTGGCAGTGAGGATGTGTTGTACAGTACAGTACAGCTCAAAACATACAATTGTTAAGGGGATGCAGACCAGAGAAAGACTTTCGTCTTGTTTACATCAAGGTCCCCCATTTCCAATTCATCATATCATTTAAGACATATAATGTATGTAATCAGGGGCCTCATTTATAAAGGGATATACGCTCAAAAAATGGCGTACACCAGTTTCTATGCAATGTTTGCGATTTATAAAATACTAACTTGACGGGAAAATGTGCGGTCCTCCCCGCAAACTCTAACCCATGCGTAGTTGCGTACGCACTAAGCACAACAACGGGAGAGACGAGAAACTGCGACACCGCGTTGGCAGAAGGAAGAATGGAGAGAGATATGTGGAAATAATACCATAAATAAAATGTTACCTCTCATTTATCATATATGAAGAATTCATTTTCAAACATTGATTAAAGCCAATCTTAAAATGATTAAACAAACGCCTGTTTGCGACTCCTCAGTGCACACAAAAACATAACTTGGAGAAATAAATAAATACGGATATGTTATTTAAAACCACCTCGAATATGTTGTGTTAATGTTATGAAATGTTTTCTCATAAATGATGCGGTAAGCAGGAGGACAGAATTACGTCTAAACTGGCGCCGTTTTGCATTTCTATAGGTTGTAGATACGAGCATGGTTTTATATACTATCATGTTTAATCGTGTTTTATGCCGTTTGCCAAGACTTGATAAGTCGCTCGTAAAACACAGGAGGTATGGAAACTAAGAACACCATATGTGGTAAATTGTACAGCAAATATAACAACACATTGGTTGTATTTCCTTTAACTAGAGTTGCTGCGGGGAGGGGGGGGGTTGAGATGCACAGGCTGCAGTGAAGACCTGCGCACAGCTGATCGACAGCTGGGACACAAACCACCAAATACAAAAACATAATTCAGATCCAGTTGTCATGACTCCACTCCGGAGGGATTCCACGATCATTTCTTACAGTTTCTCATCAAGGGTGTCTCCTGTCCCCGGTACAAACACACTGCCTGAGGAAGGCTATGTGTATTTTTTTTGTCATTAACCTTTTTCGGACCACTTATTTATTTATTTTGGTTACGATCCGATCTCCATGCTGCTACTCTGGTTCAAACTGCATCCACCAAAACAATATGATTTATCTCGACCTCCCCAAAATAACCAAAATCTGACGGTGTGTGAAGGAGTAGGTAGCACTTCTCCGCGCCGTTCCCATGAGCTTGCTTTAAAAGAAGGAACACTCAAAACAACCAGGACGAGGGTTAAACAAAAATCTGTTTTAATCATAAAAGGTAATAATGCAATACAATAGAATACATTACCATACCATATAAAGCCATATCATATCATATCCGTAATGCAAAAGAGTAGGCCCACTCCTGCCCTGATTCACGTGCCGCCCGACACTCTGGTCCGAGCAGCGCGTGGAGAGAGAAAGAACAACAAGATGCACATCTTCTCAATACCAACAGAAACAGGAAGGGGTGGAGTTTCATTTGGGAGATACCAAAAAAACGCTGTCTCACAGGGAATCAGCGCGGGCCAGCAGAGAATCAAACAGTCAAAACAGAACTCACAATTAATTCTGCATCTTCCCTCTTCAAACATAGCCCAAAAACACCCTTTTGATAAACGGGTAAAAGTCAAAGAAAAAGACTATTGCGCTAATCTACTTTTAAGAAAAAGGGAACATTGTTTCAGGAATCTATAAAAAAACCTCTCTATATTTAAGAGGAAAAATGTACTTTTTGTTCCTTCAACTATTAACACACAGGAATGTATAAACCCACACATATATTAGGGATGACATGATGCAATACACCTCCTATAGATGGGTGACATTAAAATGAACATACCAAACATATGCTGCCTCACTTCTTCTGTACAATATCTTACATCAATTTCCACAATTCCCCCTTTTGCATTATTTTAAAAGAGTGCAACTTACACAAGGCACTTGAAACATAACTATTGTCACTCCTCTCCACTGTGTTCATCTCTCAACATTATATTTAGAGCCCTTTAAACATTTGGAAACAGCCCTTCATAGCAATTTCTTATGGCAGAAGGAGAGGGAGACCAAAACATGTCAAAAAACTGCGTCCTTGTCTGCTGAGTCTCCATACTCGTCCTCTCCTTCCGAGACATAGGCCAACAGTGGCATTTGATACGGAGGGGGAGAAGCAGCTTTTCCCTCAATGGTGGAACTGATTAGTCTGACACATAATGAGCGGATGCACGGCACACAACAACACCCACATGTTATTAAAATGGCCACAAAAGTACCTACAGAAATAAAAAGACACATTATTAAACCAAAAGGTCCCTCAAAAAAATTGTTTAATAAAAGTTCCTCAAAAAATGGGATATTAGAACAAAATCCACACCGGCTATATCCACCAAAAATGGGATACAAGAACAAACTCCACACCAGCTATATCCACTTGTTTCAGCGGAGAGTGAAGTCCCCTGTGCCGTCCTGGCTTGCCGTGTCTTTGTCCCCTCTGATCCGCTGACGGCGGCTTCTGGGCTGCCTGCTAGAGAGATGTCTTCCTTCTCCTCCGGCTCGCTGATGGCGGCTTCCGAGTCGATGCTGATGCCTCCCGGGACGACTGCTGGATGGATGTCCTCGAGGTCCTTCTCCTCCAGTCCGCTGATGACAGCATCCGAGTCGACCTCCATGACGAGAGCCAGATCCGTCCTGATGTCGTCCCCTGGTCCTAGCAGGTGGTTTCCCCGCCGCACACTGGCTCCCATGGTACGAGCTGTCCCCCTTTCCTCCTATGCGGACGGCATGAGAGATCCGCTGGGTCACTCGGTCGGGGCCGGAGAGCCTGGGGTTGATCCACTTTGTCCTGATGACAGTCAGCCTCCTGCGTCTCGGGTCCCCCTTTTGGTGTCAACAACCTGTGTGGAGAAATCTGATACAAATCCCTCAAGCCTACGCTCCGGGCTCTGGGGCCCTCGGCTGTTTGACCCACCACTGCACTTGGAGCCTGTTGGTGGGGTGTCTTAAAACAACAGACATCTGTGCACAGGTTTTCTAAATTAATTGTGCAGCTTCAGAATCTTAATACTTGGACTGTGCCAACTAAATAAGAACCCCAACATCTTTAGGTAAACTAAATAACATATTTCAATAGCTCTGAATTTCTGACATATTTTTAAATGAAATCCTTGAGATCCCATTAAAAATCTAAATATGATTTGAACTGCTAATGTTTCTGGTAAAGAAACACACTAATGTTATGGATTCAAAAACAACCAAAATCACAATACTAACAAAGTGAATGTCTTCCTGGTGATACTGCTTCTACCCGTCAGTGCTTAGATATTATCCCGCTGAAAAAATGAATACAGAATTCCAACAAACTGTCCTCAAATGTCTTTCTATTATAAATGTAGATGAAATGTATATCCCCATAATGACCTAAACAATAAAGTCTATGGCTTTTACTTCTTTACCAGACTAGTTACATGATGTTGTCTAAATAAAATGTTGCCTCATTACATTACTATGTTTTAGCTTAACTGTAAATATGTTCTTTCTACATTTCAAACCTCAGTTACTTTAATACCTCAAACATTAGTTGAAACATTACTCACAGGTCAACTTCTTCAGTATTCCATTCTGGACTTACATCTCTCTGGTAGCCCCTTGGCCACTGATTCTTTTTCTGTGTTACCTGCTATAACTCAATATTAGAGACATGTCAACATTCATCAAACAGTATCTTATCCCCAGATATGGAGCAGGTCAATTCTAAAACTGTCAATCAATGGTCAGATTGAACAATCGAGTTGGGGCAGCAGGTTCCTTTCAGTCCCTAAATGAAAAATGTACATTGTGAAGTTTACACTCCCCCTTTTTTACACATTAACTCATGTGTAAACAAAATCCTGCATGGGAAGAAAACCTTCAGGTCATAATGGATTATAAGAAAATACCAAACATTTTCCCCAAATGTACATCCATCATTTCCACAGTAAACACTTCAGTGAAATGAAGTGTTTCTCTCCCTCTTTCAGTCCTAAAAGAAACAGAATCCTCAAATGTCATAGTTTGAGTTTCACATTCTGCAAACTACCACCTCCTGTGGGAGTGAAATATCATCAAGCAAATTAGAAACGGGTCACATGTGCGGTTTCCCCTTTTGTGGAATGTTAGGAAACCTAAATAATGTGTTAGTCCAAAAACATGCTTGATTAGTCATTGTTTTAAATCATGCAGTTGCACTGATCAGATGCAGACATACACTCACTCACACTGTCAGGTTGTAAAGTCAAGTTTGGTCAGGTTCACCTCAAAGTCAGTCATTGACAGTGCCTTCCCAAGTTACCCTGTCGGTCAGGGTCAAAGGTCAGTTGGTCTCAGTCTTTTTGGCCATGTGTCGTGCTCTGCAGAGACTTTGATGCTTCAGCATAGGCCAGTATCCGTTGTCTATAAAAATCTGTATATATGGAGCGCCATCATTTATTAATTCACATTTACAACTATAATGTTCAAGATATCTCCAACCTCTCATTGGAACAGCTGTTTCCCACATTCCCTGAAAAGTGTCTAGCCAAAAAATGTCACTTCCCCATTGTACACCACTGTAGTTCATCCACATATAATCCACATCAAAATGTCCAATAGATCTATTTCAGAAACTTGTGCACACAATTATTATCTTGAGTCAAACCTCTACTACGACCTGTGTAGCTCTTCATCGGTCACTATACCCATGTATCTTCAATTCTGGTATACCTAAAAAACAATGTTAACGTCTTTAACCGTGTGTGGAACCCTGGGTGTCCGAACATGTAACAATCACTCCTTCCTTTATCAAGGACCTAAAAACAGAAGTAATTTCATCAATGGTTTGTAGCTGAACTTAGGAATTATCCCTCATGGTAGGTATGTTTTTACTTTTTAACATCTCTAAATATCAGTTAATTACTAACTAAATGAATGTCCATTAGGAGGTGGTGCCGCTAGTCCTCTAAACTCATAATCTGGTGCCGTGCGCTTCCTGTGAAGCTGCAAGTAAGATTTTAAAACCCACTGCAGGGTGGGTCGAGTGACCCCTCCTCCCTATTGGTCGTCAATAATATGCACCCATACAATGGGTGATTGAAGGCTCCACATTATTTCCCATTTCAGCATCAGCCTTCTTTACTCTAAAATTACTTTTTAAATAGGAATATGTAGAAATGGAACAAATATTCAATCTTCAGAAAAGTTCTTAACCAATGTCTATCTAGTGAACAGCCAACATATTTTAAAATGTCAGATGTATAAAAATAAGCCTAAATACTCCCTTACCATCAAAGTCCAAATCTAGACATAAGGTGAACAGTTTTGGTAATGGACAATTTAATCTAAAAACAAAACAAAATTGGACTTATGTCCTTGTTATTTGTTCTTCAAAATACATTAGCAAATACCCTGCGAAGTATTCGCAACATAACTAACCCTCCCTAGGATATGAACTCCATTCATCCCTTTACTCATAGTTAGTTTATATGTCTAAATTATTATGTGTGACCTAATAATCAGATGTCTTGTTTGCCAAACAAGGATATTAAACTTTAATCTTTTCAGTATTCCAGACCATCGTTTAAACAATCAGCCTCCCTTCTCAAACACTAAGCATATTGTTCTACACCACCCTCTGGAAAACTCTTGCACAGTGATGCTGTCAAATCATCGCATCATTTCTTCAGAGTCTGAACAGTCTGAGACCAGCCTGTCTCAAGATCTTGTCATAATGTCAACAGTCAGTGATGCGTTGTCCTCTGCAGCTGTAGTCAATAGGATCAATGAAACTCTTGTTTTGCACTGGGATGTCCTGAGGGGGAAGGCACCTCTGGATCAATGTGCTACAATCAGCAGACACACGTTGTCCTCTGCACAGCAGGAATCCCCAAAAACTGCAGTTCCTCTTCACACCACTGTTGCCTTGGCAACGAGGTACACGCAAAATGTCAAACCCTCCTCAGAGATGCGTTCTTCGCACAGTTCTTCTGTTTCTGTAGTGAGCAACTCTTAACCAACACACTGATTCAGAGTACAACCCAAAGGTGGCGCACAACTTTCCAGTGCCGCTGTAATCACAATAAATCAGCAACTGGAGAAAAACCCAATTTAAATCTCTCCCCCAAAGGGTTACAAAATAAAACGGCTGAGTGTCTATATGGTCAGGAATGCTGAAACATGTGAATGTTAAAACAAATCAATGGCAGTAGTCTACCCAGATGCTTTACTCCATTAAAAGTAGTAAAACCACATTGTAAAATCTCTTTTGTCTAGTTGAAGTCCTGCTTCTAAAATTCTAGTCAGAAAAAATAAACTTCATCTTTAAAATCTTCTTTCATTTGAAACCAAAAAAGGTCTTCCTTCTCCACCATGATCCTATCTCTACATCAAAGTCCATACAAACTGATGATTCATCCTTAAAAACCATGAGGAATGACAGTTCTCACAAAACACTATTCTTCCTTACTTCAGTTCTAAATCAAATGAGCCAAACAGGGAAACCCCTTTAACCACTTGCTTATTCTATTCTTTAACTGTTTATCTAAGTTGTGTTACAAGCAGGTTAGATCTGTAACAAAATACAAAACTAACTGTATTTAGCGCTATAATTGAAAAACAAGTAATCTGATCATATTTAATGAATATATATGTTTGAACACTTATTATTGGTGGAAAGGTTTCCTCACAAAATGTAATCTCCATTACTAAAGCTAAAACCTAAAGAAATCATCACGGAACAGTTTTCTGTCCTTATCACTTAATTGTCTCAATACAAACTAAAAAGCGTTTTGAAAACTCCCACTCTTGAGAACATCTCAACACTTTATTCCATCTGAGCACGAGTGTTTGACAGACACGCCCTATTAATCCAAAACGGTCTTTAATGGTATCAATTGTGAACTTCCTTAATATGAATTGTAAATGCAACGTATGTTCTCTTTAGAACACAGATAGGACAGTAGCTGCTGAAACTGGTAAATAACAGTTTTATGTCAACCTAGTGGCATGTTGTTGTTATATCTAGTAAATATATTTTTATTTCATGTTTACTCACAAAACAATATGACATTATTTAGAATCAAGTTTTACTCTCTCTGAACTCTTCAAAACATCTACTTCTCTTTCTCTTTCCTCCCTGTGCCCTGCAGCTGCCGGCCCAAGTTTCCCCTCATCAATCACCTCTGTGTGTTTGTGCAACACCTCTGTCATGCTTAACCATTTAACAGATTCCTTCTGACTGACAAACTTATAACAACCTCCCGTTTACTTTCTACTCTTTCTTCATAAACTTACAAACACAATTAATGTCTACTAATGATATTACAAAAACTCCCTTTAATAATCGTTTCATCCATTGTGACATATTTACCCAATCTAAGTTTTTCAACACCTACATGTTTCCAGCATCGCATATTTCACACACCATGAAAGAACCTCCCTGTACTTAAAAATCCCACTGCTTGGTCAGAACAATAGCTCATGCCCAACAAATTCTCATCTCTCCATGTCCAATCTAGGTGGAATAATCCACTATTATGTTCAATTTGAATCAAACTTTAACCTGCATGTACTTCATATACTCAGCAAAACCTATTATTACTTTCCCTCAACGTTACTGTATGCAATAAATGCCTCTGAAATATAAGTAAACTTCTCAGTAAATGACAAATACCACGAAATTCACAATGCAATGTTTCTTATTTATTTAAATATCTACGACACATTGATCTATTAATCTTCAATGTTATTCCCTCCTTTTTCAGAGGAAAGCTGTGAAGAAAAAGTGGGGGCTTTCTCGAACCCACGGTATCTTTCCAGCCTGACTTCGCATTTCTTTATCTGACTTTTCTCCCTTATCTATTAGTAATTATTCACAGAAAATTATTCCCCGTACAGTCTATCGAGCTTTTTTAGATTAATAACCCCACAGAACAAGAGAACGAGATTCCGTTCGTTTCAAAATGGCTTTTTGAAATTTGCGTATCTCTCCCTTGGATTTATAACATATAATACACTGCATCTTCCTATGAGGCTGAAGAAGCATTATTCAGTTTCGTCCTGGATGGGTATCTTTTTTAGGAAACCCACTGGACTCCCACCGACGGAATTGCCGTATTGATTTCTGGAAAAACCCACGGGGCCTTACACCTTCGTCTTACATTACTCGTCGCTTCACGTGTAGCTAACGTCAGTCGCAGGATTCTGAAAAATCCCTGAGGTTCCTAACCGTTGCTTTATCAATATTAGTAGTCCGTTTGTTACCTACCTATGCTAAAATATGCATTGCACTCTTTACCGTAAATGACACCTGGAAATATCTTTGACAACTCTAAAATTTAGCTTGAGCCAATTACAGACCTTCGATAGAAACAGGCGTCCGTTTTACCTTTCAGTTGGATCCATAGTTGTCAAATATTATTCCAGGCATCTCCCTCCGTCCGCTGGCTGCCAGTGCTTCCTCAAAAAAAACACTCATGACGTCACCACGTCGGCACGTCCTCACGTCTCCACGTCATGACGTCATCACGTCGGGGTCACCATTTGAAGGAGTAGGTAGCACTTCTCCGCGCCGTTCCTATGAGCTTGCTTTAAAAGAAGGAACACTCAAAACAACCAGTACGAGGGTTAAACAAAAATCTGTTTTAATCATAAAAGGTAATAATGCAATACAATATAATACATTACCATACCATATAAAGCCATATCATATCATATCCGTAATGCAAAAGAGTAGGCCCACTCCTGCCCTGATTCACGTGCCGCCCCGACCCTCCGGTCCGAGCAGTGTGTGGAGAGAGAAAGAACAACAAGATGCACATCTTCGCAATACCAACAGAAACAGGAAGGGGTGGAGTTTCATTTGGGAGATACAAAAAAAACGCTGTCTCACAGGGAATCAGCGCGGGCCAGCAGAGAATCAAACAGTTTCAGTTTGAAGCAAAATACATTCTTATTATGTAGCTTATCACACAATAGTCCATATGTTTTCCCGCTATGAAAGCCACAGGTGTTGGGAAGGCCTGCAGGATGCGCATCATTATATCTGGGGAAAATGTCCCTCCCAATTTGCAAAGCCTATCGATGGTTTAACCAAGAAAAACACTCAAAGGGGTAATCTTTTCACTCAAAATAGAACTCACAATTAATTCTGCATCTTCCCTCTTCAAAAATAGCCTAAAAACACCATTTTGATAAACGGGTAAAAGTCAAAGAAAAAGACTATTGCGCTAATCTACTTTTAAGAAAAAGGGAACATTGTTTCAGGAATCTATAAAAAAACCTCTATATTTAAGAGGAAAAATGTACTTTTTGTTCCTTCAACTATTAACACACAGGAATGTATAAACCCACACATATATTAGGGATGACATGATGCAATACACCTCCTATAGATGGGTGACATTAAAATGAACATACCAAAAATATGCTGCCTCACTTCTTCTGTACAATATCTTACATCAATTTCCACATGTGAGATGTCTTTTTTAGCTGTTCTGTCGTCATTTCCTGCTATCTTCTTCATAAACTCAGTCAAAATGAATGAATGAATGGGCGTTTCTTTGACTATTTATAGGCAAATATGGGCGTTACGTGAAGCCCGCAAAAACTGCACCGCATTTCGAGTCGATTGTGATTTATAAAGGGAAACCGGCGTAGGAAGTGCTGTACGCACTTTCCTCGCCGGTACGCAATGTTTGGTGAATCCGAAAATGTCGGAACGTTTCTGTACCTATTTTTTGGATTTCTACTACGTAAGCAACCTTCCCACGTGAATCCTACGCACGGCGTTATAAATGAGGCCCCAGGGCTGCCAACATTTGAGTTCAGCTTGGAGTGAGATTTTCTTGTTGGTGAACCGAAAAAAGAAACGTTCTGTACAGTGTTACAAATGTATTGAACATGTACAAACTAGGGTTTCCCATTAATGTATTGAAATTAAATGCATCAACCTGGTTCACTTTGAGAGCAAAATGAATGTATGGATCTCTCAACACCCATATGAAACAGAACTGTAAACAGATTTTCTTTTTCTTTATGGATATTTTACAAATCAGTCACCTTTTAAACTGTATTCTTGTTTTACTGATATATAGTTTTTCATTTATTCTCATAAATGGTGACCAAAACGTTTGAGAGCCACTGAGATAACTAGACTAAAGTTAACTATCAAAACAGAGAGTCCCTTAGCTCACTGAGCTGTAGTTATCTCCCTCAGTCTGACAGGACTCCCTCTCCCTTTTTTCGGAGTTGCACTTTGCAGACGGTCCCTGAGCACTCGTTTCTTCTCCGGCTGCGGATAGAGACCAATGTAATATGTCCAGCTCGCAGGACGGCGCGTATTGCCTTTTTTTGATCAAAATGTAATTGTAGTTCGTCAACCTTACCATGGTACTTAGGAGACGTCATTTGTGTCTGAATAACATTTTGTTCATGAGTTATTGATCCGTGAAATCAGAATCTCCCAATATCGTTCCAACTTTACTGAACCAAGCCAGAAGACCGTCTCATTTCGTAGACCGCTCGGTTTGCTGTCCCTTCACTTTATTTTTATATTTATATTAGGGCTGTCAAACGATTACAATTTTTAATCAGATTAATCACAGTTTAAAAATTAATTAATCATGATTAATCACCATTCGAACTATGTCTAAAATATGCAATTTCTTTATGTATATTGTTGTGGGAATGGAAAGATAATTGAAAGAAGGTGGATATATCCATTTAACATAGTATGTATGTTTATTATAACATTTTTCTGTGTGTCAAAATGAAAGACAGCCCACACACCTATCAATCATCAAACCGTGGGGTCTTAATTCATTACGTGTTGATTTCTATCAACGGGGGAGTACTTCAGGAAAGTCGACAGGGGGGTGGGCTAGTGGAGTACTTCGTGACCACAGAGTGTGAACGTTGTGATCAGCTGTTTTAGCGCAGTTCTCCAGTGAAGGGGGGGAGTCTCCCTCCGCAGCCGGTTGGCGTAGTTTTGGCACAATTCCGTTGTACAGACCGACGTTAACAGCAGCCCTGTCTGTGCACACGGAGACCGACTCTGTCGTCCGGTGATCTAACCGCCTTCTGGAAAAGCTACACAAGTAGGCCTACGTCGGTACGCAAATGCGCTTTGTGACACAAGTGACGCTACGCATTTCAGATTACGCACATAACCTGCGTACCAGTTATGTGCACCCATGTACTACAGGAAAAGTATTCTCCTTCGGGACTTCCTGCAACAACACCACGCCGTTATCTTGATTCTGATTGGCCAGAAGACATTATCAGAGATGTTCTATTGAGAAGACGATCACTATTTGACAAAAGTTTTCAAAACCGTTTCTGGTCTTCGGTATTTCCAGACAAGTGGCTACTGAAATCAATCTTACTAACTGCTGTCTGTGCAATTCTCGGCGCGAGTTGGCGGACTTTATTTGGGGCTAGGCCATTTCTTGGTATGTGTGTTTCCTACCCCAGCCATACCCTGGCGCTGCCACTGGTGGGATGTATGGGGCGGGCCATTCTGCACATGCGTTAAATGCGTTAAATATTTTAACCCAATTAATTAAAAAAATTAATTACCGCCGTTAACGCGATAATTTTGACAGCATTCATTTATATACATTTATTTTGGACGAAAACTTAGCGTGAGGAAAGACAAGTGTGGCGTGAGTGCGTGAGATATGGGTTAATTGCGTGACTCTCACGCTCAATGCGTGAGTGTTGGCAGCCCTGATTTAAAGTGTAATTTAAAACATACATCTGAACCTACTACATGATTTGGGATCAATCTTTGAATCGGGCTCATACTGTGGGCTGTTGACTTTTCTTGTAGTCTTATGCAGTGGCGGTTCTTGACCAATTTGACTGGGGGGGGCAGGCTGGGGCCAGTTATTTTCTGAGGGGGGCACAATAAATGCAGGACGAAAAAGACAGTATGAAGTAATTGCGCATAAGAAAACAATGCAATACAGTTATTGGTATTTGTTTCATTACACATTATTATATGCTTACCTTTTACCTTTGTGTGCTGTTTGGGTCTGTGGGACCCGTTTTCAGTGTTTACTAAAAGAAAATGTGTGCGATTTGATATTATGATTTTTTAAATGTTGAAGTTAAATGCACTGGTGCACTTTGAGTACAAAATTAATTTATGGATACAGCTCTCAACACTCATATGAAAGGGAACTGTATACTTTTCAATAATCCAAAAATCTTTAGAATATGATCACAACCAATAACAAATCATTTAAACTTTTTTATTCTTATCTTATGTTACCTAGTTAGCATTATTTTTATGTATGCATATTTGACTAATCACTCCCCTTTTAAACTGTTTTTTTTTACTGTCCTATAGTACACATTGGAATGATTTCTTACTTTATTTTTTACAACTATATTAAATAGATAAAGGTGTGCTCTCTCTCTCTCTCTCTCTCTCTCTCACAGAGACTGTGTGCTCCTCCGTGGTGACGACGGCTTGCATTAAAAAAAATTATAAACATATTTGTAAAGTGGGGGCTATTGAGGGCTTATGAGCTACCGGTAGCTCGCGATCTACGTGTTGGAGACCCCTGCTCTAATGGGTCCGACTAAAATTACAAATATCGTTAGTTCTGCCTATTCCGTCAGCCAAGAAATCGTTTAATCATAAACAAAAAAATAAATAATCATTTTCAGGGGGGCCACAGGGGGGTCCAAAGTCAGTGTTAGGGGGGCACTGCCCCCCCACCCCTAGAACCGCCCCTGGTCTTATGGCTTCATCGTGTGGCAGCCACAGTACTATATTGTTTGTTTTTCACCAGTCCCATAGTGACTCTCTTTTATCTATGCTTCTCTTCAGTTTTTTGGTCACGAGTCACTTTGAATTAGTGTGCAGAATGATCAGAAATCATATTGTCTCGTTAACATGAACATTTACACTTATATATATAATATAAAGCGTTTAGCTTTAAGACAGGGCCCCCACAAATTCTCCTTTCAATACATATGTATGCTTGTTTTAGGTAAGAGTAAGAAAAGCAAACCAGGGTATTAGGAACAAATTCAATATTACAATACCATTCAGTTTAGGATAAATGTTTGCAATAATTTTAATCATCAATACCTCACTTGTGATCGGACATTTGTTTTATTCAAAAGTTAGTTGGCAAATTGAATTAGATGCCAGTGTTAATGTGAGCAAAAACAATGTTGATTAGTTTGTTAGTATCTTTACAATGAGTGAGAGCATTTAGAGCTCTTTCATACCAATTAAATAAATTGTTTCCTGATGGCACTCACTTGACAATGACCAGCATCTGTCACATTTTTCTCAGCAATCCTGTTCTAATATAGGCCAAAATGGTACCATTTGTTTTTCAAATCTACACCAAGCATGAGATTAATGTCAACACTCACCATCAGTTTTTATTGGAAGACAATTAAACATAAACATTAAAAGAAAACCCTCATAACTTGATGCCTCTAAAATTCATCCAAACAATATTTCCAGAGAACTTCAAGATGACATTATAAACACTATCCGTTACATAGCTAAATATCTGTTATAGTGAATTCCACAGAGATATAACATGATATGAACCAACCAGTTGGTCGCGTGGAAGATTCAAGAAACAAAAGTAACTTCATTTACTGAATGACACAAAAAAACACATTGTTATGTTGAGCTGTATGTTGGTTTGCAGTATGAAGGCTAGTTTGATTTATTCCCTGACATCAGCATCTCATCATTTCGTACAGTCAGCTTTCTATCAGACCCTAAACCCTTGAGTAATATGACAGATCCCCTGTGTGATGGCAAAGAGTAAAACACACAGAGAAAACTGGCAAAGCTACAAGAGCAGTTACAGAAAACCCTGTCCAGGTGCAGAGTTTGAAGTAGGGACTGTCGATGGTCGGCCTTATCGTCCATATTCATCCCCCTGTAATATCTTTGAAATCCTCAAGATGTCGTCCTTTCTTCTAGTCCTGCAAGTCCAGGACTCTTAGCAGCACTGCTCGGCTTCGATGAAGCCTTCCTTTTCATGACCCCCTAGCTCCACCTCGGCGTAGCTGGAGTGACAGCCCTGGTTGCGGAACGTCATGGAGGGCCAGTAGTTATTGGTGCGTCGCTACAAACAACAGACAGTGAAAGCAGACGGTAGTTGCTATAGGCCAGGCTGCAGACGAACATGCAACAGTGGAGGAAGTTTTCAGTTTTCAAAATTCTGCATTTTATTTTGATAAAAAAAAACAATGCAGTATTATTATACTAAGGAGTCAGGACACCTCTTTTAATTGGATTGTAGGGTTTCTTTTTCTTATACTTTATATAAACATTTGATCAAATGCGAAGATATTCACATTTGTTTCTAAATAGAGTGTGAAGTAACTTAAGCTGTCAAATTGTCTGAATTGAGTAAAAATATCTTTAATTTGTACTTGAGCAAATAAACCTAGTTGCATTCCACCACTGCATATATGAGCATGTTTGTTATCTTTAAACCCCCAAAAGACCTCTGGGAATGCATGACTTTACTTTGTTGTCCTCACCTGCATGAGGTAGAAGGGTGGGGCCACGGTGGGGTGTGTGTTGATGTAGTACACGGCCAGTAAGGTCAGAACTACAAGCACGACCAGTGCTGCCACTACACCCGCTATGATAGCCGTGTTCTCCGTTATCCCCGTATGGTGGGGTGGACTCGACTGTAAATCTGAAAAGACAGAAAAAAGTATCTTTTTTTTATTCAAGCAATACCACACACACAGCATAGTTCATCCTAGAGGTCAAACGTGAGTTCTAATAAACCGGAATTGTTTATTATTATATTATATAACTGTTGTAATGTTTAGGTAATGTAGAGGAGGGCATTTATTTAGCTTCTCCTGTTACACAACTGTTTGCCTTTTTAAAACTTGGTTTAGTTTTTGAGCTTCTGTAAACTTTCTGAAGAATTGTGTAAATACTTTGGTTGCATTCTTCAATTTTATTGTTCTTAAGTTCTTATTTTCTAATCTAAATTTGTGTCAGAAATCAGGGAAAATTCTAAAAGTACAGAACTTCTAGCAGTCTTTTTTTTAATGACAGTATGAAATGTTGTACTTTTATAATATTGTCAAACCAAGAAAAATACCTTCATTATCTATGGAAAAATCTGAATCCAAGTCACCATCAAGTTACATCTCTATCTCTTTTCCCCTAGCGTCTGCTTTAGAGGAGTTTACCTCTAGTGACCGGCTGCCCTTCCATCTCCGGTGAAGAAGTTGTTGGACCTGGAGAGGACTGGTTGTAGGAGCTCATGGATCCCTCAGGTAGTACCGGGATGTAGTCCTCACACGAGCCTTTTGCCTGAGTAAATGACCACAGTTCGACTCAAGAAAATACAAAACAACTGCTCATTATATCTCTGTTTGTACGATGGGAAATGTATCTCACCTCTTCAGGGCAGTTATAATCTAACCACTCTTGCCTGTGTCGGTCGATACCGTCGGAACATCTGAAACCCAGTGAGAAAAAAATCAATAGAGCAAGGCTCTCTGCGGATTAATTCCAAGATAAATCTTTTGGAGTTTCGTCCTACCGTTGAAGTGTGTTGCACCAGCCACAGCCGGTTGTCATGTTGGATGTTATGCAGAGATCACAGGATGTGTGTTGGAGACAGGCTGGAGGAATCAGATACAGTGTCTAAAGTTAGACAGTTAAACAATGAGACTCACGTAAAGGCTAAAAGGTTTTTAAGGATACTTACTGGGCAGAGGCGTGAACTCAAAAGCAGATCTCCCTACGATCTTTGTGATGTTCATCTCAACACGGTGATACTCATAGATAGTACGGCGCTGCGCTTCTTCAAGACAAATATAAAATGTTAGTATGTTTGAAAGATTTATGTTTCTGCTCTGTGGGTATTTAAAGGCTAAAGACTGTGGTCCATTCCACCTTTTTATAAGCCATTCAAACAGGCTTCAAATCCCAGTATTTCTTTATAACATCCAAGTTTCAGAAAATAATCATCCTTAGATATTATTTATTTAGAGTTGAATGCTCAATAAGTAATCTCAGTCATCTACAGTACATGCTTTTATCTGACTCAATTGCCCGAGCTGGTAAAATAAGCAAGCAGTCCCATGATAAGATTTATTTAAAATATATCTAAATATTCCCCTATATACTTAAAAAAAAAACGGAGGAAAGCTCAGACAGAAACCTATCATTGAATAACAATATTATTACAAAAAATGTGGTAGATTATCGTGTGTTCATTAGGACCCCAGTCGATTGTAGTTTTGAAGAAAAATACAAACATAACAGAAAACCCTATCAAGAAACTATATGTTTTGTCAAAGCAGCAGCTATACATCTACATAATAATAATAAAAAAAATACTTTATTTAGAGAACTCACCTGAGACCTGCAAGGGGGGAGGGAGTGCCATGAAAGCATCGGACAGTCCCACTTTTACTGGATGCTCAGTGGAATTCATTTTCTCCACTGGTATAGGGATCTGAAGTAATACCACGTTTTGTTTTAACACCTTTTAGAAGTATATCATTAAGAAAACAAGGAGTTGAAAAACATGACTCACATCTCTGTAGTTGAACACAATGGTTCCGTTTTTGTTGAGGACTGCCTGGAAAGTAAAAGGTCCTTCGGCCTCTCGGTCCTTAAGCGACACGCTGTCCCACTGCACCACAAATACATTACCTGAGCAGAGCAGGATACATAGGCTGGTCAAAGAAAACCAGGAGCTCCCAAACATTACACTCTGCCACAGGAGCTCCTCACTTACCGTTGTCCGAGTATCTCACTGTGGAGTTTTTGGCATAGCTGGGGTCAAAGTTGGCCATGAGGGGAGCGATGTACTGCGTGGCAGTCAGCATCCGATGAGTAATATCTCCCATAAAGATGAATCCTGGTGGCAGGTAGTACAGATGTTAAAATTGTGTTGCAAGTTTGTCAATTAAATACTAATGTTATGTTTTTTTTTTTTTTCTAAAACAGGCTGTATTTTCATATTTAAAATGTATTTTTACTGTTTTGTGACCAGTGCGTGTTTGTAGCTGAGTATCAAAATCTGTTGAGAACTGAAAGCTGGTATATTATATGGTATTTGGTCAATTTTGTAATCTTGTTCACTTACTCTTTGTTTAGATATTCTAATTTAAATGACATGTTTTGTCTTTTTTATTCTCACCAAAACTCTGGTATTGTATTGGCAGTAGTAGTGAAAGATGTAAACAATACCAAGCCATTCTACTATGCAGCGTTTGTTGTCAATTGATGTCTTTATGAGAGGGAAATCTATTATCAGATCCCAAAACTGTGTTAAATCAACCATTAACTCTCTCTCGCGTGATTGTTTACTTAGGACAAGTCTTTAAGCAATTTAAGTCATCAAAAAATGAAGGCGTTTACAGTTAACCAGATTCATTTTAGCTTGGTATGCCCGAATATTTCCCCAGGGTGCGATGAAGTCTCATTCAACATACTGGAAGTAATTTAATTTCCTGATTGGAAGAGCAATGTAGATAAGCACTGCTGTATTATTAAGGAATGTAAAGTGATACTCACCCCCTGTCGCTATGATAATTTGTCTCAAGTGGTGTCCATAAAAAGGGAAATCAAAAGACAGCGCCACCCTCTGTGAAAAGAAAACACATCAGACATTTCTTGGTGTTAAACATATGGTTCAGTGTGCGTGTGTGTGCGATTGTTTTTACCGCTGCTTGTCGATGTGCGTTGGACAGTATGCCGTGGATCTGGACTTGGCTCTTGTGAAGGTTGTTCAGATTTACCCACAATTCCTCCGTTCGTCTGTCTGCTGGACCAAAGCTCTGCCATTTGTAGTAGCGCTGGGAGTCCTCCTTACAGAAACAGGTCACTCATTAGAAGTGAAGTTTTTCATTTGACATTATTCAGCGGGAGGGGTTTAGAGTGTATTGTTTGTTGGTATAAGTTTTAAGGTATCTACAGTATGTGTTTACCAATCATAATCAGGTGATTTTTATTGCTTAGCATGTGGGGAACATATAAACAAGATGACAGACAAGAGTTTTGAAGGTTCAGCTTTCAGAATGAATTGCAATCAGCTGCAGCCAAGCAAATCTGCTTGTCATGTTACAGTCTGCCTATTGACACTGACTAACCTTTTAAATGTTTTCACAGTGTCTTGTGATTAGAAACAATGTTTACATAATTTTTTTAAACATGGTTATTTATTTTTGCATGAATCTAAGGAATCGTAAGGTACGAAAAAACATCAAATCATGTTTTTTCAAAATCGTGTTTGATGTGAGTTTAATACAGTGGTTACCATACCATTGTCTTGGAGGGGCGCTGCGCCCCGCCAACGGAGCCCCGCCAACGGAGCCCCGCCAACGGAGCCCCGCGCCCCCCCTGAAATTCAAGGTGTTTTTTTATTTAAAAAATAAATAAAAATTATAATACATATTTATAGCACCAAATTGCAACTAATCTATATCACTGTTGCTTTTCACATTGAACATGTGCTCTTTTATTATATAAACTAAGTTTAGTGTTTTGGACTCTAAGAAACACCAATAAAATATCCTAACAACCCCCCACTCAGATAGCAGCACCCCCCAAAGCAGTAAACCTAGGGGAAACACTGTAACATGTGTCTCTGGTGATGTCCACTATGCTAATTATACGATAAAGCAACCAACTTTTTGGTTGGAAATATGTGACATAATTGTATTAAAAAGCTTTATTTAGCCATTTCTGAAGCACATCTCATCCAGGACCAAATAGCATCTAGAATAAAAAGACAAATATTATTACTTCACAGTATAAAAATGTGGTTGAAAAAAATGTAAAACTATTGAGGAAGTCTATTACATGAACTGGGAGGTCTTGGTGAGTTAATGTGGGATGACCCAAACATGATCAAAGGGGAGATCTGTGTTAAGGGATGTGTGGGATACGACGTCACCAGACATCTGGGATCGTTCTCTTCTATTTCTATCCAAACAGTTCCACTTGGGGGAGCTGTTTACACATCAAACTCAGTGCTATGACAGCTCTCAGTTCTTGATGGCGTTATTAATGTATGCCACAGTTCAAGGTGACAGAGAGCAATGGTTCTGGGGTTTAGTGTGGGCTCAGAAAGTGGAGCAGTTAAATGCAGCGCTCTCACTGCCTCTCCGGCTGCTCCATATACAGCAAGTGACCCACTTTTGTCTCACATCTAATGCCTGGCAACCAGTGTCTTCTAGTGGGGGTGTGGGTTTTCTAGTTGAATAGAAGGCAATAATCATATACTTTTCCCCTCACAGCTGACCGATTCATTAAAGAAGCTCCCATTGGCCAAAGAGGTGGAGAGTTTTTGAAACTGGGATCAGACCTCTCCCAAAAAGGCAACAGCAGCCATACAACAGTGTGATCTTGTCTAAGTGAGTCATTCACGAGCACACACACATGCACACACACACAGCACATACTCACGCTTAAACAAACACTGTAAATTGGCAGGACTAGGCTGTCGTCTGTTTTCAATTTGAATTGGACTGAGAGGTAAATAAAAAAAAAAAAACATACAAAACCATTTATTTTGGTTGAATTTCACTAAGGTTGAAGTGAAAGAAAGAGACAGAGTTTACAAATAAACCCTTCATACACACTCAAACACAGACACACACTGATGCAAAAGGTTACCTGAGAGAATAACAACATTCCCCTCAAGCACAGTGTTAAGATAATGACTCAATAATATTCAGATTAAAGCTTTTACAATGCCCGTAAATAACTCCCTAGTTATTATAACCTATCAGTTTCACTTAATTCATACAGCCTGTATTGTGATATGTTTGCCAATTTTGTTTTGGAAGGAGTATTATTTTCCAAAAATAATCAGTCATGATTTTCATTCTTATCATTCCAACCTCATTTTAGGTGAAATAATATCAGCAATTGACAACATGTTTTTCATGAAGATATAAGAACCCAGCCATTTGTAGAACCTTCATGACTGAAAGCTAGGAACAATTTCTGTGGCAATTTTCTATTGAAATTTTTCATGGTTGTAGCTAGATAGCTATGTAAGAAGACGACGCAAGCTCCCAGAAAGAGCGGCAGGCGATGAAGAAGCGGTTTTTTCTAGTGGACAAACGACAGTACCACAACTTCCGTGTCAAAGGATGCCATTTGGCCCAGAAATACGAATAGAAATATTTCTTATTGAGCTAAATCAACTACCTCGTACACACTTGCATAGACCATATTTAAATCATTACGTCCTAAAGATGTAAAATGCGCTAAAAGCTGAATCCATTGATAATTTCCCACTCCATTCATTTGATTGAGCCAAGAACAGCGATGACGCAGCGGATTGGAATCACTTCCTGATTTTAGTAATATTTTTTTGGTGATTCATTTAAATGGCCTTGGTGCAGTACAAATTGGTGGGTTTACAATCTGTGATGTCCTGTCCTGATATCAATGGGCAGCTCTTTCAACCATTTGGCAGCCAGGAAAGCCAACAGAATTTTTTTTGTTGAATGGTACCTGGGTCCCACTCGTAGTGAGGGATTAGTGAGCCAATTGGCCAATGATGAGTGAAGTGCACGTGCTGGAGTGTGTGGTTTAACCATGTCCTGTATGTAGAAATGGCCTGATCTATTCCAAGCATGTTAGGCCAGTACAAGTGTCTTTAAAACAGATTAGCTAGTGACAGGTTTTCAAAAATGATACAGGCATTATGGTGAACGATATGATTAGCCCACCCCCACTCACCACTATGCGGGTCATGTTGTCAGGCAGGGTAGTGATATCAAGTCCTCTTCCTTCAGTGTGTCGCACTTCTCTGTGTTGGTGTGGGGAATGCTGGTCCCTCCTGGTTCTGGGAAAACCGTAAAAATCCCCATCTGTCTGCAGAACAGTCTCGCTAAGTGCATCTAGAACAAGATGGGAGTTATTGTTACTGAACACTTAACCTCACATGGTCCCTGAATAGATCCATGAAGGAACGTCACATATGTCTCTTAACTCTGCAGGGCCAAGATGTTTTGTTATTGCCATGTTTAATCACAATGCAGTAATTCTTCATGTGTTATATTTACCATTACATGGATACGCTTAGCCAGTTCCTAAACAAATAAAGCTCACAATTCTAGATTCCAGACTTTTGAGAAAAACACGATCTTTCAACTGTGTCCTTGTTTTCAACAAGTGTGAAGGGAGCTCATAAATGATCTATTACATGTTATATATTTTAAAAAGGTTTTTAACCTCGCGGTCACATCTGCTCATTATTGGTTACCATTATTAGGTCCATTAACAGGAAGACATGTAATCCGTGTTTAGGGCAATATCTCCCACAAAGAAAGAAAAAAGAACTCTCAAAAATCATGAGCACACTTTGTTCTGTCATTCATGCAGAGTTTCTTTTTAATCACTGCATTTTAAACTAATACTTTGGCATCTGTGGTTTTGGGTGTTTATTTACTATTTGTGAAGTATGGTACAACCTTAATTTAGTTCCAGAATTTCATATTGGCCACGTGTTTTTCTGCTGACCACTTTCATTTGTGTAGGCTTCTTGTCATCTGCGCAACAGATCATCGATTTGAACTTTCCTTTCATTTTTTGAACAGTAAAATGATCCATGAGTCACTGTCATATGAATGTACTCAGAGTTGTGGGATCAGCAGAACAGGCTGATCGTTCCATCGGGTGAAGGTCTCTGCTGTTTTCCTACTGAATAACAAGTTGAAGGTTAAATCAAGTATGCTGTCAAGATTTTATGTGGGCCGTGAGTTCACTTGTGTGAGCTATTAAGTAACTGCATGTTTATGAACATCTTGAGAGAGGGAGAGCGACGGGGATTAGACCTCCTTCAGCCTTTGTTTTTATAAATGGTGTTGACAATGTATAAGTATGTGCACCCTTTTTGGGTACGGTCCACAAACTAGTTTATATTCTTAATCTGGAGTTGTTTTCCTTTGATTGGCTTGGTCTGTTTGTTCCAATTGAAATCATTGTGCTTCTGCTTTCAATAATCCTTTAGACAATAATTTGCTTCCAGCATGGTGGTAACAGTTCTGTGTCAACATTACTATGCCCCCCCCTTCCATAAAGTCCATAAAGAAACGTTTTCCCAATTTGGTGTGAAAGAACTTTATGGACAACATTATTGATTATTTTCTGTGCAACCAGGACCCAACACCATTTTAAAAGCCTTCCAGAAAGAGTTGAGGCTGGTACAGCAATAAGATGTTCAACATTATTGGTTTAACGTTTGGCTGTTTTTCTGCTGTGCTTAAAGGTAGTGTATGTAGAATTGTCTGTTGCTGTTTGTTTTAAAACGTTTTACAGTTAGCACCTTGCAGCTGAAGCAAGAGTTACAGAGCAAGCACAACTTAGGTGGTGCGCGCTAGAGGGTGAATGAAGAGAGGAAGCTGCATCACGCAGAACTAAGCAGGGAGTCACAGCAATACAATGCTATTTTCTTTTGGGCTTTTGCAATCCTCATGCGTAGACTGTATGTGTGTTCCACTCTACCACCTAAAACACAGGGATGAGCAAAACCTTGTATCTGTACCTCAGTATCAGCAGGGCCATGTTAAGAGAGAGAGTTGTGAAAAAGTGGCAATTTGATAAGAACATATGCCTACCAGTACCTCTGAATCTCACATATTTGTATACGTCATGTCTTGTTTGTTTAATGAGAACAAACATTTAAGTGTGACATGACGGGTTGTAATTCTTACGGGAGTTTATCTGCACAACTGTTTCTTGGTCAGACGGTGTATTTTTCTATCTTCAGAATCAAAATGTAGTTATTTTAAGGCTCATAGAAAGCTAATGTTTCTCATTGTATGAAGTAAATGTTCTATTGCTAGAAACGTTTAGTAACAAAAGGACAATGAATGAAAGAGACAAAATAGGACAAGAGAAAAAGAAACAGAGGTTATCACACACAGGGGAGAAGGCTCTAATGAGGTAGCTTGTTTGATCACGGTAGAGAGGGAAGCTATTTCCTCTGCTTCAGAACAAGAGGCTTCTAATTGGGTCATATTGGCAGCACTCATCACTAAACAGCTGAGGGGGCGTCCAACAGCAGGGGAGAGGAAAAGCTGTGAGTGGTAGGAAGACTGAAGGTGGACAATAAGGGGCTCAACATTAGTTATTACAGAACATACGTCAAGTCCTTTAGGAGCATGTGTTTTTTTGCAGCCTTTACAATTTATGGGTCACTTTGATATTTTGCTTTACAAACATCCTTACGGTTTCCCGGAACATCTCTAACCTTGTCTAACTGTGGGCATATGGGCCTGGCTGGACTTAACAAAGATCGGGCAAAAAGAGTTCAATAGTGGAATGGATTTCGCGTAAGAACTAGAGTGAAGTTGACCTCTGTAGCATCAGGTCTGGCAGACACATGTGTACTTGGAACCCGCACTGGGAATGTGCAAACTGGAGCAGAAAAAACATCCTGCTGAATTGGAAACAAAGAACTAAAATCCAACGACTAAAGTCACAGATGTGAAAGGTTTGCTGGTGTATTGGGGGGCGGGGGTGTTACAATAAATATACACTAAAATGCACCTTCTTTTCAAATTAAATGCATGAACATGTTTACCAAGGTCACTCAAATTAAGAAAATATCAGTGCTATATGCCAAATGGTGAACATTTCATCAATTTCAGATTTCTGTCTATTAAACCCAACATATCTTGCAGTGCCAGATTCATTTTAAATGAGTTACAAATAAACATCAGCTGGCTTGTATCCTCTTTATTTGCGCTGCATTGCAGCAACCACCTTATAATCTAGTGGGTGTGGGAGTTACATGAAACTAGGACACAGCATTTTGAACCATATACAGTGTGCTATGAATACACACATTGTGTTCATTCATCCCTTTACCATCTGCACCCACCTATTTCCCAGTCCCCTGAACCCTAGCTCTCTTTCCCTTTTCAAAACGTACAGTCACTCTGTGGCGTTCTTTCATTACTTATTTGTATGTCTTTAGCAGAGTTTGAACTGTTTGTCCATCATTTGACACCAAAGAAACATATGTCACATTTGTACCTATTGAAAGCAGCTTGTGAAGGCTAGCCAGCAACTGGATAAACAAGACTAGACAATGACGCCACATTTCCTCAATCTAAATGATCTTTCAATCTGTTGAGCTGGATAATAGTCTAGTTGCGAGCGAACCCGGAAATGTTGAGGACACCAAAGTGTAATGTTAGAAATGTATAGTACTGGTCCTCAGCACATAGAAACTGCCGGATGCTAACGTACTTGGCCGATTTGGACAATTTTGGAGTGTTTTTTTTTGGGTTGAGAATGCTGAATCCATTATGACATAATAATGTCATACGCCCACTGGGAGTACAAATATGGCAACTTTCTGGTTAAACTAATAAAAATGTATCCCGAACATCTCCCAACTGGACTCGGCATCCCCAATAACCCCCAAAATCACTCCAAAATTGTCCAAATAGGCAATTTTTACACTATTTTCCCCATAGGCTATAATGGTAATTCATGCTTATAGTGCAAATTGCCCAACATATGCAAATTTAGCATCCGGCAGTTTCCAAGTTGCGGGGCCCCGTACTATACATTTTTAACTCAAAACCTTGGTGTACTCAACATTTTCGTGTTCACAACAGGACTCTATGAGCTGGCAACTACACTATAAAGTCCATGGATGAAATATAAATGTCCTCTGAAAATAATCTCTGAGTAAATTCATTCACTTTGAAGTTGAAGTGAATTCGAGGATACACCGCAGGGCATGTACTTGGTCCTAGAAAGGAAAAGCAAATTATCTGCAAGTTCAACAAAAGAGAACAAAAGGCAAACATCTTTGCTCCAGAGACGGATACGCTTAACAGAGTGAACCATTGTGTACTGTTTAAACACAGCAGAGGAGAAATGAATACATCTCAAGATACAAACAAAGTCTTGACCTTGTAGAGTTCGTATTTTGTACTTTATGAAATGAGACTTGCGTCAGGATTTGCAAGGCACCTGCAGTCTTCAGGCAGAAAAATCATTAGCAGAACAGTAATCACATCGCAACATCACTGCTATGTATGTCAGTGTGTGTCATTGCAATTTAGCACAGCGGTTTCTATTGTGGTTGAATTTAAATAAGCTGATCTGTGTTAAAAGTTAAAACCAGTCTATGGTTAAAACCAGCCTTGAGCTTGTGGCGTGGGAAGAAGCCATTTGGCACCTTTCACTCGGAGAAACAGCAGTAACCATAACACACAATCACAAATACTAGCAGCTGGACTGATAAGGACCAGAAATGAAAAGGAAAAAATGGGTGTTTAGATAAATACAGACAAATGGATGAAGCCTAGTTTATAAAATGTATAATTTACTGTCATTGATTTGTTTTATGATTACACTTGGAACTAATCTTTAGTGCTGCTAGGAAGTGTTTGGATATTGCACATGATCTTTGTTACAGTTGTATTTGACTGCCTGTTCAGTGTTACTCTTTTATATTTGTTGCAATAGCAGAAAAATGTATGAAATCTTATCTCACATCTGCCAGATTTACAGATGTGAGATTTTGATAACCCTGATTAACCTTTATTTTTAAAGAAGCTAACATTTTACACGATGAGATCACTGGGCTATTTGTTGTCATTTTTTGTTGTTGGTTGGTATTGTATAATTATTTATATTCCCTTTCGCTTAAATCATAAGACTCAAGATTTCTCTTGGTGGAAACGTAAAAAAGTTTAGGAGAATCTGTGTTATGGTATTTTTTGGCTCATTCAGGTATTGACCATGATTCAGATCACAATTGTCTCGGGAAGATGCCATCCAGTTTAAAACGTATTCATATCTGAGCCAAAATCCATGTATGTGAATGAAGTTGTTTTTGTATTACTCCTATCACTTGAAAACACTTGCTTAGAGGGTCACTATTAATATCTTATTTTATGTGATCTGAATTCCAAAAATACACATGACTTGTATATTTCAGAGCCAGGAATCTCCTACTTTTTAAACTTATGAGCATGGCAAAACTGATTATGTTATAAATTATTCCCTTAACACTTGCATATGCAGACATGCTGAGTAAGCTCCATTGTGAATAGGGATCTTGGTATCCCGCTGAACAGGTCATGCAACCTGTACTGGGACTGGGAGGTGTGACAGATTTGCTGTCTCCCTTTGTAACCGAAAAAAAGAAGACATGGACGCCTAATCGATTTCCAAAGCAATGCAATGTAAGGATGTCTGTCTATCTCCCAGTTCGGACTAAAACAAATTGACATATTGCAATTTTTGCAGAAACTTGTACAGACATTCATGGTCCAATTTAAATATATCCTTAAGACCTTATCCGTTGACCTGTACTCTATAGTGCCACCAGCAGGTTCACCTTTGTGGTTTTGAGTCAAATGTATTCCAACTGCCAAAATGGTTCAGATACTCATGTCCTTTTCAGAAGTTATTGTCAATACTTTGATCTCCTAACTATCAAACAGCAACAGAGATTTTTGCGATAAAAGACACCGCAATGCAACTGTAACTGCTAGAGTATTCACTGCTCTGCTAATTACATATTACCTGGTCTGAAAACATTCTTGAGACAGTAGTGGATGGTACACATACTGGACATCCCCTTCAATCAAAGTGATTGAGAGCACAGGAAGTCACTACAGCACTGACTATTGAGTACTGTTCCACTTTATGGTGTGAGCAAGCACTGAGATAAAGTTATCAGGGAACATTTCCCAAAATAGGGACACCTGGGTGTATTTAAAGATGAGCGTGGACATTAAGCCTGACTTTAAGTTATCCTATGTTAGAGAGTGTCCATCTCTTTGGTCTGTGCACAGTATTCCGGGTTGTCCTCTGCAGAGCTCGGCCCCTGATCAGAGTAAGTGGGACCACAGGATAGGCCAGAGAAACTGGAGCACCAGTGATTGTCAGAGGAGGAGCGTCAGATGAAGAACGGGGGCTTGCTAAAAATAACGCATCTCCAAGGAGCTCAAAAATACATACATACGCATAAACTCATATAGAGACGGCATCATACACATGCAGGTGATGCACATAGCAACCAAGCACAGTATTTCTAGGTGATTAAATACAATTTTTCACAAGCTTTCCAAATTAAAGTTCAGCTGCTGCCCTCATTGCATTTTTTTTTCTACTCTTATAAAAATGCCCGCTGGAATAATAACACCAGTCATAATTCAAATGACTGGTTAATCTCAAACATTTAACTGCTAAAATGCAAGATTTCCGATCACATGATTTGATTATTTTTCAAGCAAATGAACACCAGACGTTTATTTTTTAAGTAGAGGACATTTTTGGAATGGGATCCTCAGAAAATCCAGACCTAAACACTTTCAGTCTTTCATGTGCTTCCTGTGACTGACAGGGAGAAATGTTAAGAGACTTGTTAACTTCACAGATGCATATCAACCCCCAAAGAATATTGCCCAAAAACATTCTCCAATCTTGCCTTTTGCCAGTTAGCCGCAAGAAATCTGATCATACTATTTATTTTAACCAGATTTTTAGAAGGCTGTCTATTCTGAAGAAATGCAGTCAAAATGGCATTAATATGATAACAAACATTTGAATACCTGCACATTGGCATTGAAGAATGAGGCTTACCTTCATGCTCATAAGCCCAGACTCTCCCCAGCTCAGCCTGGGAGAGACACATGAGGAGAACAGCACAAAGCCCCATGTCCAGCTGACTCTTCTCCCTCCTTCCCTGAGTCGTTATCAATCCTTACTTCTTCTTCTTTTCCTCTGTTTTCCCCTCACTTCGCTGGAAGTAACGGGGCGACTCACTCCTCCACTCCCCTGCCTTTCGTCGCTCTCTCTTTTTGCCTCTGCTCTCCCACACAACTTCTGTTTTCTCACCTCAGCCAAGGTTTACTGCTTTTGTCTCCCTGCTGTGTCTGTCGTTTCTTCTTCCTTGCTTTAATTCCTTGTACTGCCCTTTAGAGCAACTTCATGTCAAGAAAAGGTAAACAGTGTTGCAGAGAGAGGTGTTTTCTCCTTGCCCTTCCTTTGCTCCAATCTCATTATTTTCAACTGGTGGAAAGAAGTCTTCACTTCCCCACTGTGTCTGTCTGTCTTGTTCCTTGTGATTGTCTCTCTGTTTCTCTCTCTAACAGAGCTCTGGATTTGTGTCAGACTTCCACAAAGAGAAAATATTTATGTATTTCTACATTTTTTTTCTTTCCTTCCAAACCCAACAAAAATAGGGGGTTGGAGTTGGGAGGAGTTTGTCTCCCTCATGTGGAGGCATGTTGAACCAAAACAAATATGTTCTTTATAAAAGAAGGAGTCCTTCTGTCTGTCTCTCTGTTCTTGGATTTTTCAACAACAGTTTGAGATACACCCCCCAAATCCAAAGTACAGATCCAAGGTCCCAAGTATACCATATTGAATGTGATGCAATTTGGCTGAGTGGCACAATAACAACCATCTTTACGTTTTGGCCTGTCACTTTAGTAACCATAACACGTTTTTGTTTTACTTTTGGGGATTTTTGAAGTTTCATGTTGTTAGAGCTGAGATCCAAGGATTGATCAAATGATGTGGATAGGGCAGGCATTACTTAAATTGTCGAATTTCCTGAAAGCTTTGGGCTATTGCAACTGCATTTAGTGGACATGTATATAGATACGATAAACCCTTCTCAAGAAAGCTGCCATAAACATTTGCATTGCATTCCGCCTGGTCGGGATGGGGATGCTTTCGAGTGAGCACTGCATTTGCATTTTATTATAATGATTTATTATATCTTCTTTTAAAGCTGATCTCATTATAGTGCGAAAAGTTGTATTGCTTTCAAATCTCTGTCGAATAAGTTGTTCCTGTTCAAAAATCAGAGTATACCTGACTAATGGTTTTCCATTTGAAATGGATTTCTTGAGGTTGTTGGTCAGGTGTATGAATAATTCAAATACGAGCATTTTTATGTTTGAAGGTGACTCGATTGTTAATGATAACTGATAGCTAAGAAGAGCCATACACACTCATTTGTAAAACCTCGTCTTCATTGTAATCAGTGTGTGTGTACTATATCTAGGCTAGTGGCAAGGAGGTTAGAGTCTGTTTCTTGGCACCACTACTCATATCAGTGAGACTGTTTCTTTATTCATCAAATCGGGGCTTTCGGCAGGAGCCAAATGCAGGACACGGGTAAGAAATATGTATTTGTATTCTCCTTCTGCCACTTGACAAGTTCAAAAGAGAAAATGTAACTACTTTGACATAAATAATATGAGTCAGTGAACTGTTTAGATAATGAATTTGAGCACCTGGTAGAATTCACTACCAGCTTCTCGTACAGCCGAGTCCAAAAGGGACTGGTATGGGGATACTGATAATATATTGAACAGTGAGGAATTTACAGTTATTTAATCCAAAAGTAACTTATAAAAGTCTCCAGTTGTAAGCATTGCATGTGTTGCTGTATTTTTGTTGTTTTGTATGATGAATGCTGCCATTAAACCTCAAACTTGTTTTCAGGGCACCAGAAGAACTTTTGTTGCATCTGTTATGAAGATAAGAAGACCTTAGGGCAGGAATCACCAACCACATTTGGGGGGGACCTGGTACTGCGGACCACATAAAGCTGAGCAGAGTCTTCACGCTATACGAAGGATCACTTCTAGGCAGGGTTGGGAGGGTTACTTTGTAAATGTAATCAGTTTCTGAATACTGAATACATGGCTCTGAAAGTAATCAGACAGTTACGTGTCTTAAAAAACGTATTCAGATTACTTTTAGAATACTTTTTTTTCCATTACCATAACAGATGGGTATGTTTTGGTGCACAGGAGACACTTATTTTATTGTTTTAATGGCTTATCAAGAGCACAAACACAACATCTTGGTGTCATTCTGGACAGCTCCCTCCCATCTGCACCCCACATAAAAAACATCACCCGGACTGCATTCTTTGTATTGTCTTAAAACCTTTCCTTGGAATATGTTATGAATTGTAAGGTGTCCTTGGGCGCTTTGAAAGCCGCCCCTAAATAGAATGAATTATCATTATTATTTATTATCTGAAACGATGTAATAACTTTTAAAACTGTTTCCAGTCACTTGCCCCATGCATTCAGCAGCAGCAGGCCATTCACTTTGATTTGATCCCGTTATGAAATGTCATCATTTCGACAATAAAGAAATGCTACATAAACGTTATCTTGCAAATTATATCTAACCATCTCGTTTCTAACTTTCAATATATTTTAAAAGTGATCTCTCTCTCTCATCTGCGTGCGGGGACGGGGGCTCACAGACACGCTGCATCTCTCTCTCGCTCAGACATGCTGCAGCGCTGTGCAGTGTGCACACAGTTCTGCCGGTAATGAATATTACATTTTGTGAGGACACTTTTCCACCAATAATTCCAATAAGTATTCCAAAATGTATTCACTTCAGGTTTACGAAAGTAACTGTAATCAGATTACTCGTTTTTCAAATGTAACGCCAGCTGAATACAGTTACTACTTTTGTATTCTGATTACGTAACACCGTTACATGTATTCCGTTACAACCAACCCAACCCGGCTTCTAGGCTACTGTCCCGCAGCTCCTGCCTCTCTGTTGGACTCTGGCTGAAGCAAGTGGCAAACTCTGGGGAAGAGCCGGTGTAGGTACCAGATGTGTTCGGGGTGTCACTACCATGGTTACTACCCGATCCGTCCCCCTGCCCGATCTGTACTGCGCATGTGCGAGATGGTCCGCCATATTGGAGAACTCCGGACGGCAACCCAGGAAGGACAGTTGACACAGTGGCTTTTGGCAAAGCTGAAAAATAAAACGAGAGAGAGAGATGAGTTATTGTTATTACAACGTGACTTCACTATTATTTAACAACTCTTTTTATGGGGTTCTTTTATTTGGGGTTAAGTACATTGTCAGAATAAGTGAGGATTTAACTTCTGTTAGACAGCCATATATGCCATACATTTTTGCATACATTCACAGTAAATATTTATTCAGTATGATAGCTGTCTAACATCTGCTGGTACCTACACCGGGACGCCAATACGGAAGTGCCACACACTGCAGTTCATATATTGGCCGATAGGGACTGGCTGCAGAAAGGAGCAATTTCCATAGACCCCCATGTTAAAATGCCCAACTTTACAGCAGAAAAAAACATGTTTCTACCCATGGATGCAATAAATATTATTATGAATATAGTTAGGTTCCACCTTCATGATTATGGATATGTGAGTGAAATGTTTTCTAACACGACCCTTTTATTTATATTAGGTCTTAAAGTTGTTGCATAAATTAGGGCGTGGTCACATTGAGTGACGGCTCTGTCAAGTGACTGCTGCTGTTAGCTTCTTGTCTCTCTGCTACCTGCTCCGTGAAGCTAGCTACAGGGACTCTGCCTGGTCAGTTCATCCAGGGAACACAACTTGAAGCTGGCCGTGGCTGTTTGTTCTTCATGCTTATATATCGGACTATTGTGACTCGCTCTGCGGTTAAAACAGACGGTGCATGCATGCGGTTTTTCGGTAAGTGAAAATCGAGTACTTATTTATGTGTTAATGATTTTAATCGGCTACGTAATGAATGTTAAGGCTTGGTTTAGTGTGTAAGCGAGTGGTAGATACATTGGTGCTAACGATGCTAATCGTAGCCTATAAGTTAAAATCATAGACTGTATATATAAAGGTTAACGAAATAGACAAGTGTTAAGCGTTAAGTGGGATAATACTGTAGAACAAACGGCTTCTGTTGGAGGTTGATAAAATAAGGTCATCCTTGTAACTTAGAGAGATATTTTATTATGTAGGTAAGAACTGTATGCATCGCTAAGGTTAATTTAAATTGGCTATGCTCAAGTATGTAGACAAGCTAACGTTGAAGTAGTGTATGTGAAATCAACCTCACAATAAGATGTGTGTATATTACAATTATTAATGTCATATTTCAAGATGATTAGCTAGATATTACAATATGGTTGGTTGAGCTGGAGTTCATTATCGAGCTTAACGTCACAGTCATCTGAAGAACGAACCCAAACCTTGTAATTGTAATTGCATTACCAAATGGGTATCAAATAAACAGTAAGCATTGGTAACACAACTTCCAAAGTTACAGTAAAATAAAAAGGACCCTGACTCGGACAATACACAATCCAACATGTTCAACAGAAGAGAATCAGTTATATTGTTTGTACACATGGTACTTTACATATATATCTGTTTGTTTAAGGTGTCCAGGTGATGCAGGCAGGCTGGACCAGAGAGTGAGAGACAGAACTGGACTCCTCACAGCAGTGAACTTCAGCTCAGGTACAAAGACTCTATTTTACATGCTGTACAAAGAATCAAGAAAGATATAGGTTTAAATGAATGAAGTATTGACTTTAATACACTGATATTCCATGAAACAATACTAAATACTAGATCACCTACACTGTAAAAAAATAAACTGTAAAAAAACGGTAAAAATCTGGCAGCTGGTGCTTCCAAAAACTTACCGTCAAATTACAGTGAAATACCCTAATTACAATAATGGGAAAAAACCGTAAATTTCACCGTAAATTTCCTTTACAGAGAAACACTGTTATTTTACAGGTATCTTCCCTTGTTTATTACGGACATAATTTAGAGTTAAGCATGTAAAAACTGTTATTTTACAGTTTTATCCTAAATTATTACGCTCAAACACCTTCAATAAAGTGACAGAACTTAAAGTTCAGCAGTGAAATACTGTTATTTTACAGTTTTATCCTAAATTATTACGGTCAAACACCTTCAATAAAGTGACAGAACTTAAAGTTCAGCAGTGAAATACTGTTATTTTATATTTTTATCCTAAATTATTACGGTCAAACACCTTCAATAAAGTGACAGAACTTATAGTTCAGCAGTGAAACACTGTTATTTTACAGGTGTATCTGCTCTTTTTACAGTCAATAACCTTTAATAAAAGTACAGCACTAAAACTTCTACGGGCAAAAAACCCGTAAAAAAACGGTCAAATGACTGGCAGCAGCAGGCTGCCAAACAAAAACCATAACATTAAAGTAAAAAAACTGAAATAAAGTACAAAAGCAATTAATATACAGGAATTGTCCTTAAAGATTTTACAGGAAAACACTTTCCTCTCTTTTCAAAATCCATTGTCTTAAAATGTTACATTCAAATACCTTAAATAAAGTTCTGATGAGAAAAACTGTTTTTTACATTTTTTTTTTATTAGATTTGTATGATTTTACACCAACATAAATACAGAACCTAAAGTTCTACAGCTAGAATACTGTTATTTTACAGCTTTTTTCTAAGATATTCCAATCAAACAGGTTCAACAAAATGACATCACGAAATGTTCTGTAGGAAACAATTACTCTGAAAACTTATATATATATCAAAATATTTGTAGAATTATAGTACAACTAATGAATACAGCATTTCATATTTAAACATCATACTTATAAACAGTAGAAACAAAAAGTAAGTAGAATTTTTTTTAAGATTACTTTGAAACATTCTCAACTGAAAATAACAAGATTTACAAAATGGCGACATATGTTCACATTGTCCATTTGAAGGAGCAGTGTGCAGGATTTAGTACGTCTAACAATGGGGATGTAGGTTCCAACCAATGGATAACTTGTTCACTCACCCTCCTATCCCAAGTTTGTAGGATAATGTATGTTGGCTGCAAAAAACATGAGGCCCAATCATGTTTCCTCTGTCCATTCTGCGCTACTGTAGACGTGGCAGTGCAACCTAGAGGACAAAAAGATCAGAATCAGAAACGGGTTTATTGCCAGGTAGGTTCACACGTATGAGGAATTTCACTAGGTGTCGTGCACCACCTTTTTTTATTTGTATGTATGCAGTATGCACCATACATACAAATAAAAAAAAGTACACAGATAGAAAACTATATTAAGAACACTAATAAAAATATAGTAAGATAGAAAAAAAATAAAGCAGTAATTTACATCGAAATAGAATGCAATAAATTATAGAATATAAAATATGTGCAGTAAGCAATATTTAAACATTGCATTATTTACCATCCTGTGATCTCCATTATGTAATGCATAGAGTCTGCGTTGTGGCTGAGGTAAAGTGTCAGTGGGGGGGGCGGGCTAGGAAGTAGGTCTCGTACACATGAGCAGGCAGCAGTGACACTGAAGAACCAGTATCTACTATCATCTCAAATGACTGGTTAGCAGGAGAAAGTCCCAAATCTACAGTGCACATTATTTTCTTCTCTTTTGAGGCAGTATTATTCATCAATAAAACAGTCAGTTCTGGAATAACGACCTCCCTCACTTCACGTTTTTGTTCTGAACGACGTACTTTGGCAAAATGCCCAGTTTTTCCACAGGATTTGCATATTTTGTTTGTAGTAGGGCATTGTGTGGAATTGGCCATATGTTTATCTGAATCACATCTGTAACATCTTCGTGCTTGCTCAGACTTTCTCTCACCTTTCCTTTGTTTACTTGCAGCGGGAAGTTTTTGTTCCCATTTTGGCGCCCTGCTCTCTCTCACAAGCACTTCACTGTTGGAGAACTCGGCCACGTTGCGCACCGCCGTTTCCACCTGATTTGCAATCTGAATGGCTTTATCCAGTGTCAGTTTGTCTTCTAGCAGCACGTATGCGTCCACTGTAGGCTTTTTCCACAATCTGATCACGCAGCATATCCTGTTCTGCATTTCCAAATTCACACAAAACGATAATATCACGTAGCGCCGAGACGTACTGTGCAATTGTTTCATCATGTCTCTGGGCTCGTTGGCGGAACTTGTGTCTCTCCGCAATTACGTTTACCTTCGGCACAAAATGGGGGTATTGTCCACAGTAGATGACCATTACATGTATGATCTGTATGTGTAATGTGTATTTGTAAAGCGCTTTGAGAGTCATTGAGAAAGCGCTATAATAAATATAAGGATTATTATTATTATAAAATGCACCCGTAGTGCAGTCACGGAATGGTTGTATGTAGTTCCCGTTTCAGTCAATGTGTAGAAAATTCTCTGTGCTTCGGTTCCGACGCTGTGTAGCAGCGTAGCACGTATACGGGTATCCGGCCACTTGGCTCCTTCCACGTCGATCACTAGCAGGTAGTTTTCGAACATTTTTAGCCATGTTCCAAATGGCATAGTAGGTTCTCCCGGACACTGAAGAAAGGTGGGAGGTAAAGGAGTAGAAGCCACGGCCATCCTCGTCGCCAATTTGTTGTGTATTAGTAAAAAGACATTAATAAAGCAAGGGACAGAGGATACGGGTACTAAGCTCTTTACTGTTGTTCATGCTTTTTTCCCGCCACAGCATCAACTCCCGGGCATACACTTGTTCTCTCCACATTGTAGGTTACTCTGGTTACACGGCGCCCCCTATTGGCAGGAGTATATCAGAACACAACACACACTGATAGATGTTAAGGACTTACGTTTATAATAAATACATCTGTATTGATTTTAAGATATTTTCATAGTTCATACAATAATACGTATTGGGATCATTTGTATTAATGTGGACCGGAGGGAGAGGGTGACAAGCATAAGTTTCACTTTTCTTTTTTATTTCAATTCCAACTTTGGTCATGAAGAATATGTTTCTCTGTTGTCCACGTTCATAAAGCATAAAACAACAGCATCAGAGCACGGTGCAGAGTCTCTAGATGAGTTTACAGTAGTCCGTCGTTCTTTTTAAACATCCATGTTGTCGTCCGCTGTATAGAAAACTGTATTTCCCATAGTTTCCCCACAGCATCAGACGCACATTCATGACGTCCGCTGGCGCATGATAAACGCATCGGATAATGAAAGTGCAGTCGGATTCTCTAAAGTACCGCAGTCTCTTCTCCTAAATCCTTTTGAATTCTCGTATCCACTATCCCTTAACCCCGTGACGCTTCACTCAGAGGTCAAGGAATAGACGATAGGGTTAGAATTTAGGAGCTGATTTTTTGATTATCCGACCGCAGCCCCTGTCGCAGCGGGGCTACAGCTGTGGTGCGGAGCGCACAAAGCAGACTCTTCACAACGAAGGATCACTTCTTCTTCAAGGCAGGGAAGGTTTCGCAGTACGCAGTCTACTGTCCCGCAGCTGCTTCCTCTCTGTTGGACTCCAGTACTGCACATTACTCATGAGACGTTGTAAAAGAAAAATGGGTGGGGGGCGAACGCAGTAATCACTCCGCCAACGCCATAGTCACCCCCGTCGTGCGGGCCGGATTATGCCCGCGGGCCGCCAGTTGGTGGTCACTGCCTTAGGGTGTGTACTTTTCTTAAGATATGCTTGATGAAAACTGGCTAACTTGATTTTGTTGTTTGGAAAGAAGAAGACAGATGGTCCCATTTGTATAGCCTTGCCCACATGGCAATCTGGGGGCCACATCTAGGCTAGTGGCAGGGGGTTATCAATTAGCCTCTGATGGGTAGAGTTGTTTTCCTGTAATTAAAACATTTTTAAATTTTTTGGGAACTGTACTTAGCTGTTTAAATATGGGCTCAGAACAGTCTCATAATACACACATGCACACAGAAGGGTTCACACTTGTATTTCATGATCCGCAAAAGGATTCACACTTGTATTTCCGGATCCACACTTGTGTTTTTCAATGCACACACAAATGTGTTCCGTTTCATATACATGTAAATAAAATCCAAATACAGAAAAAAGTCTTACATATGTATTTTTGATCCACACATATTTGTTTTCCGTTTAAATCCCCTGAACCTGCAAACACAAACCGCTTTCTGTGCACAGATCGCTGTGCATTCGTGTGTGGGTTTTTTGAGACTCCCCTGACGGTCAGCCGATTCGTACTTGTAATTTTTTCTATCTATAGCCAATCAGATGTCTCCTCAATTCTAAGCCAATCACATGAGTGCGCCCCCACGAGGGTAGATTTCTTGCGTTCATGACGTAGCGCTTCATGTACGCATTTGTTAGGGAAAAAAAGCCTATATAAAGAGGTACAGTACAGCGCTGCACCATCAGTGTCTGAATTATTAAAACAACAACCTTGTAATTGAGCAACACTTAAATGGCAAATTTAATTCATGGCAAACCAATTTTAACATCATGCAATAACACTAAGACGACATTAGTTTCATTGAACTGATCTTTTTAATAAGTTATACTTATAATTTAGTGAGAAATATGGGCTTGTGCTTCACTGAGGATCTTTGTCATGCTGACAGGGAGGCAAACTGCAGTTATTACCAGACCCGGCACCAGAACGAATCTAAAGGGAGGGCATATGATTTTCATGGGAGGACACACAAAACCGTCATGTGCTGCGGGACTGCGGCACAATATATATCAAACAGCAAGGCCAACAGCATTGCGTAAAGCACACTTATCGCAAATACATACACAAATAAAGGGCAACATAGAAACCACTTTTGAAACATTGTGTGTGTGGCAGCACAAACACTGGTAAATCACGAGCAAGGCACACTGGTTAAGGATGGCAGCTTCCTCATCGTTGCATTCGGAGAGAAATAGAGATGGAGACGATGAGCTGTTTAGCCCGCCTTGGGCATGGTTTATTTTCTATGCACTGCAGGTGCATCATTTCGCTCAGCCGAGCTAACTTAGAACAATATTTTGGCCAACTCTGCATCTTTGTGCTTTGTGAATCGTGGTCACCTCTGTTGGTTGACAGCTAAAAAAGCTATAATATCAACGACAGCTGACACGTAATAACGGTTCTGTGCCAGCTGATTTGAACCAAAGTACTAATTTCCTTATTTGTTTCCTCGCGTATCTGTCTCTCTCTCCACAAACTCTCACATGAAATGTGTTCTTTTGATGCGGCATCTTAGCAGTCTTTTATCAGTTTGTAATGCGTGTTTCCAGTCGCAAAAACCTCTGACAGTAAAAGACGTATTGACTTTAAACTGTCTACAGGGGAAACAAAAGGCTGCGTCTGCTTTTAATGAATCTTCAAGCCATGGTCTGTTGTTGTACCATGCAGCGGCAAAAGTGCGCTTCTTTCCTGAAAACAATCTCCCTGTTAAGCTCAAAGAGCGCTTACAGGCTGAACCCTCAATACAAGCACGGAAGAGAGGAGACGTGAGTATGGAAGTAAAATGATTTATTTCCAATTCAAAACTCACACCATACTGCTGGGGAATTACTAATCCGGATCTGGGAATTACTAGGGGGGGGGGAGAGTGGAGGTCCGTAGTTGATGATCCGGAGGATGTCGGAGAGAGCAGGCTGGAGCCGGGGTTCGGAGATTTGCAGCGGAACACGGGTGAGATGAGCCGGGGAATCAGAGTTGAATAGAGTGAGCAGGCTGGAGCTGGTAGTGATAATAATCCGAGGTTCGCTGACGAGGTGGTGTTGGCTGGACGTGGCAGGCAGAGTAGTTGACGGATTCTGGGCAGAGAAATACAGGCTTTAGTATAAAACTTTGACTTGGAATCTAGGTTTAGTTTTCTAGAAATCACTACGTGTTACCAGTGTATCTTTCACGACGAACTGGTGAATACTGGATGAGGAAGCCGGGTACTTAAGCAGGTGTGGGTGAGTAGATAATCAGGAAGATGAGTAGCAGCTGCGGAGGTGAATTGACGGGAACTGAAAGTAGGTCAGCCACGCCCAGCCAGGAAGACAGACAGATACAAACAAACATGAAACAAAAAGAGAAGCAGAAGAAGGGAAAACTGCACATCCTTACAGTACCCCCCCCTCAACGGGAGCCTCCTGGCGACCACCATGCTTTTCGGGATGAGCCCTGTGGAAATCCCTCACCATAACGGGGTCCATTATCCGAGATCGAGGAACCCAGCAACGCTCCTCCAGGTTGTAACCCTCCCAATCCACCAAGTACTGTAAGCCCCTACCCCGGCGTCTAACATCCAAGAGTCGATGCACGGTATAGGCAGCATGATCATCAATGACTCGGGGGGGAGGAGGGGGAATGGCCGGAGGGCACAAGTCACTGGTGAGAACTGGCTTGATTTGTGAAACATGAAAAGTGGGATGGATCCTGATGATCCTGGGGAGCTTCAGGCGGACAGCAGAGGGGTTGATTATGCGCTTAATGGGGAAGGGGCCAATAAACCGGGGAGACAGCTTCTTGGACTCGGTAAGGAGGGGGATATTCTTGGAGGACAACCAAACCGATTGTCCAGGGGTGTACAGGGGAGCAACAAGTCTGCGGCGGTTGGCTGATTGCTGGGTCTTGGCGGAAGTTCGGAGGAGGGCAGATTGAGTGTCTCTCCAGATCTTACGGCACCGACGAACATGATGCTGGACAGATGGAACAGCCACCTCAATCTCCTCTTCGGGAAACAAGGGTGGCTGGTACCCTAGAGAGGCTTCGAAAGGAGAGAGTCCTGTAGCTGATGACGTGAGGGAATTGTGAGAATATTCCATCCAAGGCAGATGAGAGCTCCAGATCTTCTGATTCCGGTTTACAACACAGCGGAGGGCAGATTCCATGTCCTGATTGGCCCTTTCGGTTTGACCATTAGACTGGGGGTGGTACCCGGAAGTTAAACTGACCGACGCACCAAGTGAACGACAAAAGGTCTTCCAAACTTGGGAGGTGAATTGAGGTCCACGGTCGGAGACGATGTCAGCCGGGATTCCATGTAGGCGGACAACATGCTGGGTGAGAAGTTGGGAGGTTTCCAGGGCTGAGGGGAGCTTGGGTAAAGCAACAAAATGAGCACACTTAGAGAAGCTGTCAACAACAGTTAGGATTGTCGTATTACCATGAGAGGGGGGCAGACCGGTGACAAAGTCCAGAGCAATATGTGAACAGGGTCGACTAGGGATTGGAAGGGGTTGGAGCAAACCTGCAGGTTTCTGATGAGAGGCCTTACTCCTGGCACATATTGTACAGGCTGAGACGAATTCCCTTGTATCCTTGTCGACTGTTGGCCACCAGAAATGTATTTTGAGAAGGGAGAGTGTGCGGTTAGCACCGGGATGGTTGGAGAAACGGGAGCTGTGAACCCACTGCAGGACTTGGGAACGGACTGAGTTTGGGACAAACAGATGGTTAGGCGGACCACAACCAGGGTCTGGTTGTTCCAACAGTGCCTCCTGGATAGCGTTACTGATCTCCCAGGTGACGACTCCCACAACACATCTCTGGGGAAGAATAGAGTCCGAAGTAGAGACTGGACCCTCAGACGTGAATGATCTGGACAGGGCATCGGGCTTAGTATTCCTGGAAGCTGGGCGATAGGTGAGAGAGAAGTTGAAGCGTCCAAAGAAGAGAGCCCAACTGGCTTGTCGAGAATTTAGCCGTTTGGCTGACTGAATGTACTCAAGGTTCTTATGGTCAGTCCACACCAGGAATGGCTGCTCGCTGCCCTCAAGCCAGTGCCGCCACTCATCCAATGCCATCTTAACTGCCAGCAGCTCCCTGTTGCCCACATCATAGTTTCTCTCAGCTGGGGAGAGACGGCGAGAGAAGAAAGCACAAGGATGAAGCTTGTTGCTTGGCCCGGAAGTCTGAGACAGAACAGCACCAACTCCGATGTCAGAGGCGTCAACTTCGACCACAAATTGTCTGCTTGAGTCAGGCTGGATGAGAATGGGGGCTGAAGTGAACAGGGACTTAAGTCTAAGAAAAGCATTGTTAGCTTCAGGGGTCCAGGAGAACTTAATCTTGATAGAGGTGAGACTGGAGAGTGGAGCAGCAACCTTGCTATAATCCTTGATGAACCGGCGATAGAAGTTGGCAAACCCCAGGAACCTTTGCAACTCCTTCCGAGAAGTGGGGACTGGCCACTCTGAGACTGCGAGAATCTTCCCTGGATCCGCCTCCAACCTGCCTTGCCGGATGATGTATCCAAGAAAACTGATCCGTTCCTGGTGAAACTCACACTTCTCTGCCTTGACGTAGAGCTTGTTCTCAAGCAGCCTCTGAAGAACCAGACTGACGTGTTTTTGGTGTTCCTCCAGGCTCTTGGAGAAGATCAGAATATCGTCGATGTACACAAAGACAAACTGGTTGAGATAATCACGCAAGACATCATTTACCAGTGACTGAAAAACTGCTGGGGCATTGGAGAGTCCAAAGGGCATGACGAGATACTCAAAGTGGCCAAGGGGGGTGTTAAAGGCAGTCTTCCACTCATCACCTTGGCGGATACGAACCAAGTGATAGGCATTTCTGAGATCAAGCTTTGAGGAGATGGTGGCACCTTGAAGTGGCTCAAAAGCAGAGTTGATCAGGGGAAGTGGGTACTTCTTCTTAACTGTGATGTTATTTAACCCACGGAAGTCAATACAGGGCCGAAGAGTTTTATCCTTCTTGTCCACAAAGAAAAACCCCGCACCCAGAGGGGAGGAAGAAGGACAAATTATTCCAGAAGCCAGGGAATCACTGATGTATTTCTCCATGGCCTCTCTCTCAGGCCGGGACAGATTATAGAGCTTGCTGGTGGGTAACGGAGCCCCAGGAAGCAAAACAATGGGACAGTCATATGGACGGTGAGGAGGGAGAGAGAGAGCCCTATCCTTGCTGAAGACCTCACCCAGGTTGTGGTAAACGTTAGGAACGTCGGATAAATCTACATCTGGAGAGACACATGAAGCAGGTCACGGGTTAACAGGAACTGGAGGCACAGCTGACTGTAGACAGTTAAGGTGACACTTCTGATTCCATTCAATGATCCTTCCTCCAGCCCAATCAATATGAGGATTGTGGGTGCGAAGCCAAGGGTAACCAAGTACCAAAGGAGTAGTTGGAGAGGAAATAACCTTAAGCTGGATTTGTTCTCTGTGATTTCCTGAAATAATCAGAGTAACGGGTTGTGACTGCTGAGTTACTCTAGAGATGCATTGACCGTTTAAGGCATAAGCAGTCAAAGGATCCTGGAATAATTCCAACTTAAGTCCCAACTGGTTGGCAAGTTCTAGGTCTACAAAACTATCTTCAGCGCCTGAGTCAATGAGGGCAGAGAGGGGCAAGGTCTGAGAGCTTGTACAGAGTCTGGCAGGAATGAGAAATCGGCGCAGGGTTGGGGCAACAATAGATGGGGAAAGTGAGCTCGTCAGGACTCCCAAACTTACTGACGAGCTTCTGCGTTTGGGCGAACAGGACAACCAGCAACGAGATTGCCACAATACAGTCACTCACCCAACCTCATACGTCGAAGGCGTTCCTCTGGAGATAGTCCGGTACGTCCCAACTGCATCGGTTCCTCCCTAGCCAAAGGAGGCACGCGAGGTGAAGAGGTGAATCCAGAGGGTGTGGAAACAGAAGGAGCAAATCTGGGTGTGTAGCTTGGTTTACTTGGAAAAGCAAAAGGAGAATGTTGCGCTTTCGCCGCACGGCTTGGAGGTCTGCAGGCACGTCTCGTGCAGCCAACTCATCCTTTAGTTGATCCTTCAACCCCTTAACAAAAACTGCCCTTAGAGCCGCCTCGTCCCAACGGGCCTCTGCCGCCAGTGTGCGGAACTCGATAGAGTAATCCGCCACATTTCGATTCCCTTGTTGTAGTGTTAGCAGGCGATTCTCAGCAGAGCCGGAGTAGTCAGGGTGATCAAAAACAATGGACAACTGTTCAGAAAAAACTCCAAAGGAAAGGGTGTCATAATCCACAAATGAACTCAGTGCTTCAGCCCAGTCTAATGCTCTGCCACGAAGCAAATTCAAAACGTAATTCATCTTGGTTACATCTGAAGGAAAGGACAAGAAACGCTGACGAAATACCTTATTGCATTGAAAAATGAATCCCTTGCATTTCTCCACCTCTCCATGAAAAGGATCTGGGTCGGTGATGTGGAAATCCCGGCATGGAGTGGATACAGGAGGAGGATTTGAGGTGACAGGGATTATAGCAGAAGATGTCAGGGTTGAGATCTGGGCAGTAAGGTTTGTGATGCTGTCAGTCATGGAAAGATTGCTTTCCACCAAAACTTGGATTAACCGTTCATGTTGGCCAAGAAGATTTCCCTGATGAGACAGAGCCTGCTGAACAGTGGAGGGATCCGATCCAGTGCTTGAGGGGTTCATAGTGACCAGTTCGTACTGTTAAGCTCAAAGAGCGCTTACAGGCTGAACCCTCAATACAAGCACGGAAGAGAGGAGACGTGAGTATGGAAGTAAAATGATTTATTTCCAATTCAAAACTCACACCATACTGCTGGGGAATTACTAATCTGGATCTGGGAATTACTAGGGGGGGGAGAGTGGAGGTCCGTAGTTGATGATCCGGAGGATGTCGGAGAGAGCAGGCTGGAGCCGGGGTTCGGAGATTTGCAGCGGAACACGGGTGAGATGAGCCGGGGAATCAGAGTTGAATAGAGTGAGCAGGCTGGAGCTGGTAGTGATAATAATCCGAGGTTCGCTGACGAGGTGGTGTTGGCTGGACGTGGCAGGCAGAATAGTTGACGGATTCTGGGCAGAGAAATACAGGCTTTAGTATAAAACTTTGACTTGGAAACTAGGTTTAGTTTTCTAGAAATCACTACGTGTTACCAGTGTATCTTTCACGACGAACTAGTGAATACTGGATGAGGAAGCCGGGTACTTAAGCAGGTGTGGGTGAGTGGATAATCAGGAAGATGAGTAGCAGCTGCGGAGGTGAATTGATGGGAACTGAAAGTAGGTCAGCCACGCCCAGCCAGGAAGACAGACAGATACAAACAAACATGAAACAAAAAGAGAAGCAGAAGAAGGGAAAACTGCACATCCTTACACTCCCTGGATAACGATCCAGTTCCACCTGGTTGGGTTTATTAACCCTAAGATCATCTGGGGCTGTTGATCTTTGAGCGGTTGCTGGCCCAATAGTACCTGTTGATGTGCTGCAAGGTAGCGTCTGTAGTGGAGGCACCGGCACGGAGGAGGAGGATGCTGGTGGGTGTGGTACAGGGTGTGGCAACGCAGGTGGTGATGGTAGGGGCACATGGAGCTGTGCCTCGGAGGACAGCGTTGGTGGCGGCCGCCTTTCTCAGTCAAGGCTAGCTAACTCAGCTCCGGGGTTTGCCGAGGTCAGGCTTGTTAAGGCGTGCTGCTGCAAAGGCAGGTGCAGGGTCGCCAGCAGCACCATCGGCTGCAGTTCTTTCATCGCTATTTCGTTTTAATAAATCCTTAGACCTTTTAAGCCAATTTCTGATGTCCATTTTGTAATTCAAACAGAAATGGGAGTCTACAGAATGCACAATAAACAAATCCAGAATAGGCGGTGTGACGCTGTGATTGGTCTACATGTGGACGAAACACAAATCACAACAGACACATGGATTTATTTGACGTAGGCCTGGCCCTCCCACGGCGCCAGGCATGGTTATTACACTTCGCGTTTTGAAATATGTGTAGGCTGTTAATATAAAACCCACACTGCTCAAACTTCGTTACTTTTCCTAAAATTAGTATATTTATTTATTTTGTGGCGTGGGGAATGAAGAGAAAAAGATCTGAGCATTTTATGAGCATGGGATTTTGACCCCTCATATAAACATATGCATAATGCTATACTTTGCGGCCACACGCCGTTGCCAAGCAACGCTTATTGTTTAGGTCCTTTGAAAAGCAGGCAGTCATATCATTAACTAGAACTATCTAGATCTGATAGATTTGGACATAAACGCGAGTGAAGTATAACCGGACGCGAGAGAGAGCGAGATCAGAGATCAGATCAGCTGCTGCTGACGGAGAACACGCAGCTCTGCATGATCACAGCTCCGTCCGCTGTGACGGACCGTTGAGTGGAGCAAAATACACTAAGAGTTAGACCTAACACACTTAGCTATTTCATCTACTCTGGAACTAGATAAACTAGTAGTTATACATATATTTATTCTTTACTTTCGGGTCACTTATTACAGCTTCAGCGAGCTGCACGAGCCTGACGAGCTGTCAGGAGAGGGAGAGGAAAAGAGAGCACCCCGTTTATTGTTCCCATTTTATTATCCAGAATTACTGTGAACTTTTGAAGAAAGTAGTTAATCTACTATTAGTAGTTTGTTTAAATGCATTAATTACGTTTTTATTTTTCATTAACAAAAAATAAATCTCACGTACCCCCTGCAGTACTCCAACATACCCCTAGGTACCCCCATTTGAGAACCACTGCTCTAGTGAGTATTTACTGTACAGCAGCAGGGAAATGTATGTGGGATTGACCCAAATTATTCTACAGTATGTGTGTACGTGCCAGTCAGTGTGATTCATTGGTCTGTTTTTGGATCAAGTGGAGCTCAATATACATCAGGCTACAAACACAATAGGCTTGTTTGAGATGAGCGAGACCGACGCAGACCTGCGCAATTTCCGATCGCCGTCTTGCTAGTGCGTTGCATGATGGTTAGTCATTTTATCCGACTTGCTCTGGAGGCTCGACGACATGAGACGTTGAAATCTCGCGGGACAAAGACGCCGGCAGCCTTGAGAGCGAGGCGGAGCAGTTTCTCTCCACGAGCTGCAGAAACTAAATGCTTGTTGGGAAACGACTCGCTGGTATATCGAGCTGAGCGCTCATTGGTGGTTTTTACCCCGTGCTGCTGATGAAACTCTCCAATTGGCTCGGCAAAAGTTTGTTGTTTTGTGTCAGTTTTACGTCGCCACTTCCATTCACATTTTTCATCATTGTTCCACAACGTTTATCATCATGAAATTAATATCTATATATTTTATACTCTACTTGCACTGCTTACCGTTTTCATACTTTATATATCTTTATATATCTTAGCATATTCATACACACTGTTAATACTGTTAATACTGCTCATAGGCTGTGTATATCTAGTGTATTCATAGTACCCCTCACTGTTTATTCATCATTCAATTCATTCTATATTTTATTCTGTAGATTGTGTAGGCCTACATTACTTTTCACTTTCTGCTTTTTGCACTCCTGGTTAGAAGCTAAACTGCATTTCGTTGTCTCAGTACCTGTAATCTGTGCAATAGCAATAAAGTTGAATCTAATCTTGAGCAGGAACAAATGTATTTACTTAGTACATATCTGACATTAACGATTAAACACATTTGTGCATTCTTTATAAATGCAAACTGGTCAAGACCACTGACGGAAGTAGTTTTGAAAAGTAATAAGTGGTTCTGTCTTTTACATGTAGGATTCAACCCCCCTTGTATTGATTTGTTTTAAAATGAACAGACACTTGAGTCATTCATTTGTAGTGATATAATAATTGTGGGATTTCTATTGCATCCACATCTGCAACGAAGAACGCCAATTTCCGCTATTGCAAACCGAGTCAAGCCGACTCCGAGGTGTCCGGCTTCAGGCGAGCTTTTTGAGACCTCCCCCGGCTGCAATCGGCTATTCTCGTCTACTTTCGAGGCGAGCCGCTGCTCATCTCAAACAAGCCTAATGCTTAGTAATTGGATAATTTTATTGTTGCATTGGGATTTGTTGACAATGAAGAGAATACAGAACATACCCACCTTCCCTTTGATCTTTGTAGCTACCTGCTGCTGTGTTCCTGATAATAAATCCCCCAGTTGGATGAGATTATTAAACTATCAGTACCATCATGCCAGTTTTATTATTAAGGTTCACATCATGAAATGTTTTGGCAAGCAGCCTCAATATTCTCTCTAGAAGTTAATCTTTTGTGCATGTGGACACGTTGGATACAGCAGGGCGTCATGTGGTGCTTTGTAGATAAGAAACAGGCCTTTCCAAATTCTTGCACAGCTGTTGAAGATGATAGAAAACAGACTCTGTTAAAAAAAACAACTCTGCTTCTGAACCAGCAGTATATGTACAAGCAGGCCAAAAAGATGCATACCAGAGGCCTGTACTACGAAGCCGGTTCAACATAACCTGGATATGTTTGAGTTACCCGGTTTACCTAATCCAAAACAAACGCGCTCTCGCTAAACTGTCCTACGACGCTGGTTATCAACTCGTTAACTCAAGCCAGGGTTGCGGTCGAAAGTCAAAATAGTTGAGCCTGCTGTGAAAGAAGCAATGCTGTATTTTTCAAATATGATTAATTACCTCATTTGGGATCAATTGAAAAACACTTACATAATCCAACACATGCAGAACATCCATTTGGCAGAATGGATTAAGTCTTGTGACTCCTCATATAGGCAAATTATGTTTGTTTCCTTTTGTTTTTTAACACAAAACACAATGAGAAAAACAGTTTTTATTAGTCCAGTAAAGATGTTCCAAAAGACTGGCCATTGCCTGCCCTCCCCAACCCCCCACCCTACGTTACATACTATTTAGTTGACTGGGTGATGCAAGGAGTTCATTAACATTGCATTTAATGATTTTGTTACCACATCTAACAGCTTGGCCCAATCTCAGAATTCCCTCCTTAATGAATTGGTATTGTTCTGAAAGTCATGTAAACTTTGTAAAGATCAGTTATTAGCACCTAGGATGTTTGGGGATTTCGGGGGGATTTCAGGCAATCTCACATAATTGTGGTGTTAATTTATCCAGTTTAACATGTTTTGCGGTCTGTACATCTGAATGCAATTTAAAAAAAAAAATAAGCAGTACATTTCATTGGGTCATTAAGTTAGAGAAAAACACTTTTTAAGCCAGAATAAGAATTATGTATGAGTTATGCATATCATATGTGATATTTTTTAAAGAAGTTACTCTCCAAATCTTGTAAACTGTACAGCCTTTTTCTTTGTTTATGGTGATTTAAAAATCCTAATAATGGGTAATGACCTGATTTGTGATCATTGGCCATGAGTGACCCTTGCTCCAGATTCATCTCCTATTCTTCTTCCCTTTTTGTAAACCTAGCACAAAGTATTGGCTGTTTCCCATTACAGAGGGAGTCACACTAATCCGTCTTGTTTCAATTGAAAACAGCTTATCGAGAACATTATTGAACTTTACCAAAATGCAGTTGAAATATCTGGTGACAGGTTTAGGTTATTTGTGGTTATTTTTTATTAGTGAGGTAAGTGTATTTGTTTTTGCCTATGGACCTTAAAGAACAAATGCATTTTATTATCATCCATCTTCAAAAGGTGTCTTTAAAGAATAACTGCCACCATTTCTAAGTAATAATAAAGTACAGATGGGGAGTTTGTTATGAGTCAGCCAGGCACTCTTATTACCATTATTGAGAACTGAAGCCACTGCTTTTAGTGGTTGCCCGGTGAGGGCGCGCAGTGTGCTCATAACATCCCAGATAAATCAAAGTGAAGACCTTTGTTGTAAGTCATCCTTTTAATTTCTTTCCACGTTTTGCTACCGTAAAATGCTGCAAATTAAAGTTTATATTTTATATTGTGCTCTGATTTCGTTTTTGAAAACATTTAACTTGACATGAGTTAACATCTGTTTCTGCAAACCTGAAGGTACCTCACTTTTGAGACAACACAAAGTTTAATGATAGGATATAAATTACTACATCATTCCAGATAGATGTTGTTGAACAATGAAAATAAAGAAATACTTTTCTTATCTGAAATCTGTTTAAAAAAGCTAGAGGATCTCAGGTGATCAGAGCAGCAAGTTCTTGCTGTTTCAGAGTCAAGGCTACTTTAATATTCCGCCCTTAAAGGGTAGGGTAAGAATGGAGAAACCAGCTCGAGTGCGCTATTGAAAGTACGCAGCCGGAAAAAATCTGCCCCTTCCTTCAGACTTCCTTACAGAGCCCCTCCTCCAACACATACAAATGCGCAAATGACCAATGAGGTCAAGACTCAATTGTGTCATTATAGCTGCAATGATGGTCTATTTGTTTATTTTTACCTTTATTGCCACTATTTTCACAGGTAATACTAATACGATGACTGGTAATATAATTATCAGCATCTTAAGATCAGAGTCAGGAACTGCCTGGGGTTTAAAGTGTTTTAACATTGGTGTAATTGTCCTCCACCTGTTTGTGAACAGTGTGTAATGTCTGCACCAACATGGCTCTGAGGCATTCCTCACACCTCTTTTACAATGTGACTTCACTTTAGATTTAAGACTGGAAGTAAATATAATAACACTGTGTGCTTGCACATGGACATCACTTTGCCAGGTGTATAAAAGGGCCGGTAAACTCCTACAGAACTGTTTGTCCTGTGTAACCTCTCACACACACACACACACACACACACACACACACACACACACACGCACGCACGCACGCACACACACACACACACACACACACACACACACACACACACACACACACACACACACACACACACACACACACACACACACACACACACACACGCACGCACATCTTGCTAACGTCATATTGGTCCAACCATTTCTGTAACTTTCCCAAACTGATGATCCAAATGTAACACCTACTTCATGCTGACAAAAAAGACAGTGTTTGCACTTCCTTCCCTAGCCCTTTTTCCCTATTCCCTGTTACTTTTGGTGTGCACAAATGCAAAACTATAAAAGCACTGCATACAAATCTGCCCAGAATTTAAGCAATATCACATCTCCCTTCTATATCTATCGGCCAATTTGCGTAATTGACCTTCCCTTTTGAACACCTGGAGTAATACTGAAACGATATATTGAATCTTAAAGAAACAGAACATCTCCCTGAAAACACGCCTTCAGTGAACATGTTTTTCTGGTGGTTGGTAGACGGACTCCTTATGCCCTCCACCTTTCAGAGCTCTCTGTGGGGTGTAAAGGTCCATTACAATGGACAACATCACCCTGCCCGTTGCTTTTGTTAGCCCCTAATTGCAAGACCCACAGCAATGTTGATTGTGACATTCATTACGCACGTCATTAGCAGAGTCATTAACAATGGGGGAGCATGATAAGGAGTGTTTGGAGACAGTTATCTGCTGTAGGCATTGGGTAAATAGAAAGGGGGGATATCTTGCTCTGGGTAGTGGGTACATGTGTAAAACAAGAATACTTGTTTGGAGGAGTGTGATAAGGAAAGGGAGAGGCAGTTGTAGTTTTAAGTTGTTTTCCTGGCCTGCCAAAAACAGTGCCAAGAATCTTGGGGAATCAAAATCCATTATTTCATTCAAACAGCCCACATACCACTTAGTGCTCAATATGCATGATTTTAAATAATTAAACTGCTCAGATTGTTGCATGATCCTGGTACAATACTTATTTACATATTGCTAATTGATCCAGTTGCTGCTATTGTGCCTACTAATTGACCACCAATTACGTGATTAGTCTGTGTTAGGCTGTTTTGATAAGACTTAACTACTTGCAGATGAGATACGTGCAGACCCTGCAGTGTAACCAATCTGTGCTGTCTGCCACTAAGAACATGTAAATTACTAACAATTATCCAGGCATCTACTGTATGTCTGAGCCAAAATACTGAATGCTGATGAAACAATGATTGTAAAGTTCATTGTAAAGTGATATAGGTATTGGGTCTAATGCCAGCCTGAAGGCTTGACTCCCCCTGAATGAGACGAAGTGTTGTACAGAGCCTTGGCATGGCCATATCAAGGAGAAAAATCCTTGGCAAATATGCCTTCAGTATACAGTTCCTTCATTTTTTTGACCAATTAATAAAGGTTTATAGTTTTCTTATATTTATTAAGAATGTTTTATTCTATATTACGCAAAGAAATAAAGAAAATCTTGGCTGTAAAGTACTTTTTAAAACGATTGCCCGAATTGCTTTCATCCAAAAAGGCCAGGGTAAATAGAGTCAAAAACCACAATCAAAATACATAAAATACAATTTGGTAGATGATAAATGTTTTTGAAGTTATAATATCACATTTGGAAAACCTTGACATGGCTTTTATCAGAAATGTTACGAAGAATAACCAGACAGACAACAGAAATGTGTGAAAAGTACCAAATGTATTTCATTAAAGGTGGGGTATGGTAATTCACTTCAGAAACACTTTTTGTTATATTCCATGGAATGCTCTTAACATCCCGATAGCAATGAATACATGCTTTGACAATAAACACATTAAAAAGTTTCATCTGTGGAAGCCGTGGCGCTGTAAAAAGCACGACCAATCATTTTAGCCGGCCCGGCTAAAATAACTGGATGGCCTACCTGCCTGTCAGCCTTCCTCTCGTGCACAAACTTATCTTGTGCCCTCATTGGTCATGTGCGCATTTGTATGTGTTGGAGGAGGGGCTCTGTAAGGAAGTCTGAAGGAAGGGGCAGATTTTCGTACTTTCAATAGCGCACTCGAGCTGGTTTCTCCATTCTTACCCTACCTTTTAAGGGCGGAATATTAAAGTAGCCTTGACTCTGAAACAGCAAGAACTTGCTGCTCTGATCACCTGAGATCCTCTAGCTTTTTTAAACAGATTTCAGATAAGAAAAGTATTTCTTTATTTTCATTGTTCAACAACATTAATGGTCAATGAAAGCATGTATTCATTTCCACAGCTGTTTTTAGCTCTGTAGCACATTGTGGATCTTTTCAGGTTAACTACCAGATCTGTATCCAACATTGAACAGTTACTTCCACCATGGTATATCATGAGCATATGGTACTTCACCTGCATAGACAGTTTAAAGCCACTCACATGTTCAAAAAATACTTGGCGAAAAGCTGAAACATAAACGGTGTGAAATGTCCTGTAGAGCTAGAAAGAGGATTTGAAGGGTCTTAATGCTGTGCTAAATATTTAAAACAGGCTCATAGACCTGTGACTGTATTTATTAAGTGTCTCTGATTTGTCGTTTTAAAATGGCCAAAAACCTTTTATAAACTAAGAGTAAGTAAAACTCACAATCTTTCCGAAAAACTGCGGAGAAAAGTGTTATGCTGCATCTTGGTGTCCGGTAAACTTTCAAACTCATTGATTCATCATTCTTATCAGCCAGGCAGTCCTGATTTATTTTCAGTCTTCTCTTCACTACCTTTCCACCGACTCAGTCTTTTCAGATGAAAGATCAGCTGTAAAGGATGTCATAAATTACACCCACTTGTTATGAGAAAGCTGTATAGCAGATGAAATTCAGTTGGGGCGGGAAGAAAGTCATACGCAGTGTAAAAGAAACACAGTATGATTGAAAGACAAACAGTCAATCTTGCAAGTCGAATAAATATGTCTTACTTTTGTTTGGTGAAAATATGATGTTCTGTTTTTTTGGGCTAGCTATACTGTTAAAATACTTCCAAAACCTTCCCCTTCAAACAGTCACATGATCATACATTTGCATTTATGACATTTGAAAATGTTATTAATAATTTTTTTGCTACTATGGTTTATATTGTTTTTCTTTTTGAAAAGTACAAATAATCTGAAGTTGTGGAGAAAAAAAGTGCAAAAATTAATGTGTTTTGTTTTACTCGAGCAACTTGTGGATCCCCTCCACACACTCCCCCTTTCCCCCGACAACTAATGGCTGATGGTAATTACATTTAATGAGATCATGGGGTCGTCTGTAGAGTGCACTTCTGCAAATTGCTCTCAGCATGGGGTCTGAAGTGGGCGGATGCAGTGGAGGAGTGTTTGCCCAGTGTTTGGGGGCCTGGGCCCACATAGGCTCTACCTGTCACTCAGTGAGCAGTGAAACATGTCATGCATTTGTCTGCCTTTGTCCTAATTTGTTTGTCTGGCAGAGATAACCACACAGAGGTGATGCTTGTCTTGTCTCTATTGTATGCAACCGTTGTCAGCCCATCACGTCCATCCATCTCCAGCCGGCCCCCTTTCTCCCCTCTTTCCCTTTCTCCCTGCTCCACGACTGGTCATTTTGCCACTATTTTCTAGCTGCGGGGGGTGACCCGGGCAATTTAGTTATCCATTAACAACTAATTGTCTCCTCCTACCCTGTTTTTCTTTAACAAACAGCCCTGTGGGGGGGAAGTTTAGCCACAGTGACCTATAAAAGTCACTCTGGAAGAGGAGGCCACCAATGTCACTGCGTCGATCACTGTAGACTCTTTGCACATTTACTGGGACTTAAACTTTGGATTTTTATTTCTCATACTAAACAAGTGAATCATCTTTACTTTGAGTCACCTAGTTTTCAGCCTCACAAGCTTTTATTTCTTTTAATTTGTTGGTGGAAATGTTGGGCAATCTGAGGATGCTCTGCCTGTGTCTCTGCTTCTCATGGGCTGAAACTCGTATATGGGCCTGGATGCTCAACATGCCTCACGGCCCTCCCAAGGAGGGATCAAAAGCCCTTAGAGTCAGCGCTGCTTTACCCAAAGCAACTACGGTAAGATACTGGATACTGTGCTACTTACTATAATGAAATTCAAACCTTTATTTAATCTTCTTAGAAATCGTAAGCGTTCTTTTGAGCTATATTTAAGATATTTGTTATAATAGCAATACAAATCGATTTATTTAAAGAGGTAGTGTTGGTCAGAGCTTATACGGTTTTCTATTTTTTTGCAGTAAAATATTCTCAGAAAGCTCAGAAACTCTTTGTTTAGAGAATATAGTAATAATCAGTGTTAACTCTCCCTACTAATATATAACTTGTGCTGTAAATTGTTAAAGACCATTAAGTCCAATAATTCCATGTTCAGGAGTTTTTACAAGTTTCAACATAAGTCTCTGTAAAGTTTTAACATTTCCCTTGTTTTTTCCCCAGGCTGTATGCGACCATGACAGGGCCTGTGGGCGCGGTTTCTCCTGCGATCGTCACTTTGGCCTTTGTGTTCCCCTACGAGGGGAGGGCCACTACTGTCGGAGGGATGCCCAGTGTGTCCGTGGACTCAGCTGCATGTTTGGAAAGTGCCACCGCAGTATTCCCAATGGACAAGAGGGTAAGAGTGCAAAAGCTAAGACTAATATGAAACATTAATAAATTGTCATTGTCAGTTTGGAGTTTCTAAACAACTGGATCTAAAATAAACTGATGTTTCCCTTCACCCAGGTGCCAGATGTAAAGTTGATAGGGATTGTGGGGATTCTATGTGCTGTGCTCGACACCACGGTGAGCAGGTGTGTAAGAGACGTCTGATCCGTAGCGCGAGCTGTTTTGTTCCCGATGGCGGCTTGGCATTCAGCATAAACCAGATTTGTCCATGTGATGAGGGGCTACTGTGTCGAAAAAATGGAGCTTCACAACAAAGAGAGTAAGTTCAGCAAATCAATCTTCAAATAATTTTCATCTTCCATTATTTACTCAAAAAAAGAAAAGACTCCAGGGCCTGTAGTGGTGATAATTTGTTAGGGAATTTGCACCACTTAATTAGAGCATAAAACCATGCAGGTGCTGCGTATTTCGAGCCATTTGTTTACATTTTGTAAGACTGGGACACAGCAAAGGTTTTTGGTATTGTGTTCATGAAAAGAATACTCAAAACAGTCACCATACACACGAATACAACCTCATCTTTCGGAATGTTATCGGTTTACATTATAGTCCCAAAGTGCATTGCACAAAGGAAACGGGGGACCTATTCACAGCTGGAAAAAAGTCAAGCTAATGGATGGATGTTATTAAAACAGCTCCAAGGACAGCTGAGATAAAGCAAAAAAAAAGCAATTAAATCCTTCGGAAAACATCTTTTAGACAACATTTGTGAAGTTTTGTCGGCAGTTACATTCCAACTACGCAGTTTTTATTTTGACGAGCATTGGTACACTTTTTGTATTTATTTCCTTTTTGTATGGAAACTGTCATTATTTTTTACTAACAAGCTTGATAGGAGTAATGGGTATTTCAAGGACCAATGTTCCTTTATAATCTGAGCAACATGTTTCTAAAACACTTGTTTTTTAAGATGATAATAAATAACCTGTTTTCTTGTTTTAACCACATTTTGTTTGTCTTACAGGATAGATTTTATTTACCACCCAGAACGATCAAGTTGGACCTGCCAAGTTCCCAAATCCTAAAGCCAGAATTATCCTTAAAGCTATTTATTGTGTATATATGTATATATGGTTGTATATATAAAAAAGTGTATGTTTTTGTAAAGATTGATTTCTTATTTGAGTCTTACAGCAAGGATGTTTTTATAATTATTTCATTTTGTAATTGTTGACAAAAGCACTACTGTATCTAGCTTAACAATGCTATAAGTTCCCTTCCTCATGCATTAAATGATCTTTGATTAAATCTATTTTAAGTGTCTGTTACCATTTTAATTAAAAACATTTTTTTTTACTGAAATCACTTCATTTTCAAGCTGCAAAGATGGCCCATAATCAATAATCATACACATAAGAAAATGCATAGAATAAAAGGTTTTGCTGCTCTCTTGTGGTGAACATACACCTAAGGTTTATTTGATGGTAATTATTACAAACACAATACAGGACTTTTGCCACTTACTTTAATCTAGTGTTAGACCAATGACTTAACTTCGCTTCAAACCTACATAGAAAAGCGTAGCTCAAGATAGTTTTGATACTTTTACCCCCATTTATTATATTCATAATCCATTAGTTGCTGAATTTAATAAAGCTGTTTGTGACATCTTTCAAGAAAGTTAATATTTCACACTAAAGATGCAGTGTCACTGAAATTTAACAGGGACTGAGCCTTTTTTTGTTAAGCAGGCAGGGTTACATAAAAAAGAAACAACCAAAAAAAAGGCGCTGTAAAGCTAGCTGTCTCCAGGCCCGTTCTTAGATCGGTATCTTCCTTACCGACTCCCCTGTCGCTCTATTCAGATGCTAATTCTCTGCAGCTTGCCTCTTCAATTGCGGTCTGACTTGAATTGTTCTATGAAGGGCATTAGTGTCTAACCTTTTCTGCTCTCGTTTTACAGCTCTCATCATTAAGTCTTTGCAAGGAGTTATTTGATCCTGTGAAGGGAAGTGCATGTCAAAACAGCAAATATTGAAAGCATTATTAGTGCATTTGAGGCATACTATCTAACTTTTGCCTTGAGCAACTTTAGTTACCAGCTGTTTGAATTTCTTAAAAATGGCTGATTTAGCAAATATATCAAACCATGAAAAACTGGGAACTGAAATATGACATCCATCTGAGGCTGTAGGCAGAATGATACATCCAATACAAATTATGTAAACAAGCCATGAGAACACGCTTTACACACATACCTGATGTTGGCGACACAAAAGAGATACATTAGCTTATCACACAAGACTGAGAAACCCTATATTACTGAATGGTGTAAAACACAGGCCTATCATCTCCACTGTAGAACACTAGTCACTCAGTAGTGTATGCCTGCCCTTATCTGAGCTGCCATCTCTTACAGAAAGTATCCATACATGTCTGTTTGCACTATTTAGCAACTTAAATGCTTCTCTTTTTGTTCAAGAGGACAAAGAAAAGACACAAGGCCTATCTGTTACATAAACAAATGTACTGCAAAGCTTTTTTATGTGTCTCTTGTAAAACATATGTTGTATCTCAAGAGATATATGTTAAAGGGATAGTTTAATGGCTCAGGCAGCCGTCGTTTAGCTTCGATTAGCATAAAGACTGGAAACAGTGGGACACATCTTGCCAGGCCATGTCGACCTACCAGCACATCTGAGACCCTGTCCACACGGTGACGAAAACTAACCGAATTCGATATAAAAATGGTTTTCTGTCCACACGGAATCGGCTCTAGAAACGTGTCCGTACACACGAGACCGCTCGACCCGCTGGAGACGCTGTAGTACATATGCCATGGTTGCCTGGTTGCCCTTCTATTTATTCTCCGCAGTGGATTTAGCAACATGTAGTTCATGTAGTTTTCCATGTCCACTTGTTGCTGATGGTTGTGGTAGAGGAGCTGTAGATGTTGCACTAACATCTGTATCATAGCCGATATCATTATCCGCGTTTCCGTGTCGGCCTCGTGTGGACGAACCGTCTATACGTCAGAGAACTGTAGCGGATACAACCCGTTTCGTCTCCGTGTGGACGGGGTCTAAAACTCACTCCTTAACCTTAAAAAAAAAATGTGTGTCTGGGTTTATTTGTTGTTCAACACAAGAAAGTGGTCCCAGCCAAGAAATAAACCCAATTAAAATAGCAGGTTATCCATTTTATAATATGGTTTCATTGTTTAAAATAAATAATAACCTGTTAATTTCTGAGCTTGATAGGTGCAAGTCGCTGGATTTTGTTCCCTTTTGGACAGAACCAGGGAAGCTGTTTCCGCCTTTCAGTATGTTGCTATGCTAAGCTAACCAGTAGTAGCATATACATTGATCTACCTTTTTACAATAGAAACTGATTGAGAATATTTCCAAGATTGAATATATGAACAAACCATTTTTTACAGCACTTTGACATGGATAAAACTAAAATATACTGTAGCATTTTAAAAATAGACCTTTTTTACACAAGAACATTCTATAAGCTCAACATTGAGCTTAAAGTCCAGTATCTGCCACACTGAAGATGCTCGTTAAAAAGTGAAATACATTAATCTTGAAAGTCATAAATGTAGGCTGTTCATCGTAAAATTAACACATTTTCCTCTATGCCTAATTCTAGAAAAAGTTACTTTAATCCCTCTGAGAGGTAATCCTGAGAGACGCTGGTCATTTAAAAGTGAATGTCTGAGCAGCACAGAGAGCTTTTGTGAGCAGCCTCACAAAAGAGCTCTTAAACCTGTAAGGGGGGAGAAGTTGAGATAGGAGAGAATGGGAGAGAGTTGATTACACTCACTTGTGATGCTATAAAACCTCCTGAAGATGTCAAGATGTTATAGAAGCACTCATGCTGTAGTTTGTTGAAGAGCCATGAAGATACTTTGACATCAGACTTTTCAAATTTTGAGTCAACTCAGATTTGTTTCTTTCTTTTTACAGGTGAGTCTCTTTTACAATGACAGATTTAAATAATTATTTATTGAATATTCTGTCTATAAATATTTTCTTAAATCTATCTGCAGCATCACATCATGGCTTCTGTGGGTGCATTGTTAATGCTTTTGCCTGTTGCATGGACATGCTCTCCCCAAAAAGCAGGTAACATCTTATTTATCACATAACATCCACAAATATTCCTGTGGATCAAAGATTGTTCAGGTTCATTGGAAGTTTATTGTTGTAAGATGTAACCCTTATCATACTAAATCTTCAGATCTTTAGACCCTCCATTCGGATCAGGAAAAAAAACGTTTATTGGAAAAAAAAGTCAATGGAATGAAGTCAATTTGTATATACAGAGTAGAAGAAGCAGCAATAGAAATACTAGACTGACAATATTAAGTTAATATTCCTAGTTTTAACTAAAGTAAGTTTCAGGCTAAATATAAAAGTGTTTAAGTGATGATGCAAATTATTATGAACAAAGTGTGTCTCTATTTCAGACTACGTGATGGTGTCATGTTTCCCCAACGCCATCATTGCCAGCGTCCCAGAGTGTCCCTACGGTTGGGAGATCGAACAGCTGTCCCTGGGTGGGCTCTGTTACTCTGGAATACACAGCCCAGGCTACTACCGCTTTATCATCCCAGACCTGACTCCCAAAAACCACTCGTACTGTGGCACGCACTCTGAGGTGAGACACTATTAAAGTTACAATACCTCTAGTACCTATAAGTATGGTGATAGTTGTTGTTTTCTTGCCCAGTGGTAGTCTTCCAGAAGCTGTCATAATTTGACTTTGTAACCATGTTCAAGAAAAATCCTTTACGCTACAATTTATAGATCTTGATCAGTTTAAACTATATATTTTTACCAGAATTAAGATTTTCGGTAATCAGACGTCTGCATCCTAATCTATTATAAAAACAAGCTGAGCAAACAGCATCAGAGAACACAGATGTTTAAAATGAAACCATGAGAAGCTTATGAAGACAACAACTCCCAAACTCAATGTTTCTTTAGTTTTGATTGAGAGACCCCTATTGGCAGAAATTACAAATTGTACATTTCAAAAGTCTCATTTCAAAAATGTAAATTATAATTGTGTCTCTCTAATGTGGATTTTTCACAGTACATACCTGGCAAAGACCCTAAGTACGTCTTCTATAACTCCATTGTGTCCAACGACACGTCGCTCACGGTCAGAAACCAGCCGGTGAACTACAACTTCAGCTGCATGTACCGAGCTGCCTACCTGGTTAATAACGCAGTGTTCAGCCAAAGGTAAGCATCGATACACGACACAAGGCGACATCTGTTACTGTGCAGACGATGAGTGCATTCTAACCCAATGACTTGCAGTGTTTTTACTAAACCCTCTGCTTTTTTCAGAGTGGCAACAGTTTATGTCAACAACGGGAGTTTAGGCACTTTTAGGTCACAGTTGTCCATGACTGTTTTCACGGTGAGTAGCAGTTCATAGATTTAGTTTCTCCAGTGGCAGGTTATAGTAATTAGATATATGCAAATAAAAGATTGTCAGGCACGGTCAAATAAAAAAATAAAACATATAAAATATAAATATATATATTGTAGAATTCAAAGTTCCTGTATGCCAAAGATGCTCCCTATGTGATCGAAACGTCTGAGATCGGCTCTGAAGTCTTCATTGGCATCGAGGCCAAAGGACTAAGTAACAGGTATATAACACATGTCAACATTTTCCTGACATCTAGTTTACGTTCCATACAGAGTGGATACTTTATATTATCATTTGCTGAACCTCTCAGATTCAAAGTTGTGATAAACAACTGCTGGGCCACGCCGAGTCCATACTCAACAGACAAGAAGAGGTGGAGTCTCATCATCAGCAGGTACCCTTGCGCCTCACTAAGGACTTTTTTTAATATCCCAATTTTGTTTCAAATGTTGGAAGTTTAACTTCAGCTCCTAAAGAAAAAAATTAAATAATCTGTATGATTGGGAGTATGGCTTTTAATTTCCATCAGACTTTTAATATTCTTTTATTTTCTTATTTGCTTGTTAAAGGTGGGGTAGGTAAGTTGAGAAACCGGCTCGAGATACACTTTTTGTTACATCCCGATAGCAATGAATATCTTAAGTGCTTTGACAAAAAATCCATAAAAAAATGTCAATGCCAATCATTTTAGCCGGCCCGGCTAAAGTAACTGGATGGCCTACCTGCCTGTCAGCCTTCCATCTGTGCACAACTTATCTCGTGCCCTCATTGGTCATGTGCGCATTCGTGTGTGTTGGAGGAGGGGCTCTGTAAGGACGTGGCAGATTTTTTCCGGTTGTGTATTTTCAAATTCTAGCGCACTCGAGCTGGTTTCTCCAAAATGACCTACCCCACCTTTAAGCGTCTTAGAGCTCTTGAAAAAGCGCTATACAAATACCATGTATTATTATTACTATTATACCTATTGGGCAAATACATTCTGTTTTCCTTGTATCCAATATTATTGTATGTAGTATTATAGAGCAGTGGTTCTCAATTGGTGGGTCGCGGAACCGTTTCGAGTGGGACGCAGATGTGAGTGAAGAAAGAAAAAAGAGAACAAAAAAAGATCTTTTTATTTTGAAGGCCTGATTTTCTAACGCTGTGCATGCAATAGGCGTTGGACTGGAAGTACCGGAGACCATAAACGGTTTTGAAAACTTCTGTCAAGTAGTGATCTAAATAAAACATCTTGATGGTTGATGGTTTTTCGAGTCTTCTGGCCAATCAGAATCAAGATTGTTGCCGGAAGTCCCCACGGAGAATAACTTTGCGGTAGAACTACTCTTTATACATCCATGGGTACAACTTCAGATAAAAATGAACACATAATGAAATATGACCCCCGGTTTGATGATTGACAGGTCACAGAACAATTGGGGCTATCTACCCTACCCACAATTCACACAGACAAGTTCAGCTGTCAGAACAAAGTGAAAAACAAACAATGGCATAAAATATTATTAAAATTTCAGGTAGTAATAGATCTATTTATTTTCTTCTCAGAGTGTACCAGAATGCGTAGTTTATATGTTCTAAAAAAAAACCTTCTGGGGTTAGGTTTTGAGTATGTGTGCCTTTTTATGTTATACAGTTCAGCTTTGATTCCATCATCTCATTAAACCTTTTTTAAAGCATACTTTAGTTCTGTGAAGGGATATAATATTGTATCCTGAAAAGCGTATATATTACAGCATCATTTTTTGTTGAATAGATTTGAGTGGTTCAAAATTTCGGGTCGCCATTTATTGACAAAGGAAAAAGTGTTATAGAGCATTGCAGTGTTTGATTCAATTAATCCAAATCAACGTTGTTGTTAATAATTGCCATATTCCTGACTGTTACAAACGTTGTAAACTGAAAAAACTGAAACGTTGACTATAATTAAATGTATTATGTCACCAGATTTCACATAACTGTATAATGTTAGTTGAAAGCAATAAAATAAATTACGTTTAAATAAAAAAATATTCGGTTCAACTTAATATTATTGCTAACCTAATATAGTTGTGTGAAATGTGTTGATAATGCATTTAATTGAAGTCAACATTTCAGTTTTTTCAGTGCAGTGAATCAGGTATTAAGTAGTTAGAATATTTACCCCAGTGAGGGCTGATTATTATATAAATCTTTAATATTGGTATTGCTGTTTTTTCTTTTTTGTCAATTTTCAAAAGTGTCACACAATGTTCAAGTCCCCTTCTCCCTTAGAAATACAAGTTAACTTAAATAAACTCATTTGTCCTAGGTCAGTCAATGGTTTTTGATGTACTAATACCTCTGATGATTTTATATGATGTTTTAAAGTGTAGTTGAATGTAAAGGAATCTTTTTATTATAGAGTAAAATGTTGTTTATTTTCCAACAGCTGTTCCTCCGATAACACTGTGACTATTTTTGAGAACGCCAAAGACAGCCGCTCCACGTTCAAGTTCAACTCTTTCCGCTTCCAACGGCTGGAGAAGGTTTCCACCGTCTGGCTGCACTGCGAGGTCCAGGTCTGTGATGGAGAGAGGCTCGTCTGCCAGCCAGTGAGTACAACACCTTTAGATAATATCAAAACTTACACCACTGGGAAGTCTTTATCTTTTCCTTTCCTGTTCATACATTTCAGAGAGAAACATTTTCTTTTGATTACATTTACAAGCATTAATTTTGCAGACACTTTTGCTTAATCCATGACAACATTCCTCTTTTTATTTGGAACAGCTTAAAAAAGAATTGACATACATGATGAATCATATCGTAGTGAATATTTGAATGCATAATGTATACTTTTATTTGAATATTTATTTCTAAGTATTCTTAGATTAATTTGACAATTTAAACTTCATTTTCCTGCTCGTGACTTTCCTAAAGGCCCCCTGCTCGTCCAGAAGTTTGTTAACAGAGGCAGAACCGAGTGGGGGGGTCCTTACTGCCGAGTTCCACCTTAAAGGTATAGTACGCCATGTTGCCTATACATGCTGAGGTGTTTTGAATATTTTTAAATATTAGACAACTTTTAATTTAGAAAGTCAAACATCCCAGTGAAGTTAGAATAAGTAAATACAGGTGTTGGTGCTGGAGGACTTAATAAAAGCCAAATGTAGCATTGTTGTTCCACTTCTTTCAAATAAAGAGACTCAGAACCCTGACTATCCCTACAATGTAGGTTTTAAGTTGTTGATTTAGTTTTTTGTCACTACTGTATACGTTTTTATTTTGTATTCTGATGTTCTTGTATCTCCTGACAGGTATTAATTCCTCCAATAATGGACACATAAAAGGTAAAACACATTTGATGCAATGATAACTATGATTGAAAAGTATTTTAATAATATTCAGAGATGTGGAGAGGAATTAAAAAATACTGATATCTCATGTTTTCAGTTCCCTGTTCAAACAGTGTATTTTTTGTGTGCTAAAATGCTGTTTCAAACCCTTCAATACAATACCAGAATTGAAATTCTAGTAGAAATAGGTGTTTCATTTATATGTTGACAATGAAGTCATAAAATGTTAAAACTTAGGGAGAAGAAATCTGAGAGGATACGAACTCTAGCTAAGCTAGCTACATCTAATCTTGTTTAATGTTGTTTCTCTTTCATCGTCCTCTTATTTATCTCCCATCGACATTTGATCTGGTCTATATGTTTGTTTTCCTCTACAGGCACTTCACTTTCCATCCTGCTGGCTGTCTTCATAAACACATGTTGTAATTTAGTAAATGGATCAAGAATGTGGTAAAAGCTTGTATTCACGTCACCCCACACTCAAATGAAAGGACATTCTCACCATCTCACAGATATTATTTGTATTTAGCCATGGATACTCTATTAACATAAATTACTTCACTGCTCTCTCCAATAAAGATTAAATGACATTTTGGAAAATAAGTGATCCTTGTCCCTTTTTGTTTTTAATTATGAGTAACCTTTTAAAGGTCCCATGTCATGGCCATTTCTACTGATCATAATTCCATTGTTGAGGTCTACTAGAATATATTTACATTGTTCAATGTTCCAAACTCACATTGGTTTCTCACAGCATCTCTGTATAGTCTGTGTATTCACTCTCTGTCCTAAACGGCTTGTTGGTGCTTGTTGGTGCTCCTGCCCCCCCTCCCTATGAGCCCACTGTGCTGATTGGTCAGCTCGCCCACTCTGTTCTGATGAGTCCACCACTGTTACAGCGGAACATCAATGATTATGTGTTACAATGGCGTTTGCTAGTGTTACTGGCCTCAGGCCTAGGGGTACCTGGGCCAGCAGCAGACTCTACCTCTGTATATGAAAAACACACAAGGCAGAAATGTTAGCTTGTGTGTAGCTCAACTGCAGGATTTAATCTGCTCATTTGGAAACAATCCACAACAAAAACATTTATACATGCTCATTTCCATGAGGCAACAACACCAGAGATCAATAAGGCAACAGCATCCACATAACAACGATGACATCATGGTAAAAATACAACAGAAATGTACAATAAAATCGTCACACTCAGAACTCACTGTTATCCTCACACTCAAATTCCAATACAATACACACACTTCAAAGAAACATATACAACCTATATGCATAAACACAATCTGCCTCTGTCATTTACATCATACACCAAGCAACACGTGTCTACATAGTACTGTGTAACCTTAGCGTTAGCTCCGCTAGCGTCACATTGCACATAACTACTGTATACATAACTGCCTAAAACAACGATTAGACATATCACACTCAATCACAACACACTCATAACACTTATACCCCTTTTACTGGGACACTATGGTGTCATTTCAAGGACTTGAACCCACCTGTATATGAAAAACACACGAGGCAGAAATGTTAGCTTGTTTGTAGCTCAACTGCAGGATTTAATCTGCAGGTTTCTGCCCTTGCAGGGTTCTAGATCCTCCCGAGTGGTATCGCCCTCTAGTGATCAGTCCGCCACACAGTTGCAATGTAATACAGTTTAATGACTTCTAAAGAGACAACAATACAAAATATGGGGTTGACACTTTTTTAACTTAACTTATTTTTTTTGACAATGAACTGGTTTAACCCTTTACACTCTCCCCTGCTTCTTTTTTTTGGAATGTCTCCTGACATTTGACCAAATCTGAAAAAGTACAAGTGCAGTCTATTATATGTCAATATGCCTGTGTGAAGCAGTTGTAGATGTAAGGGTGTGAATGTGTGAAGTATGGAAGGGGAACACCACTGAGTTGACTTTGGAGAGTGAGTTAACACCGGCATTCAACTGCTGGTAAGATGGCTGTCCCATTGTGCCATAGGTGAACATTTCTCTTGGACGTACTGTCCGTTGAGATCTTCTGACTGTCTCTTCCTCCACTTGATGTCCCTCCTCATCCGCTACCATTCCTTCCATATGTCTGTCCTGTGGTTCTTCCTCCACTGCAACATCCTCAGCAGCTCCCTCCTGTATCGGTGGTGGATTTTCCTCCTGAGCGTATGTTTCCTCTCTGACAGCGGGGTGAAACTCACAGGCTCTGGCTCTCAACTGTGTCTCAGGGCGGTGCACTGCTTGTCTATGCTCCGTCTGTTGAGGTCTCACTAACCTGTAGCATGGAACTGGCTGAACAGTGTACTCGTCATCCGAGCTGTCTGAGTCGTCCTCATCTACCTCGGCAATGTGGGTCTGTGTCTTTTTTTCCAACCTTGGCTCCTCTTTCCGATGTTGAGCAGGACTCACTTCATCCAGGGGCAGCTCATTCACTGGCAAGAGCAGCGTCTTTGATCCCTTCTCTGGTTGCACCTTATAAACTGGTCCGTTGTCAACTCTCTCCACAACACGGTGAACAACCTGCTCCCAGTATGACCTTAACTTGCCAGGTCCACCTCTTTCTGACAGATTTTTTACCAACACTCGGTCGCCTGGCTGAAGGATAATACCCCTGACTGCTCTGTCATACTGTTTCTTGTCTCTGGCTGAAGATCGTTCACTGTTCTGTGCAGCAATCTCATACGCAGAGCGCATCCTTTTTGCCCATTTCTCTGCATATGTCGTCTGATTGGTAGATTCAGGTTGTCTTTTCGGTGGGAACAGTAAGTCAACAGGTAAACGTGGAGGACGACCATATAAGAGGAAGAATGGTGAAAAGCCGGTGGAATCATGCCTTGTGCAGTTGTAGGCGTGCACAGCATGTGGAAGATGGTCTTTCCACTGACTCTTTTTTCCCTCTTCCAGGGTGCGCAACATCTGAAGGAGTGTGCGGTTTAGTCTCTCCACAGGGTTACCCTGTGGATGGTAGGGTGTCGTTCTTGAATGGCCAATACCAGCCAGCTGCTGTAACCTGTTGAACAAATTGTTCTCGAATTCCTTCCCCTGATCGTGGTGGAGCCTCTCAGGATATCCGAAGCGAGGAATAAAGTCCTGAAATATCTTGTCTGCTGCTGTATTTCCAGATGTATTCCTTGTTGGATACGCCTGAGCAAAGCGTGTGAAGTGGTCAACCACAACGAGGATGTACTCATAACCTTGACTTTGTTCCAGATGGAGGTAATCGATGCACACTAACTCGAATGGACTGCTTGTGGAGATGTGTTCCATAGGTGCTCTCTGTTGGAGATTAGGACGTTTCTGTTTAATACAGGCACATCTTTTGGTGACATAGTCCTCTATCTCAAGCTGCATGTTGGGCCAATAAAATCTGATGGATTACCTTTTCAGCACCAACATGACCCATGTCGTTGTGTAGAGTCTTTAGCACCAGTGGTTTCAGCTTCTCAGGGAAAACAAGCTGCCTGTGTTGTTCTGTTTGTCTGCAGAGGATCCCGTCATCAACCTCGAGCTTATTCCATTCATACATGAGTCTCTTTGTCTCTTTCCTCATATTTCTTTTGTCCCTTTCATTTGGAGTCCAGTTTTGAATCTTTAAAGAGACAACTTCTGTGATGGCTGGGTCCTCTCGCTGTGCTGCAAGGATGTTTTCAGGGGTAACTGTTGAAACATTTTCAGGTGACAAAATATCTGCATTTCCACCATCAAGCTGTAAGGCTGCGACCCAAGGCACGTCACTCTCCTGAACAGCTTTGTTTCCTTGCCATATTGCTGACACAACCTCAGGTGACATCATCTCTGTGTGCTCTTTCATGCCATTCTGCAAGTTAACAGGGTACCTTGACAGAGTATCTGCATCTGCGTTCATCCTCCCTGGCCTGTACTTAATGTCGAAGTGAAAATCAGCAAGCTCACCAACCCATCTGTGTCCAACGGCATTTAGTCTGGCTGTGCTGAGGACATAAGTCAAAGGGTTGTTATCTGTGAATACTGTAAATGTCGGGGCATAATACAAGTAGTCACGAAACTTGTCACAAATGGCCCACTTGAGAGCCAAGAACTCAAGTTTACCAGAGTGCAGATGGTAGTTTCTCTCGGCAGGCGTCAGAGTTCTTGAGCCATACCCAATGACACGCAACTTGTTGTCCTGACGCTGGTATAGCACTGCTCCTAAACCTTCATTGGACGCATCAGTGTGCAGTACGAATGGGAGATCAAAGTTTGGATAAGCTAGGATAGGTGGATGTGTTAGTTTGTCTACTAGCTTAGCTACAACATCCTGGTGTTCTGCTTTCCATATGATGGGTGTTTTTGATGGAAGCTGCCCTTTATCCCCTTTCCTAGCTATTCCTGTTCTTTTAGTGGTCTGGTTTTGGGTGTTTATTTTCCCTGTTTCGGTGGGATTCTGCAACAGTTCGAACAGAGGCTTAGCAATCCGAGAGAAGTCTTGGATGAAGGAGCGGTAATATCCCAAAAACCCCAGCAGCGACTTGACGTCTCCAACTGTGTGAGGCTCTTTCTCTTCAAGCGCTCTCACTGCTGCCAAATCCTGTTAGTCGATATTTACTCCTTCTCCAGACACCAGTCGGCCAAGGTAACAAACCTCTTGTTTAAACAAGTCGCAATTTGCTGGTCTCAGTTTGATGCCATGTTCTCTCATGCGACTGAGAACCTTTCTGAGGTGCTGAATGTGATCCTCAAAGGACGATAAGTAACACAGCACATCATCAAGGTATGGAGCACAGCATTCATCTCGGATCCCTTCCAGCACACCCTCCATACACCGCTGAAAAGCTGCAGGTGCATTTGTCAAGCCAAATGGGATTCTGATCCATTCATACAACCCCCATGGTGTACTGAAAGCTGTGAGGTGTCTGGATTCCTCACTCACGAAACCTTGTTGATAAGCGCTGCCTTGATCCAGTATGGAGAACCATGTGTTGCTCCCCAAACTGTCAAGCAGGTCTTGGATTCGTGGCAACGGATGTCGATCAGGAACAGTCTTTTGGTTCAGTCCTCTGAAGTCCACACACAGCCGCAGGCTCTGGTCCTTTTTCCGAACACAAACAACTGGGGAGGAATAAGAAGACACAGATTTGCGGATCCAACCTCTGTTCAGGAGATTCTGCACATAGTCCTTCACCTCCTTGTACAAGGGCTTGGGTATGGAGTTGTAGTTCTTTTGAACAGGTTTGTTGTCCACAACATTGATTTTCAGCTGTAAGTCAGGTATACAGCCTATGTCTCCCTCTCCTCTTGCAAACACATCCGACTCCTCGAACAGCATTTGTTGCGCAATCTCTTGCTGCTGTTGTGTAAGATGCTCTAAATTGACTGGAGGATGCCATTTTTCTTGTGTGTGGGACTTTGCTGAGCTGCCCATTCTGTCACTGGAGTCGTCGTTTGGTTCAACCTGTGCGACGCACAGGTACGTGTTACTGTTTGGCTGCTGTGAAGGTGAACAGAGATTAACCGCTGTGCTGTCAATGATTTCTTCTATACAGCCTAAGACGGTTCTTGGTGACAGGAAGATGTCATGCTTGGTGGAGTTGCATACTGGAATCTTAACAACTTTGGAAGCACCAGTGGGCACATCAACCAATGCAGGAAACAGGGATGCACGATATTGGTTTTTTGAAACCGATACCGATAACTTCCTGCTTCTCAAGACCGATACCGATAACCGATAATAATATAATATATAAATATATTAAATGTACCTGTAGTAGTGAGCAAATGACATGAGCATTACTACTATGAACAAAACAAAGCCAAGAACAGTTTTGACTCTTCAAAGTGACCATATTTATTTTCCCAAATAAAGTTATTGCCTTTTTCAAAAGCCTCGTCGATAGGTAAAAGCCCCGGTGCCTTTGCAGCTGGCTTTGGATTCGCCGATAGTTTAGCAGCGCAGGCGTCTTCGTACGCTTTTAACACACCATCGTAGCGATGGCGATGTTTCAGGTGACTAATCAGGTTGGAAGTATTATAGCTCGTTGCCTTTTTCCCTCCTCATGGAACTTCAGCATTGCATTTGTTAATACAAATAGCAAGCGAACTATCTAACTCTGAAACTTTGAAATAGTCCTGTAGGAGCCACATATGAAGCCATTTCTGTGTTTGTTAAGATACATGTTTTTTGAGTCACTATAGGTGGTGGGCGTGTCATTGCATTGGGGTGGTGACGTTTGTGTTTATATCCGGTTGCTTTTACCTGTGCAGGTGGCAATAGATGGGGGAGTGAGCTAGAGAAGGACAATTTTTGTTGACCGCACGCACTCACGCAGGCACATACAAGGAGATACGTACATTCATATGGAATATTGCATTTTTGGAAAGCAAATAAAAGGTCAAACGCATACTGTGTTGGAAAGACTGAGTTTTTGCGCGTCCACAGTGTTTTTTCTCTTGTTTAGTCCCTCGCGGCACTTGGTTTAAGATTACTGCCGCAATATTAAGTCAACAAAAAAGTTTGTACCACAGCGTGGATCTACGGAAAACGAAGATATATACGGAGATTCCTAGGATCGATCTGGACGCTGTGGAATTAAAAGGAAACATTGTGTGCTGTGTTCGCAGCTGTATTGGAGAGCGGATTAAGGAAACTTCAGCGTACTGCCGGGAGGATAAAGAAGGACTGACGGACAATCCACACAGCATCAAGAGCGAGCGGTATGTAACTTCTTCATTCATGCTGTGTAAATGTTTGTTAGAACACAGTGTGAATAAGTTACTGCTGCGTGTCCATTGGGGACTGACTTGTTGCTTGCGTGTGTTGGTTTGTGCCGCTAGAGGTTGCTTATTATCGGCAGCTGTGATATATTGAGCGTTCGGCTGAGTGGATTGGAGCTTGTGTTGGTGCATTCATTAAAACATTAAAAGAATATGTCAATAAGTGGAGCAAATTCAGATGTCAATGTGGCAAAAATGGATGAACAAAAGAGAGAGTCGATACTCACAGCCAAGGCTTTGGCAAATAAAATGGAAAAGCTTCAAAAGGAACGTCAATCAAAGGTTCACAAAATGAAAAGTGTGATTAAAACAATGAAGGGTCTCATGCAAAGGGATGACAACACTTCACAAATACAAACTCAACTTGAGCATTTAATTCAACTGGTTAATGAAACCACCCTGTTACACAAATCTGTAATTCCTCTTCTTCCTGCAGACGAACAGGAAAAACAAAATGTATGGTTTGCCAAGACACTGAAATGCAATAATGGATTTATCGACGATGTCAAGCAATGGCTTTCTGAAACTGGGAGACAACCGAGCAGCACCATTGCACATGTGCCCTCAAATGAGATATCTGATGAACACAGCAAAGTATGTCTCATGTTTCAAAACACTCTGGGAAAAATGTTGAAACTTCCGAAGCACAAGATGAAATAAAACCAAGCGACAGTGTTTCAAACATAGGAAGCATTGTGTCTTGCAAGCAGAGCTCTGCTGGAACCAGGTCCAGTGTTTCAGCTACATCCTCATGCATCAAAGCTGAGGCTGACATGGCCGCTCTCATGGCACGACAAATGTTACTAAAAGACAAGCATGCATTGGATGCACAAGAGGAAGAGCTCAGGAAACAGAAGGAAGAGCTCAGGAAACAGAGGGAGGAACTGGAAATGGAAGTGGAAATAGCCGCATCAAGGGCTAAAATGAATGTGCTAAGACGCTCTGGAAGGTCTCGTGCTGCAAGTAACGCATCTGTGAGTCCCAATGGCATGAATTCTTATTTGGAAAGGGGACGAAAGGAAGCCACACTCAGTGCTGGAGCAAAAACATTTGTGCCTGACACAAACAGGCCTACAGGTGGCTAGTCTGACGCACAGTTTTCGCACAGAGAACATGAAGTAGCCAATGGACATCTGCAACATCAAGCCACAAGAATCTCAGAGGCCAATATACATCAAAGTTCAACACAATCACATCCACAGTTACAGCACCAAAGCAATCACCCAGCAGCACTGGCACCAAGCAGCCGTGCTCAGAACCCATTACTTAATGTCTTAGAAAGACAAAATGAAATAACATCCATGTTGGTTCAGCAACAGTCTCTTTCTTTTCTGCCTAAAAGAGAAATTCAGATTTTTGATGGCTCTCCATTTCAATACCAAGCATTCATAAGAGCTTTTGAGCACAGCATTGAGGAGAAGACTCACAATCCTAAAGACCGCCTGTATTTTCTCGAACAGTACACCAGGGGGCAGCCTTTGGAGCTTGTCAGAAGCTGTCAGCATATGGCCCATGACAGAGGATATGCCAAAGCAAAGGCTTTGCTACAGGAGCATTTTGGTAATGCACAGAAAATAGTTTCAGCTTACATGGAAAAGGCTCTTTCATGGCAGCCAATAAGAGTAGAAGATGTGCGAGCTCTGCAAGCTTACGGTCTCTTTCTGAGAGGATGCTGCAATGTCATGGAAGAGTTGGAATTCATGTGTGAGTTGAACATGCCTAGCAATATGCTAGCCATCATAAAAAAGTTGCCCTACAAATATAGGGACAAATGGAGAACCCTGGCCTATGACTTACAGAAAAGGCAGGGCCGGAGAGCTACATTCACTGATATTGTTAACTTCATTGAAAGACAGGTGGATATTGTGAGTGATCCACTGTTTGGAGATATACAGGATACTCCACCAGCAGCCAACAAAGATGTGAGGAAAGCTACATTTGAACCTCGTTCAAGGATGAGGGGAAGCAGCTTTGCTACTACTATTACGACAGTCAATAAAGTGGAACCTGGAATAAGAATGAAGGAGAGAGGCTCACTAGATACAAGTGTTTGCCTGTTTTGTGGAGGTGGACATACACTGGATCTGTGTTTTCAACTGGAAAGAAAGGCTCATAGTGAGAAAATCGCTTTCTTGAGGGAACATGGTGTGTGTTTTGGATGCTTGTGTATTGGGCACATGAGTAAAGACTGCAGGAAACGCCTCTCGTGCAAAGTATGCAGTCTGAAGCACCCAAGCATACTTCATATCTACCAGAAAGAGAAAGAAAATGACACAATGCAAGCTAAAGGAAAAGCTGTAAGCAGTGCTCTGATCTCCGTTCAGTCCAGTGGTCTTACAGGGGCCGGTGAGCCAGATTGTACTCTCTCCATAGTGCCCATTCAAGTAAAGTCTAAGAAGGGACATGAAACAATCATAACATATGCCTTCCTGGATCCTGGGAGCTCAGCATCATTCTGCACGGAGCGGCTGATGAACAAACTGAATCTCAGGGGAAGAAGAACAGACATTCTCCTTCGGACAATGGGTCAGGAGAAAATAGTTGGAAGTCACATTGTTTCTGACCTGCATGTGGCTGGATTAGACAGCAGTCATTATTGTGAGCTGCCTGACACCTACACCCAGAAAACTATGCCAGTTCATCGAGGCAACATTCCTCGTCAGAAAGACCTTCAGAGATGGCCACACCTGAAACATGTAATGATTACTGAGATTGATTCAGATGTGGACCTGTTGATTGGAACTAATGTTCCTCAGGCACTGGAGCCATGGGAAGTTATTCGGAGTGTAGACGGAGGCCCATACGCAGTCAAAACTATGCTGGGTTGGACTGTCAATGGACCTCTCAGAGGAGACAGGAGTAGTGAAATGACTTGTGGACAGCCAGATGTCACTGTCAATAGGATATCTGTTGCAAACCTTGAAGATCTGTGGAAGCAGCAGCTAAAGGCAGATTTCCCTGAATGCAGTCAGGATGAGCAAATGGGACCGTCAAGAGAGGACTGTCACTTTATGGAGTACGTCACAAAGTCTGCTAAGTTGATGGATGGCCATTACTGTATTGGCTTACCTTTAAGGAAAAGGGATGTTAGTATGCCAAACAACAGGAGAGTAGCAGAACAACGTACACTGAGCCTCAAGAGAAGGTTTGATAAAGATGTTTCATTTCATGCTGATTACACCGCTTTCATGAATGACATCCTTTCAAAGGGCTATGCAGAGAAAGTGCCAGTTGTGGATCTGGAACGCAGTGACGGCAGGGTATGGTATATACCACACCACGGTGTATACCACCCAAAGAAGAAAAAGATCAGGGTCGTATTTGACTGTGCAGCTACATTCCAGGGAACATCGCTGAATGCGCAGCTCCTACAGGGACCAGATCTTACCAGCACACTGGTTGGAGTCATGACAAGATTCAGAAAGGAACCTGTTGTACTCATGGCAGACATTGAAGCCATGTTCCATCAGGTTCAAGTACCAGCTGAGGATTCGGATCTGTTGAGGTTTCTCTGGTGGCCAAATGGAGATCATCATCAGAACTTAGAAGAGCACAGAATGGTTGCACATCTGTTTGGAGCTACATCGTCGCCAAGTTGTGCTAGTTTTGCCCTTAGAAAGTGTGCAGAGGACCATCGGGAGCAGTTCAGTCCCAAAGTAATCAACACTGTCCTGCACAATTTCTATGTTGATGATTGTCTAACATCAGTGGTTTCAGAGGAGGAGGCAGTGGCACTCTATCATGACCTTTGTGCACTTTGTGCTCAAGGGGGCTTTCATCTCACAAAGTGGATTAGCAACAGACGTACCGTGCTTGCTGCTATACCTTCAATGGAGAGAGCGAAAGAAGTTAAGGATCTGGACTTGGATAATGACACACTCCCTGTGGAAAGAGCATTGGGCGTACAGTGGTGTGTTGAGTCAGATGTCTTTAAGTTCAAGATCATGATCAAGGACAAACCCATAACCAGAAGAGGGATCCTTTCCATGGTCAGCTCAATATTTGACCCATTAGGAATATTGGCACCTGTGGTCCTATCAGCCAAGATGATTCTTCAAGACTTGTGCAGAAGAGAACTTGGTTGGGATGATATTATACCAGCCTCAGCTGCACAAGAGTGGAACAATTGGCTGAAGGAGCTCTGCAATCTCGAAGAGTTTAAAGTTGACAGATGCCTAAAACCGGTGGATTTTGGGGAAGTGACCTCTGCTCAGCTACACCACTTCGCAGATGCAAGCGAAGACGGCTATGGAACAGTGACTTATCTGTTATTACATAACATCAAAGCACAAGTGCACTGTGTTTTCATTATGGGAAAAGCTAGAGTGGCCCCATTGAAACCAATAACCATCCCTCGAATGGAATTGACGGCTGCCGTGGTTGCAAGTCGTATGGACAAGATGTGTAGGAAGGAGCTGCAAATGCAACTTAAAGACTCCATCTTTTGGACTGATAGTACTTCCGTACTGAAGTACATCAGTAATGAGACATTAAGGTTTCGAACCTTCGTCGCAAACAGGGTTTAAAAAATACGCAGCGTATCAAATCCATCTCAGTGGAGATATGTTCCCACCGCAAGCAATCCTGCCGACTGGGCTTCCAGGGGAGTCAAAGTGGAAACGCTCCTGAAAGATGACACATGGGTGTCTGGACCTCAGTTTCTCACTGGACCTGAAGAACAGTGGCCTGGGAACCCTGATGGCTCTGAAATGGCACCAGAAGACCCTGAGGTCAAGATAAGTCTGAATGTGAACGCTGTGCAGGTTGAAGAAGAGATGGATGCTGTAACCCGATTGATCAATCACTTCTCTTCTTGGATCCACCTGAAGAAGACAGTTGGTTGGATCCTTAGGTTGAAAAACCTGCTGCTGTGCCTTAGTCGGAAGAGGAAGCAATTGAGTCTGACTCTTGCTCAGTCTGGCTTGAATAAGGAACAACAAGACCGAGAGATGAAAAAGGAAATGCAGACTATCAAGGCTCAGGTGGTCTCCGGTTTTCTTTCTATTGAGGACCTCCGGAAAGCTGAGAAAGAAATTATCTGCTTTTGCCAAAGAAAAAGGTTTCCTGATGAAATTAAAGGCTTGCAAAAGGGAGAAGGTGTGAAAAGGACTAGTCACATCTACAAGCTCAACCCAGTACTTGAAGATGGTGTTCTGAGAGTGGGAGGACGTCTCAGTAGAGCAGCAATGCCTGAAGAATCTAAACATCCTGCTATATTGGCAAAAGATCTTCACATTTCTGACATCATTCTACGGCAAGTACACCAAGATGTGGGACACGGTGGTCGTAACCACATGCTATCTAGCCTGCGACAAAGATACTGGATTCCTGGTGCTAGTGTGGCTATAAGGAAAACCCTGTCAAAATGTGTTGTTTGTCGGCGACTAAATGGAGCTCCAGGAATGCAGCAGATGGCAGATTTACCTCGAGACAGAGTTTCTCCAGATGAACCTCCATTCACTCGTGTTGGAGTTGACTATTTTGGACCTTTTGAGGTTAAGCGAGGAAGGAGTACAGTTAAAAAGTACGGTGTTCTCTTCACATGCTTAACAGTAAGAGCCATCCACATTGAAGTAGCTTCATCCTTGGATACAGATTCCTTTGTTAATGCTCTTCGGCGCTTCATCGCAAGACGTGGACAAGTACTGGAATTACGCTCAGATAATGGAACCAACTTCGTTGGAGCTGAGCGTGAATTGAGAGAGGCAATAGAAAGGTTGAATATTGCTAAAATCAACAACACCCTCCTTCAGAAAGGAATAAAGTGGACTTTCAATCCCCCTACTGGATCCCATCATGGAGGAGTATGGGAAAGGTTGATCAGATCTGTGAGGAAGGTTCTGAATTCCAGCCTGAAGGCACAGAACCTTGATGAAGAGTGTCTTCACACTGTTCTTTGTGAAGCCGAATCCATCATCAACAGCCGTCCCATAACGAGAGCATCCACGGATCCCAATGACTTGGAAGCACTAACCCCTAACCATCTTTTGCTGCTAAAAACCAAGCCATCTTTTCCACCTGGACTGTTTCATAAAGAGGACATATATGCTCGTCGAAGATGGAAACAAGTTCAGTACATCTCAGACTTGTTTTGGAAACGATGGATTAAGGAGTACTTGCCTCTACTCCAGGAACGACAGAAGTGGTCAAATGTCAAGCGCAACTTCATACCAGGAGATATTGTGCTCATAGTCGACGACTCAGCACCTCGCAATTCATGGCTTACAGGAAGGATTGTACAAACCATTCCAGACAGAAGAGGACTTGTACGTCAGGTGCGAGTGAAGACAAAAACAAGCTATCTGGACAGGCCTATCACAAAGATCTGCCTTCTACAGGAAGCAGAAGAGCCGTGAGGAAATTAGTGAACTTGATAGACCTTGACATTGACGTTTTTTCCGATTTTTAAGTGATAGTAAAGATCACTCCTTCATAGGCTAACAAACTATATCTTTTTTATTTTATTTTCTATTTTTTGCCTAAAGAAGAAAAGGACACTTTGACAAAAGGACGTTTTATCCTTAAAAGTTTTTTCTTGATTGTCTCCTACATAATTTTCCAGTTGTGTAATTATTATGTTGATATAATTAGGGGCCGGAATGTAGGAGCCACATATGAAGCCATTTCTGTGTTTGTTAAGATACATGTTTTTTGAGTCACTATAGGTGGTGGGCGTGTCATTGCATTGGGGTGGTGACGTTTGTGTTTATATCCGGTTGCTTTTACCTGTGCAGGTGGCAATAGATGGGGGAGTGAGCTAGAGAAGGACAATTTTTGTTGACCGCACGCACTCACGCAGGCACATACAAGGAGATACGTACATTCATATGGAATATTGCATTTTTGGAAAGCAAATAAAAGGTCAAACGCATACTGTGTTGGAAAGACTGAGTTTTTGCGCGTCCACAGTGTTTTTTCTCTTGTTTAGTCCCTCGCGGCACTTGGTTTAAGATTACTGCCGCAATAAGTCCCATACTACCAACGACATGTTTGTTTACTGTCCTGGTTTCACGGCCGCACCCACCATTTACGTCACAGCCAGGCATGAGTTAGGGAGCGCTGGTTTTGTGAAGAACTCCCCTCTTCCTAAACCAAATACCACAGTACTGGCAAAACGGGAGGAGCCGAGTGAAAAACAAGCGCCCCTCATCCCAATCCACCCACACCGCAGTACTTTTTTCTTTACCCAAAAAATATATTGTATATTATCGGGGCTATTAATACTTTTATCGGGTTTATCGGGATGACGTCATAATTCCTAATATCGGACCGATAATTATCGGGCTGATAATTATCGTGCACAACTAGTTCTAACCCCTCTGGTAGGACACTCTCTAAGATGGGTTCAAATTTTTCTAGCCAGGATTTTTACAGTATAGTAACCTGAGCTCCAGTATCGAGTAAAGTGTTTGTCTGCACACCATTGAGGTAACAGGTAAGCATACACCTTTTGCCAATTAGCTTTGCAACACGACTTCCTTGTCTTACTCTGTTTTTTAATGTTGACAGACTCTTATTAGTCGTAGCTGCATGGCTGGTTACTGTGACAGAGGACTCTGGTTCTTGTTTAGTCACTGGTGGTCCCTCCCCAGTGACCATATCCCGTTTCCCACTGGCTTACTCTTTGACAGGCAGCCAACAGCTCTGTGGCCTTCCTGACCACACTTGAAACAGTGGTTGCAGCTTGCCATACCTTGAGCCATGCATAGTTTGCATTTCCCCCTGGTGGTAGACTTGGGTGGATGCATAGTACTTACTGCATTGGCCTGTGTCAACTCTGGAGTGCTGGCTTTTGATGTGAACGCCTTTTCTATTGATTTGGCTAAGGCTGAGACATGTGCTGTCAGTTCATCAGTGTTGGGCAAGTTACTTCCAAAATGTAATATATTACATATTACTTATTACTCTCTTTTGAAAGTAATAAGTTACATTACAATATTACTGTCTCTGAAATGTAATGAGTTACACTACTTTAGTTACTTTCACCAAAATAACCTCAAAAGAATGGCTAGGTATTTTAAATGCTAAAATGTAGTTTAGTGCAGCTCATTATACATCCAGTGAAGGGCAATGTGGTATAGCATAACAACTGTGTAGGCCCTTAAGACTACTAACAACGTGTATTACACGGCTTAGTTGAATACTCGATTCTGATTGTAAATTCTTAACATGTGACACGTTGTTAATACAGCAGTACAGACCACTGTCAAGAACTATAATGAAGGTTGCTAAGGAGGATCAAGAAAGAGAAAGGGAAAGAGGTTAAAAGACGGAGCGCTGGACGTCAGATAAATCACCAGAAGAAGAGAGGAAGTAAACAATAACAGGACACGGAATGGGCTCTGTAGTTTGTTTAGTATGTGGCCGTGTACAGACCCGGTTCCAGAACAAAATGACTCAGGGTGCCTCTGAGATTACAGGGGGCGCAGCAGTAGTAGGTTTACATGAGCAATAGTGGCCGGAAACAGCAATGAAAAATAGCATTGATGGTTCCCAATGAACAGATTATGGCATTTGTTATGTTTTGAAACCAAGCAAGTGAGAACATTTCAAGTGAGTTAAAAGTGCAATCCTGAAATATTTCATATAGTCCAAAGTGGACTATGGCAAGGCACAGAAGCTTCAAAACTGTACTAATAAAAGAAATGAGAACATATTGTAAATCAAGGCACATATGATTTGAACCAGCTCATGGTTTGAAATGGCAAACATTGAAAAGCAAAAGTATTATTAAAACCATGTACTAAATCATCACCTTGGTCCCATCATATACTCTGGGAAGAGAATATTTACTGTTCTTGAAAACTGGTATCACATCATCATGTGAGGTTGACTTTGTGACCTGGAGAACATTTCAGCTGCAACATTAGCTTGTTGATAAGCTTGGGATATGAGATAGTTTTGTAGCCATTCGTGGTGAAGGCATCTGTGACATTGTATGCATGCATTATTTTTGACCCAACATTTCCACAGGCATGGCAGAATATGGCACTATTTTCACATGAATATTCTAGCCCTTGTCTATTTGTATACCACAAGCTGCAAAATGACCGCCTAATCCCACTGTACAGGCGGGTACTTGTTTATATATACCTGGGGAGGCTCTGTTTTGCCGTGGTATCCTGGCACCTGCGGGCCGCAGAGGGGCGGCGTAGTTTCGGGCGACGAAGACTGCTGCTCCGGGTGCGAGTCATTCGGGAGTAAGCTAGTGTCCACAACGGAGGGTCACGTGATGTCCCCATCTGACCTGTTGCTACGGTCTGCAGTAGATGCAGTGTTGCTGGTGTTTAGTGATGTTGCTTTAACCATTTTCGTATAAATGATTATCCACAGATGTGTGTCACTGCTGTGGAAGCACTTTGGAAATGATGCACGCGCACCTGACACAATTTGTTGTTAGTATTTTTCGCTCCGTTCTCTTTTTTTAATAGAGGGTGCATAACATTCAACTGCCCCCGAAGATCCCGACGCGAAGCTTGAAGGGTAAACAACACACCAGGTTTACTAATCTACCCGCACAATTAGTCTGGTGTCAGAATGTCTCGCTCGTACATTCTTAAAAAACAAAACGCCATTTAATTTCGGGTTAAAATGTGTTGTAACTGCGTTACTGAGCATTGTAACAGGTAATATATTACCCACATTTCATTAGTAATGCGTTACATCACTTCGTTACAGCAAAAAGTTATATATTACTGTAACTCCGTTACTTTTGTAACGCGTTACACCCAACACTGCAGTTCATATATAGCTGTGCGGTTTGCCTGGACTTCAGCTTGAGTCTGTAGAACGCTGGCTTGAACTTCAGCTGGAGGCTGGACTGTATGCTGTCTCTCCCCTTGTTGTGTGGCATTAACTGTGACTGTTTTGGATTGTGGATTGTGTGTGTGTGACCTAGGCACACTCGTCTCTCACATTCTTCACCAACTGATTTTGTCATTATCTCTAAGATAAAATCATCAGTTACACTTGTGTTGCTCATGAGAGGTTTAAGGTCTCGTCTAACATATTCATATTTGTCACTTATTCCCTGATACAGTGAATGAAGAAATACGCCATGCACCAGTTTAGTGTCATACTGAAACTCTGAGCTACCTTGTTGGGAAGCAAATATTACTCTCTGTTTTAGCCCCATTACACGATACATGAACTGATGTGGGCTTTCTTTGTCCTGTTGTTTTGTATTGCTCCTGAAATAGCTCTGCACTACTCTTATCTTGCAAATGTGCTCTGAGGAAACGCTTGAGCTCAGCTACAGTTAACCCATCTTTGGTCATCAGCATGTCTTTAAAGTTACCAGGCTTGATTATCTTCAAAACAGTGCAGATTGGCTCTGCCTCACCGAAATTCTCAGATAACCCTTCATCAATCTGCCTACACAGTGAGGTATAGCTAACATCAGAATCTGAGTCAGAAATGTGTCCACTGTGAATCTTAAATTCTCTACGTGGCAGTAAAGCAGCAACATCCGACAACTTAATCAAATTAGTTACCTGGCTGGTTACAACTGCTGACTTGTCTGCTTTAACATTCATTACTGAAGGTGTAGCTTGTGTTTCAGTCTCTGTATTTAACTCACGGTGCTCTTCTACAGCCTCTGACAGTTGCTGTAGTTCAGTGATGAGGTCATTGAAGACTAACAGCCGGGACATGCCTTGGTCCTCTTGACTTGCCAACTGGTTACTTTTCAGAAAGTCTACGATGAAGTCATAGAGTTCCACATCTGTTGCATCATCCCCTGGTAGCTCTTCTTCTGCCTCATCATCAATCGACGCTGCCAGCTTGTAGAGAACATCACTTTCGTTGAAGTTAATCAGCTGATGAAGCTGCCTCTGGATGTCCCTTCGCAGATCTTTTATAGCAGACATCTCTCAAATAGCAGGAGTTCAGCACGTTGTTTCAAATCTTGGTGTCAGGTTCATTTACGGATGCTGTCCTCAGGAAAAAAAAACACTTATTCCGGACGAGCCCCCAAATGTTACTGGCCTCAGGCCTAGGGGTACCTGGGCCAGCAGCAGACTCTACCTCTGTAGGCCTATATGAAAAACACACGAGGCAGAAATGTTAACTTGTTTGTAGCTCAACTGCAGGATTTAATCTGCTCATTTGGAAACAATCCACAACAAAAACATGTATCCATGCTCATTTCCATGAGGCAACAACACCAGAGATCAATAAGGCAACAGCATCCACATAACAACGATGACATCATGGTAAAAATACAACAGAAATGTACAATAAAATCGTCACACTCAGAACTCACTGTTATCCTCACACTCAAATTCCAATACAATACACACACTTCAAAGAAACATATACAACCTATATGCATAAACACAATCTGCCTCTGTCATTTACATCATACACCACCAAGCAACACATGGCTACATAGTACTGTGTAACCTTAGCGTTAGCTCCGCTAGCCGTTAGCTCCGCTGGCGTCACATTGCACATAACTATACATAACTGCCTAAAACAACGATTAGACATATCACACTCAATCACAACACACTCATAACACTTATACCCCTTATACTGGGACACTATGGTGTCATTTGAAGGACTTAGAACCCACCTGTATATGAAAAACACACGAGGCAGAAATGTTAGCTTGTTTGTAGCTCAACTGCAGGATTTAATCTGCAGGTTTCTGCCCTTGCAGGGTTCTAGATCCTCCCGAGTGGTATCGCCCTATCAGTCCGCCACACAGTTGCAATGTAATACAGTTTAATGACTTCGAAAGAGACAACAATAAAAAATATGGGGTTGACACTTTTTTAACTTTAACTTTAACAATGAACTGGTTTAACCCTTTACATTAGCAACCAGAAAATGACACCAGTAAGGGCAAACATATGAGAATGCTGCGTGGGGTCTGGGTGCCGTGTTGGCGGGACGTTGCGGGGCTCGCTGCTCCGCCCTTTGAGGGTCGAGGAGTGGACAGTGTGAGCTGTATTACTGGTGTCGTTTCCTGGTTGCTGCGTGGGGTCTGCGAGACAAATAATATTTATTCAATTCCAATAAATCTACCCAGAAAAGGTGTGAATGGATTTATTGAAACATAATCATTTTGATTTCATACAGCACTGTTGAATCTGATTACTCTTTAGGCCTATGTGTTTTCACTCCTCAAACCATATTGGGATTAGAAGCAGTGATAATTCGTTATATGTTACAGTCCCAAAACAAAAAAAAACAAAAACAAATTAAAATCCATTGTTACAAAATCACCAGTGTCCCAAGTTTTACATAAACTACTTTACATTTTAAAAAAGCAAGACAGAGTAAAAGTATAATGTTTTTTAAATTACTTCTCTTGTAACATGTTAAATATATCAAAGTGATGTACTTTATACTAATAACAAAGCTTTATCTATTCATTCCTTGTATGTCATATTAAGACATCATATACATATATTTATATATATATATATATACATACATATACAATTGCAAGAATAAATATGTCCGTGTTATCAGAAAATGACGTGTCAATTCATATCAAAACAAGCAGGACCTTTTTACTTTAGCATTGAATCAAATTATCCGGTGTAAAAGTGTTATGTATCTAAATCACAAAGTATTAATATTAAAAGTATAATCGGCAGGAAACAAAAAAAAATGTGATCTAGTATACCAGATCTTCACTGTTTAAAAAAATAAATAATATATATAGATACATTTATAATCACTCTATTCCCTTTTAGCATTTTGTCTTAATAAGTCCTCTTGCATTCTGTGATACCCACCAAAAAGTGCTTTGTAGATATCCTTTATCCAATAGTTGTGTTGTTCTCTACATGTCTACTCTAGTCATCATAGTTTTTGTCAGGGTTGTATGGGCCCGTTTCTCAGCGACTCTGACCATTCCTAGTTTCTGGAAAGATCACAGATTTGAAAATACAACACTGATTTTCATACAATACTACATTCATATTCAATGGGTTTATCATAAAAAGGGAGTGTAATGTGCGTTAACTGTACCTCTGTTTGTTTTTTCAGATTATTAGCGTGTGGAGAGCTGTGAGCAATAAGAGGAGGATTAAATCCCTGTTTGCTCAGCAGCCAGTAAGTCTTGTGAGATCCTTTACCCTGTCATGGACCCAAACACACTGGTTAAAAACATAGGATTTACATGCTATTGGAGAAATATTAAGATTGAAGGTGATTAGAGAGTCACCTTCATTTCTATTGCTCCTCTTTCCTCCAGCTCAAACGAACCAGCCTGGAACAGAATGTCAGCAGTGCACTGAGATATGTGAATCTTCAGGGCTGTAAAACATACAGAAGAGAGTGGCACACATCTTAAAAAGTACACTTTTAAGATACAAAACTGTAGACATTTTAAAAGTTAATTTCAAGTCAAATGTCTGTGACTAACAAGACTATGCTAATGTTAGCATATTCTTGTTATGTTAGCATCGTTTTGTTAGTCTGGTGTTTTCCCGGTTTAGCAGGCCTGTTAGCATGCTAATATTAGCTGATACATTTTTGGAGATATGCAGTGATAAACCAACCAATTATTTGACTTGATGCTGCTATAAGAAAAGTCAAAGGATCAATAGACTCATAATGAGTCATCTTTTTGCACATTAATAACAACCAACTTTGTATATTTGCATCTGCGAAGGTGAGACTTCAGTTCACTCACGTAAGCTGTTGCTTTCCATGCGAGACGCAGTGTTCACCGTGTCGCCAAAGAGACAGTAGCGTGGCATAGTGGTGCCAACCACTCCAGCAACCACTGGACCTACAACAAGGTGCTTGTATTTATGGGCTCAAAATTATCCAATGGCAATTATATTATGTAAAAACAGACACCAAGTGTATAGGACAACACATTTATTAAAAGGAAACGTAAATCCTGCATATGTATATACTGCGTTGATTGTAAGAACTACATGTCTCTTACCAGAATGTATACCAATGCGGATTGCAAGACTCTCATTGGGCATATGGTGGATTTTGAAGACTTTGATGGCTCCCAGGAAATGCAAAGCCATTGTAGATATCTCCAAAGCGTGCTGATTGCCATTGCTGATGGGTAGACCACTGGCTACCATGTATGCATCACCAATTGTTTCCACCTATAGCAAAGATGATAGTCTCAGCAGCATTTTTTAAGTAACAATAGAAAGCTGTTCCCTGCTAAAGAAGCAATGTGCAATTTAATGAAAATAAAATCGACATTTCATAGTAATAGTTATTGCGTAACATGCTTGATTGCCTTCTTGCCGAGACAAAGAGGATCAAAACTCATATTTCCGCGGTAAATTTGAAGCTACAGTTTAGTTTAGTTTTATTAAACATATTTATGTCAGAGAAGATGTACAAAAATACATTAAAGGTCTCCTATCATGCAAAATGCACTTTTTCATGTCTTTAATACATAGATATGTGTCCCCGGTGTGTAAGGCAACTCTCAAAGTGTCAGAAAACAAAACCCTCTCTCTTTTCCTCCATACCCAAATCTCTAAAAACGGGGATACAACGGAGCTGATCCAGATTTGCTGCAGATATTACGTAATATCAGAAATGTGGGCTGGCTTTATGACCACAGCCCTATCAGAAACGTCGCTATCAGAAACAATGCACAACGTGTTTTGGAAGTAATATGGTCTTTATTTACATGAGCAAGCATCGCTAACACTCAGAGCTGACGCTGTACTGGAGAGAGTATGTGTACAAAAGCAGGATATAAAAAGGTACTCGGCCACCTTGTGGTAAACCCGCAAGAAAAAAAGCATTTGAGCTCCATACTGTTTCAGAAATAATCCTTGATGTGGTTTTGAACATGATATGGCGTTTAATCACGGCAGCAGCTGACAATCTCTTGGTAGAATTCTCCTGCATAAGCTCCCCTAGAATGGGTGGTATTTTGAGCAAAACACTTCATAGACATGTATTTTATATATCTGAGACTTTAATATATGCCTAAAAATAGTATAATAAGAGACCTTTAATTAAAATAAAAGATGCTTTGTACCAGATTTAGCTAGCTTACTCTGTTGCATCTCCCTGGCACGCCTTAATTCCAATGTTGATGCAAATTTTTTGCCACAAAATAGATACATAAATAGGGTAGGTGACGTCACAGAGACTAAACCATTATTCGTACAGTCTTTGATTTAACCAGGCCTGCTGGGTTCACCTGTTTCCAGTCTTTGTGCTAAGCCAGGCTAACCAGCTGATAGCTATGCCTTCATTTTTGCAGCACAAAAATCGTTTAAATTCATTTCCCCCCAAAGATTAAAACATATTTTTGCTTAAAGCATATAACTTCAGCATATCATTTAGACAGCAGGTCACAGAGCCAACACTTTATGAGTTTTCTTCTTCATTCAATGCATACAGCTGAATAAGAAACTAAAAGTGCTTTGCATGACTTACTTTATAGACATCGTACAGCTTGATGACATCATCAAAGAGGCTGTAGAGGTCATTGAGGAACGTCACCACCTCCATCGCAGAGCTGACGGAGCACATTGAAGTGAAGCCCACGATGTCGGAGAAGAAGACGGTAACCATGCTGTAGCTCTGTGGCTCCACCGACTTCCCCGCCATCAACTGATCGGCGATGATCCTGCCACCAAAGAAGCACCAGCACTGAGAAGGTGAGGGATGGACGTCCATTTAACAGTTGTCATGTGATTCAAATGTATCATTTTGATATGTCACCTTGGTAACATGGTGGAGAGAAGCTTATCTGCACGGATCTTCTCCGCCGTGAGCTGATCGGTCCTCTCCTCCACCACCTCCTCCAAGTGATTTGCATATTTCTCCAACTTTTCCACCATACTATCCAGTATATTCGCATGACTACAGTACAGAAAATAATTACAATCCTTTAAGGAATTTTCAGGTTCAGTTTGTTCGTATGTGATTCATTTTTTTCAATATTCATTCTCACTCATTAAAAAAAATCTTGACATAAGCAGATGGGCATTTTAACCATGTTTGCTATTAAGTCCTTGAAGGACAATTTACCTGAAAAAAAAGATGTTGAGCTTACGTGTAGCACTATTTATTTATTGTACTACATTTTTTGGCTGTGATTTGCAATGTTGGGATTGTCGGCCACAGAGGTATTTCTGTTCACTGAAATATAATGAAACTGGAAAACACTCATAAACAGTGGATGGATTATCTTGAGTAAAGAGGTAATCAATTCCTGAAAAAGACATTGCTGTTGAGTGTCTTAAAGTGTGCTTTGTCGTTTTACACACCACAAGCCGATAGCCATCTAGTTCCATTATATAACAGAGAAGACAGATAACCATGGCCGATATCTCCAACGCTTGGCTACTCACACCAAAACAATCTAGATAGATAAAAACACTACAGGTTTCAGAACAAGATATGCACTATCTTCAGTTAAAGCATTGCACATGTATTCAGTCACTACAGTTATTTTGAAGCAGAAAACCTTTTATTTTCTCACAGCCTTTTGGAAAGTATAAGGTAAGACAAAAAAGGTCTGTGTGTGGCCTGACCTTTCTGGGCTTATGTTCCTCAGCTCTCTCCGTATAGATGAAAACGGCGGTCGGCGGTCAGGGTTTTCATTCCAGCAGGCTTTCAGAACTACGTTTATTTTCTCATCACACAGCATGTCACAGAGCACTGGACGGAGGGGTTCCCCTTGGAAAGGCGTCCGCAACTGCATAATAATCTCTGAAGAAAAAAGGTAAAAATTGGAATCATCGTAGTGTTTGAATTTGTGTTTGAAAAGGAATTGATATGCTTTTATCATGCTAACCTTTGGGCTCCAGGTTGATGTCCTGATAAGGGCCAGACTTAGCATTGTACATGAGCTCCCACATGATGATGGCAAAGCTGTAGATGTCAGCTTTGGGCGTCCCATTGACCTGAAGACCGAGATGTCTCAGAAGCTCGGGGGCTGTCCAGTAAATCTCTACAAAAAACAAATCCCCTTGCATGTGTTACCTCCCTTTTATGATGTGTTAAATGCTGTTAAAAACGTAAAATATGATTACTAGGCATTAGAGTGCACCCACTGACCTTCATGAACAGGGTTTTCCAATGGGACAAACTTCTTTTGGTTCCCGTATTTAAACTCCCACAGGCCAAAGCCAGTGAGTTTGACCTGGAGTCGACTGTCCACCAGACATGTGCTGGGCTTCAGGTTCCCATGAAATTTCAGGTTACTTTTGTGAATAAACTCCATACCCTAAAACCCAGATGCACAGATTAAAGTGATGAATTTTCAGGACAAATAAAAAACAACCTGTTTTTATTTCAATGAATTGTCTCACATTGACAATGTCGTAAGCAAAAGACAGCTTGAACATCGTATCCAGGTCAACATCTGACTTCATAAGATCCTGCAGAAATCAGGGAAGTTAAATATATAATACACAATAACAATCACAGGGTCACTAAAGACACAAATGTAATATTGAATTACCCAGGCTTGTTGTTGCTCACTTTTGTCATGTGTAAAACAATGCTGATATGAAAGTCATAATCACATAGTACGCCTGTGTTAGTTTAAATCAAGCTGGAGTAGATTATAAATATTTGAAATCATTTTAGCGCTGGTAAATAACCCAAAAGTATTAAACAGAATAAGAACATTTGTTTTGTTATTGTAGGTGATTTTCTAACCTTTGGGTTAATCCAGTATGGCTTTGGGTCTATATTGACAAACATTAACTAAGAGAAATGGGGCAGCTTTAATGTTGCAGTTCTGCTGTGATGTAAAGTATGAAATAGAAGTGTGTACACTGACCTTCAGACTGCCTTTCCTGCAATACTGGATGATCAAACACACATTTGGTGACACGATGCAAACACCAAAGAACTGAACCAAGTTCTCATGTTTCATCTCTTTCATCTGTCTTAAAGAGTTTTACACGGGTTAGGCACAGTATGGAATTATCAGGGCTATTAATGTGTCCTAAAGAAAAGCATTTCAGCATTAAAAGTTTAATACATGTTCTGTAGAAAAATAAGATAAATATGTTTCTTTTTTCGCCTAAACACTAGTTATTACTCGTTATAGTTGGATTTACTATATCTGTATTAGGGTCACTCCTGGGGGAAAAATATGATGGAGCTGGTAGAAAGGGTAATATTCAGAGAAAAAACAAGATTAACGTTTTAAATTAAAAAAAACGTTATTTTAAACGTTATTATTGCACATTTTGATTTAAAATGTAATAATTCCTTTTTTAACATAGAATGGTCCTCGTTGTAGGATTTCACCTAAAATAAAAAAAAGATGCACTCAAACATTTAAAGTATTTTTGAACCAGGACAACATGAGTGACTTTACCGTATTGAACTCTGCGATTATTGAAGGTTTCCCGAAATGCGAGCTAATGTTGTTCTTAAGGTACTTGATGGCCACTTGATTTCCCTACATGGAATTACATTACATACATTAAGGAAATCACATATATTAAGCAAACGGTCACAGTACAGTACGCTCATTTCAAACTGGTACCTGGTAGAGACCTATGGTGGTGTAGATGTGTTCTCTCACTGGCTTGTCCCTCATGCTGTTGTTGGACAAATTAGAGTGAGAGCTGTTGCTCTCTCTCTGATTGGTCGTGGTGCTCAGAGCTAAACCATGAAATCCCTAGAGGACACACACAGAAGAAGCCTGTGAACAAAAGCAAAATGTAGACATACACAGATGTATGCTCATTCTCTATCTGTTTCAGCGCTCATACAGCGCATCATACCTTGATGATGGTGATGTCGCTGTAGTTGATCAGCCACCAGCGGGAGCCGTCCAGCCTCGTCTGGAGACGAAACTTCTGCAGAACTAGGACTCCGATGCACAAAACTGCCAGAATACCAATGAGGGGGAAGCCCACGAGCAGAGCCAGCAGGGCGATGTCTGCACCCCATCAACAAGGGACATGATGATGCTGGTTAGTATGGTTTGTTTCACGAGTGGTCTTTAGCAAACATAACATTTAGATGATTGCTGAATTTACTAGATGCATATTATACTACTCTTACCATTAATGAGCCATTCACAGAACTCATTGTTGAACCCGCATTCTGGTTTGTCAGAGGGAGGTCCTGCTCCTGGCCAGACCACAGAAGCAAACATAGACGTTGGCCTGAAATGAAAAAATGTTTGGTGTGATATCCCCTAATTGTAATCATAAAACAAATGTGAAATTATTTGATGTATTTAGTTTTATACATATTTTACCGGACATCTTTGGTCTGACTGTCGAAATTGAGGATGGATACAAACTTGGTTTGGTCTCCCACAAGCTGCAGGTCATAAATGGAATAGTCCAAGTTTCTCTCCCCCTCTTCGTCAAAATGGACTAGTCCAGAGGCCCCTGTAAAAATGATCCGTGGTGAAAAAAAAGAAACATATATACTTTACTTAACATTTCAATGTGTTTCTACTTTAAACATCAATACATTTCAGAGGCAAGTATTCTTTTTACTCTACAAAACATACATTTGTTTTTATTTGAAAATAGACATTGTACATTCAGAAAAATGTAAATGTACCCGAGTTTAAAGGTGGGGTAGGTAATTTTGGAGAAACCAGCTCGAGTGCGCTAGAATTTGAAAATACACAGCCGGAGACAATCTGCCACTTCCTTACAGAGCCCCTCCCCCAACACACACGAACGCGCACATGACCAATGAGGGCACGAGATAAGTTTGTGCACAGATGGAAGGCTGACAGGCAGGTAGGCCATCCAGTTATTTTAGCCGGGCCGGATAAAATGATTGGTCGTGCTTTTTACAGTACCACGGCTTCCACAGATGAAATTTTGTATGGATTTTTTGTCAAAGCATTTCAGATATTCATTGCTATCGGGATGTTAAGAGCATTCCATGGAATATAACAAAAAGTGTATCTCGAGCCGGTTTCTCAAACTTACCTACCCCACCTTTAATAAAATAAAGACGTAAATAATTTATATTATATATATTTATATTTTCGAGCTGTAGTTACCTGTAGTTTCATAGATTTTATAAATCATAAATAAACTGATAAATTACATATATACAGATTTGGCCACCTGGCAAAAAAACAATCATCTCTGGTTTCCATATCCATACTCCGCCCAAAATAATACAATAATAAGAGCAAGTACTAACCATTAAATCGAATGTTGTTTTTATTTTTTAATCTCCGCAGGAGCTCCTTTCTGTCTCGAGGGTCTTTTCCATCTTTGAGGACTTCCTTCAGCCCCATGGCGTAAAGAAGCACTGCGTCGTGCAGGTAGGCAGCGTACGGGCTAACCTGAAATAACAGAAAATTAAACAATTGTATATGTGATTTAACTTGTTATCAGAACAATTGGAAAATGAGTTGTAACAGCTCAGGAAAACATGGATGCATACCTCTCTTTCAGAAGACAGGTGGCTCTGAAACGGGTGTTCCTTAAGTCTTTGAAAAACTCGCTCAAAAAAGTCAAAATACTCGTAGCCATCGTAGGATTTCTGGCCAATAATGAAGGTCATGTCAAAAGCTCTGATGGCAGCTTGGTCCATCCTGTTGTTCACGGCATATTTCCACAAGTTATCCTGCTCAGGAAAGAGATTGATACAGTTCACATGGAAGAAAAAGATAAGTTATTGTTGACAGCAGTTCATAATTGTTCTTTCCATTTCCAAAGCTTGTAGTCCAATGAATGGTGCGGGAGACTTTTACCTCAGCTGATTATGTGCATAACTTTAGATTTCTACTCACCACACTGCCACTGACTTCAAAATGCTGCACCAGGAAGAACACATAGTCACCATGCATCAGACCTTGTCGCTCAGCCTCCAGCAACAGAGCCATGGAGTCCTCTGAGTTTGTTAGCACCACAATCACTGCATGGCAAAGGACACATTTACGAGTCAGAAATATGGTTATGCGTGGTTTGAATGAGCCTCGAACTATTTCCTTCTTACCTCTGGCCACTGTTGAGATTAACTTAACATTTCGGTAAATCAGCTTCTGATTGCTGGTGTCAAACTTGAGCGCAGCAGCTAGTTGGAATTTGGCTCTCAGGGGCTCCTCGATGGTTTTCCACAGAGCATCAACTTTGTCCCAAGTGTTCGATTCTAAGCCCCCTCCGATCATCGCCACGTGGCTCCATCCGAAGAACTCCAGGGTTTTTATCAGGACCTCCGAGCTTCTTTTAAGAGGCGGCACGACTTTGATGTAGGAATCGTATATGTCACTGTTGTCCATTTTAGCGGATAGACCCACAAATCCAAACATGGGGATGTTCCATGTCGATGCAATGAGACCGGTGACCTGGAAATAATGTTTTAAAAAGCTTTAGGAATCCACAAAAGATCTTTAAAAGTAATTTTCCATGAAAAGTTGGAGGGCTTCCTGGTGAAATAATTGTAGAAGACACCATGCTACTGCAGAGTATAAATCATGCAGAAATGGGAAGAAAACTAAGGACATACTGTACCAGATTCAGCACATCATATCAGTATTTTTTTCTCTTTTCTCCCATTTTTTGCATGATTTACAATCTACAGCAGCATGATTTGAAAACACATGCCTTCCACTGAATGTGCTTCGGTTTGAGCCAGGTGTAACACATCTGTAAACCTTCACCATGAAGAGAATATGAAGAGAAGCGGATCAGATTCCAGTTTTACCCAGTGGTTGAAGAAGTATTTAGATATTTTACTTAAGGATAATTAGAAATATCACCATGTAAACATACACAACTAAAGAAAGAGAGAGAAAGATTAAAGATTTGCAGTGTTTAAAACCAGCCTCAAGCTTTGGCTAAAATTAGCACCAAAGGGTCACCGCTAATATTTATCTTGTATTTATTATATTTCTCATACTGATTCTATTTATTATCTCATATTGATAAACATTGTTGAATGTAATGTGCTTGTTCTCTGTGTTTATCTTCCCAGGAACAACTTATGCACATCAGTTTCTTTCTAACTCTGGGGAATTACTTTTAAATATACGCTGTCACTTTAATAAAGAAAAAACAATTATGTTTAATAATGAACAATAAAACCAAATAAGAAATTGAATTCCTGCATTCACCATTAGGCTACTTTGCTAAAAGTATAAACGTTTTAGGAATAAAAACTATTTAAAGTTATATAACATGTTTTTATCCTTATAAATGTAATTACCTTTTGGACTTTCCACAAAAAAATGTACATAAAAACATCTAATGCAAGAATTATCAATTTCCGCATCACATGGATCATACCTCAGCTTCTTCGGGACACGCTGGACCAAACAGCGCAGACACATTCTCGCTCCACACCTGCTGAATGAATCCTCCCAGGGAAACTTTAGGACTACAGTCTGTGTCCTTGAAGACAAAATCCAGACTGTAGTTCCCCAGGAAGGAGGGGTTGGTGTTCACCTTCTCCACGGCGATCTGCAGGGCGGAGCCCAGCCGCAGGGCGCTGAAGGGGAACGAGATGTTCCAGGGAGCCTGGAAGCCGATGATCAGCCTGTTAGACCCGTTGGTGTCGTTATTGGTGACGGTGGCGGCTGTCAGTGTGAAGTGCAGCACCAATATGAGCCTCATGTCAGGAGAATACACCACCCTCATCATCACTTCCATCCTATTAGGTGATCCATGTTACAGGGTTTAAATAGACAACATCCAACTGTGTGATAGGGAGGAGAACATGTAAATATGTGGAGGCGGGTGGGAGGTCCAAAAGGGCATTGAGTGCATTATTTTCTTTGTTTTTTTCTTTAATATAGTATCATCTTGGATCACGGTCAAAGAGCCATGCTTGAATTTGATGTCTTAATTAAAGTAGAAGCGTTTTATCTCATTAACTGTATAGTCATTTTATTATTTTATTTTTACATTAATATTATTTGGTCAAAAATAGCATGTGACTCTTATTTGATTCCAAAACGACAGGTTTGTATAAGATACACGTTTTTGTGTATTTGTGTAAGAACTACTTTTAATCAAGTGCTGTTTTGAAGTACTCTACTACTTTGAGGTACTTATTATTATTTTCATTTTCTGCTACTTTCTACTTCTACTCCACAAAGACACATATTATACTTTTTACTCCACTACATTTCTCAAAATCTTATATAATATCATACACCTAGATTAGTAACAAAGAATAAAACCAGAAGCCACTTTATCTAACTACCAAACAGTATATAAACCAATGAAAATAAGGTCCACCTTAAGCAACTAGAACATAAAAGTGATATACATATTCATTCATTAACCTTTACTTATGGTACTTTAAGTATATGTTGATGCTTTCACTTAGTAGTTTTACTTAAGTGAAGTTTTGAATGCAGCATGGGAATTCTTTTATAGATAAATGTAGAAACTTTAAAACTAGTTGTTTTCATGACTCGTGTTTTAAGGTGATTTGAGATATTCCTGTTGTTATGATTGCTTAGTATCTTATCTGTTGTTTTGTTAATTACATGTAATATATCCTTATATCAAAAAAATTGATATTAAATGCAGAAGTTACCTACTATTTCCAATTGTTCTACACTGTAGTACTGCTACCTTACCTTAAGTAAAACATCTATGAGTTATTCCACTGCAAAATAAATCACCTGTTAAATGTATTAAGCATACATCAGTAAATTCCAAAGCTACTACAACCAGTCTGCCTTTAGAGTTACCCCTCATAAATCCAGTGTCAAAGTTCCCCACACACACACACACACACACACACACACACACACACACACACACACACACACACACACACACACACACACACACACACACACACACACACACACACACACACACACACACACACACACACACACACACACACACACACACACACACACACACACACACACACACACACACACACACACACACACACACGCAAGCACACACACAGATACATGAGGAGGGTGGGCAATCAGAATGTAGGCTAATTTAATTACGGCAAATAAAAACACGTGAAATGTGTGCTGATGACCCCCTGGGATTTTTCTCTGCAGAAACCTGATGAGGCAGGTTGAGCCCTGCTCGCTGGCACAGAGAAGTTCACACACAACTGAGTGCACTTTCAGGTGCTAATGACCAGAGGTGGGCAGCTTGTTGGTGTTTCTGGCTTCAGCTGCTTTTCTTCCCCAGGAGATATCAGCACCTCTGCTAATCCCACCAGGTAACCTCAGTTTCTCCTAATGAACCTTTACCTTCAACTTTATCCTGCACAATCAAATCCTACAGGAGACACCATTAAAATGCATACATGACATTCAGGTGACATCTGTTTATATGATTGGACAACCAAAGAATTGCTTTGTAAAAGATGACATTAATTAAAAGATAGATTCACAGGCAGAACAAGGAAGAAATATGCAAACAAACATACCATACTAACTTGTATTGGATATTGCTGCAGCGTTTTCCGTCTTTAAGAAAAAAAACTCCCCTTTTTATGATTTTAGCATACATTATTTGTGACGTGTCCACGATAACTGCTGTCCTGAAAAAGTTGCATGGTCTTACTTTTTTAATCAGTCTGATCAAAGGTGCAATTCCAGCTTATCTTTCCTTTTTATTTTAATTGAGGCATGAAGTTACACCGACACAACCTACTGTATGTGCTGATAACACATTTCTGACCTGGAAAAAAACCTTTATCATTGGAAAATATGTTTAGAAAGTCTACTAGACGGTTATTTTCATTCAAATCAAATTCATTTCAGTGTTCAAGAAAGTACAATTTAATCAAATATTTCACAATTAGAGACTTGGCTGGTCTTAATTCTAGAAGAGTCTGATTTTAATGAAAACATTTGAGAAATATGTAATTTGTAGGGGTGTTGAAATATGTTGTAAATGTTATTGAGGGACACTATTATGCTTTTTTTCGTGTGTTGTATAGGTTTTTGGTGCAAGCCCTGTGTTCTGATTTTCTCTCCCACACGCTCCCCCCCCCCTGCCTGAAATGCCTCAATTTTACTCCTTAGTTTTTTTTTGTAACATAATGACATCACTACCTAACACATGTGCTTCTATTGTCTAGCGCTCCAGCACATTGTATGAGATAGGCTAAGGGGCGGAACATCTCTAAGCAGTTGACCACTCACAACAGAGACAGCCAGCCATCTAACCCAGTGGTTCCCAACCTGGGGGGCGCCAAAGATCGCAGGGGGGGCGCCAGGCCTCAGATGATTTGAGGCCAAATAACATATTTAGACACAGTTGCTCCGATCAGATCGGTATCCTCCATTTTGTAGATTATTTACGACTTTTGAATCCGGCAAAATCCGGTTTACTTTGAGCATGTGTTTTAAACAGTTTAATCCCTTTGTGAATTGTTTCCACTTGCGCCGTCCTTTAATTTCTTCATACAGCGGGAATCCAAATGAATTAATCCTGAGTCCAATAACCATCAAAGTCACTCCAATAGTGCTCCTTAATTACGCTTTCATCCTCCTTTAACAAAATAGTTCGCATTCATCCAGTTTGTGACAGTAGTTGTAGCATTTTTGAGACTTTTAAACTTTAATTACCGCTGTTGCGCTTACATATTCATATGGCTTGCACTTACAGAGTTGCGGCGCTGTATGACCTCAGGTTGACCTTTAACTTACTTAACATGCATACTAGCTATTTTTCAAAGATAACTGTAAGGTTTGTTTTGTTGTTGAGGTGTGAGGACTTTGTATACGTTAAACGCTAGATAAGATTATTGACCTTTCATCAGCTGCAGCATCTCACTTCCTCAGACATCGCCTCAGATATGAGCGTTATCTTGACTGAAATTAAAGCAATATAAAATAAAGGTTGATAGAGCTGACGGTTTTGAAATACATGTATAATAAATTGCAACATACACACTTTAATATCATGATGTACAACTTGGAGCAGTTTAATGTCAGGTTTTGTTATCAGTGTAAGTGAAGGTGGAAGGTTCAAAGGTTCCTCTGACCTTGTCTTTATGAGCTCTTGTACTCCTCAGAGCAGAGGAGGAAGATCTGCTGTGCTCACACAAACCACACACACCTGCTTGTGAGCTAAGAGCGGAGTGGAACACCTGAGAGGACCGGCAGCAGGTAGGAAAGCTGTGGCATTACGCATTCATCAATAATAATGAAGATGGGAAATAATTTTGCTTGTTGTTTGCAATTTGCACATCAGTCTACCTCACTCATACATTTCAAATGTATACTGATAAACAAACTGATGAATACTGATATATTTGAATATACCCTTCTTTCTCTCTCATTAGTATTTGACTTTACGCGCATGCACACCGTCGCTCTGCATTCGTAAGGAAAAAATGTCTTTGCTTGATTTATGTTGCTTGATTTGAGATTCCTTCTATATAATATCCTTTAGTTATATTTTCATATTACTTGCATAAGCTGCTTCTTTTCTTTCATGGTGCAAGCAAACAGGTGCTCTTTCTTTCTTCACTTAAAATATAAAGTGCTGCTAGTCTTCCTGGGGTCCACACTGCAAAATAACAATACTATCAACAATAAACAAAATGTATTTAAATCACATTGTGTTATTAAATAAAGACAAATGGAAGTATCGGAAAATAATAGATTAATCATTTTCTGATACCATAAAACGAGTTGTTCCCAATCAGACTCATAAAAGGATTATCCTTGACCTCAGTGTAGTTCACAATGTGACACACGACCCAATCTGTGTCAAAGGTCAAGAACATTTTTAGTTAATGCTTTTTAAGGAGAATAACTATTTATTTGTTCCACCATGTGTTTAACAGTGTTCGGAAATACTCACTATTTTGCAGCTGTATCACTGTACATATAGACTTCTCTATCTTTCGTGTCGGGGACTCTATCTGCAGAGATTATCATAAGTGTTGCACAAGTCGTGTTGACTTTGACCTCTAGTTATTATTACAGTATGGAGACAAAACCAAGTGTTAAGGAGCTGAGGATGGCAAAACAGACTGTACATCTTAAACAGTTGACAACTATATGTGTCAAAGTGCTAATATCTCTAATTCACACTTCTCTGCATCCCAGCAGACCTTCCACCATGGACTTCCTGCTCCAGCTTCTGTTCTCGCCCCTGCCGACCTCGGCCATCGTCTCGTTGTTCGCCCTGGCAGCTGCCGTCGTGTTCTACCTGCACACACGGCCCAGCCCCCTGCCCAGCCTCTTAGACCTCCACCACCAGTCTGAGGGCATCAAGGTAGAGAGCTGTCCATTCAGAGTGTTGGTAGTAGAAGTGCAACACACAATGTCCAAGAGGTCAATAGTTCATCTTCATATATAGTTCCTGAGACCTTAGCACTGATTGGTAGAAAGTTCACTTGAGGTACTTTGTATTTTTTTTATCTCCACCACTGATTATTCTCATTATAATGTTTTGTTTTTTATTATTTCCAACTATGCATTCTATAGAATATTCAATACATATATTTGTAATCTTATTTGGTGCTTTTTGGCATTTTATCTCTGTTTTCATGTTCATTCTTTTCCTTGTTGTCCTTCAGCTTTTGTTTTAAAAGGTTCCATAACGATATTCTAATCCTTATTATGTTGCTTGTTGTCCTCAGGATGGAGCGAGGAAGAGTATGTTGCTTGAAGATAATAACAACCTCATTTCGTATTACCATGAAGACGCCAAGACACTCTATGAGGTCTTCCAGAAGGGCCTTAAGGTTTCAGGTGATATTGGAGATCTCTTTGTATCACTCCATGAATTAGAACATAATAAAACCCTTAAGAAAATGAAACCGTTTTGCCACATTTTTAGGAACCCCATTTTTAGGCTATAAATGGCATATTAACAAACCCCTCTGTAAACACTTTCAGAATAAAGATGGGAATCTAGTTAATTACTTAAGACTATTATTTTTGTTATGTTTCAATATGCTGATGAGGTGTTGTGAATTGGTAACTGATGGGAGAAATATAGACACAAATAGGCAAAGTTAGTAAAATATACACCTTTATTTAGCTAGATTTAAAGAGGAAGCAATTTTACCTGTAGTGTCTGGTCTTTAAAGTCATCTCATTCCCAGGTAACGGACCATGCTTGGGCTACAGAACAACTGGGAAGCCGTACCAGTGGCTGAATTACAAACAGGTAAAAAACAGCAAGATTTAAGAAACAACAAAGTAAATATGAACTGCTGTAAAGCCTTGCTGACCTTTACTCCACTTCCTGTTCCTGAAGGTCTCTGATAGAGCGGAGCACCTGGGGTCAGGGCTTCTTCATAAAGGACTGAAGCCCAACTCTGACACTTTTATCGGCATCTTTGCGCAGAATAGACCTGAGGTGAGTGTGGGCGGTGCTAACGGGAATACAGGTGTTTTTATTTGTTAGTTACAATACTGTAAAGGCTGTCTCTGTGTTATATGGGTCCCTTGCAGTGGATTATTGGCGAACAGGCCTGCTACACCTACTCCATGGTAGCAGTTCCCCTGTACGACACCCTGGGTCCTGAAGCTCTCGTGTTCATTATCGACCGAGGTAATTGGAGCTTCTCTTGCACTCTTAATGCGGCTAATAACAGAGTCCAGTAGCTTACCCCCCCCCCCCCCTCTAGGGATCTGTAATCTCTTCACACTTATTAACCTCGACCGCACTTTCAATCTAGGCTTTTGATATCACTTCTGGAAGCTTTATCACAAGACAAAGAGCAGGGAAAATGCAGTAGCTTATAAACATTGTTTTTTAATCCTAATGTAAGTGTTTTCTCCCTAACCGCACTTTTATCCACTTTCGCCTCTTCTATACTGTCAATTTAAATGGTACTACGGTAAAAGTTTGTTTCTTTTTTCAGCGGAGATCTCCACAGTGCTGTGCGACAATGAGAAGAAAGCAGAAACACTGCTGCAGAGCCGAGAGGAAGGCCAGACTCCAGTCCTCAAAACCATCGTCATCATGGACCCCTTCCCCTCTGAGCTGGTCGAGCGGGGAACCAAGTGTGGGGTGGACATCGTGTCCATGCAGGATGTGGAGGTAATTTATTTATTTAATCGTTTATTTGGCAGGGACAGTGCACAGGAATGAACACTTAAAACATTAAAATGTGACAAGCGTAACAGTGCCAGATTTAGCTTTGAGCTAATTTCCATCCACACTTTAACACAAATAAGTGCAGAGTCATTGCTCGTGTTTATACTGGCTTCAATTGAGATTGTGTTTCCCTTCTGAATAAGCATTAAGTTGTAGGATCAACATTATTGAAAGCCTGTTTTCTTCTGTTCTCCAGGCTTTGGGGAAGAGTAATCACCAAGAGCCAATTGTAAGTCATTCTGATATATTCATGTAATCCATTTTTATGAGATTTGACAAGCTGCATGCTGTTCTAATGTGGTCATTTCATGTTCCAACAGCCACCAAAGCCAGAGGATCTCAGTATTGTTTGCTTCACCAGCGGCACTACAGGTGAGACATTTCGTATTTATCAGCTGAGTAAGGCTTTTTTAAATCCTAAAGAATAGGAATTTGTCATTAAAAACAGTCCTGTGTCTCCATGATCATTACATCTTACATGTGACGGAGCATTTTAATCATGAAAAGCAAGCTAGGCTATTATCTGTGGTTACTTTTAGCCACGTCGATGGTCCATCCTCTTCTTTTTATTTATTGTTTTTTACATCGCTACGTGCATTGTGTGTTCTGTCTTTCAACTAAGTTATTATTTTTAGTTTAGTCAATTTATTGAACATGTCAGAAACAATTTTTTTTTACAATAATATATATATATATATTCTCTTTTTTTCCACTCAGATTAATAATTATAACAAAGTACCAAAAAAACAAATAATAACAAACCAACATTTTTTTTCAGATAGTCTCTGTTCATGTTCAACGTACGGCAACTTTTCTGGTCCTACCCCCTCTAACATATATTTTTCATCGTCATCGTCATTATAAAACCTACCTGTTCGTTACCTGAAATGTAATGTCATGAAAGGTGAAATATTTTACTTCTCTTTATCAGGAAACCCCAAGGGAGCGATGTTGACCCATGAGAACGTGGTCTCTGATGTTGCGGGTGTCATCAAGAGCATAGAGGTATGTTTTAATAACCATTAGATGCCATATTTGAATGAAGTGTTATATAGTTCTGTGTTGCTAACAGCCTCTGTGTCCCGTAGGTTGCAGGTGGTCCCACCACTCAGGATGTCAGCATTTCCTTCCTGCCTTTAGCACACATGTTCGAGAGAGTGGTACAGGTGAGATCTGACCATGACATTTTTGAAGTCATTGTGTTACTAATAGATTTTTGAGGATGACTGAATTTTTCCGTTTTTTTGTAGGTGGTGATGTATGGTGCTGGGGCTAAGGTGGGGTTCTTCCAGGGAGACATCAGACTGCTGCCAGACGACATGATGGCGCTGCAGCCCACCATCTTCCCCGCCGTGCCTCGACTCCTCAACCGCGTCTACGACAAAGTCAGTGATCAACAGCGTTTTAAATGAAATATACATTTCTTTTTTTAAATGGGGGGGGGTGCAAGGATGACTTCCTAAGACAGCTGATTGTGACAAATGAAATATACATTTATAACTGTACACTAAAGATTCATTTGATGTGCTTTCACATTTTTTCATTTAAAGCTATTTCCTGGTTTGAGCTTCACAAATTCTAAGATGTTGTTTTGAATCTCAGACTATTCTACTGACAAAACAAACATTGTTAAAATATCAAGTTGGCTTCTGAGGACCTGTATTGTGCATTTTCTCACAATTGATTCATGTTGGAAAGAATCAGAAGATGTATCCAAGATAAAAATAATCTTTAGTTCAAAGTTAGAAATTAGTTCCACCACAACAAACTATAACAGGAATATCCTGCTTTTACATTCATGGTATAAGTTTAGTATTGAAATGATGCAATATGTACTATATGTCATAGGGTTCATTTTGCTTTGAAGAACATTTTCCTGATTTGTATGACATGCTTGCATCGCAAACAATTTCTAACACAGGTTTTTTTAAAGGTATTTCAACTTTTACTGATCTAAAGGATCTCAATACTTCCTCCAGCAATTGTTTTAGACACATGGGCTACCCCTTGCTTCTCAATCCGCTTTTAACATCAACCCACAATTCTTATATTAAATGCTGTAATCAAACATCCACAGGTTCATAATAGCGCCCAAACCTCCTTCAAGAAGTGGCTGCTGAACTTCGCTGTGGAGAGGAAGTTTGCTGAAGTGAAGCAGGGCATCGTCAGGAAGGACAGCATCTGGGACAAACTCATCTTCCACAAAGTCCAGGTACAGCACCGCTCACACAGAGATACGTATAGAGAACAGGAAGTCGGTGAATGTTGAGCACGCTCTATCCTCACTGCAGGAGTCTCTGGGGGGGCGAGTTCGGGTCATGGTGACGGCGGCAGCACCCATCTCTACATCTGTGCTCAACTTCCTCAGGGCGTCTCTGGGCTGCCAGGTAAGAAGCATTGTTACTGTACATTTAAATGGAAATGTGTTATTTTAAGTGGGTCCTATTTACTTGATTTTGAATCACATCTGTTGGACTGATTTTCTATATTTTAATACTTATAATACTTTATTATGTATTCTATCTTTTACTGTTTACGTATTTTTATACACACTATATTGTAGTTATATATTTGTTTCTATATTATTTGTAACACTTCCCATATTATAATTGAGTCTGGTGTAATTTTGTCTTAATTTCTCTGGTATACTGGTTCTATTTTCACTTTCACTCCTATTTTGTTTTCGTATACCCCCCTTATTATTTATTCTTCTCTATATATCTTTACTTATTTATTTCTTGCAACACGTAGTTTTCCACTGTGCAAATCAAGCTTTTTAAAATATGTCAGAACTTTTCCTCCCTCCCCACCTCTTTAGATTGACCTCCTTACATTTTTGTATTCAATCCCCTAAATGCAACCTTTCTGTGATCAGAATTGGCCACTTTGTTTTGCCGATTCGACCCAGTTTTAAGAGCAGTCACATACTTAAGGTAGTTTGAACCACAACGGCGTTCATCTCCTCGCTCCATGCTGTCAGAATAATCTTTGATCTCTCTGATTGGGCTTCTCCTCTCAGATCTTTGAGGCGTACGGACAGACGGAGTGCACCGCCGCCTGCACCTTCACCATGCCGGGAGACGCCACCTCAGGTATGCAGTCTAACCTGCCGCACATGTCCTACTCTGATATAAAGCTAAACCTGCCATATAAACATAGTGGAAACTTCTACTCAAACAAGTAACTCAAATGTGTACTCCAGTATTTCCATTTGACTTTGACTTTATACTTTAACCCAAGGGAAATATATTGTATTCCTCTGCAATGCATTCATTAATATATGGATTGATAATGGAAACAAGCAAATTACCAATAATGATTATACTAATGTACTTGTCCTTGAATACTATTTTAAAATAAAGGATTTTTACTTTTACAGTGTATTTTTTGGCACTTAACTAAAGGGTCTAATTTCTTCATATTCAGTTTTCTATAAATCACATGTTCATATAACTTTAAATACTATAAGAGATTTGGTTATTTTATAGGCAAGAAATCCTGTAACACAATCTTTTTACCAACAGGGCATGTTGGGGGGCCGCTGCCTTGTAATGTGGTGAAGTTGGCGGATGTCGAAGAAATGAACTACTTTGCTTCAAATGGAGAAGGAGAGGTAAGATAATGGAATTAGGGAAGATCCATATTGCTTGAACCCTGTTGATTTAGTTTTTAGCCTATATTTATTTATATTTTGGCAACATCCAACAGAGAAAAGTATGCCGAATTATCTTTTAGCAGTTTTTCGATGTATTTCGTAATGGAAAACTATCACTGATTCACTTAGAACCTGATTAGTCTCAGGCACATATTGAATATATATGTTTCTATTTTAATCACCATCTTGTATTGCTGCCTTTTTGTGAAGACAAAACCATTCACCACACATTAAACTTTGTATTTCTATTTTTCAATAGTCTTAAAAAAACTAAAAGACTTTAATATTTCAGTTTAGTTAGCAACAATTGTTAATGAATATTTTTTACTGCACTTTTACAAGCTATATGACCATGCAAAATTAGATTATTAAATAATAATGTATTTATTGTTCTTCTTTCAGGTGTGTATCAAGGGTAAAAATGTGTTCAAGGGGTACTTGAAGGACCCAAAGACGACTGCAGAGACCCTGGATAAGGACGGTTGGCTCCACACCGGAGACATCGGGAAATGGCTTCCGGTAAGAACCAAAACCCAGATAACGGGAAGATTCCAGTAAATGTTGTTTCTCCACAATGTAAATGAGTTTGGTTCACATTTACCACCGACTGAATCAGTCCAACCACAGACTCCCATGAACCAGATGCAGTGTGTTTGAGGATGAAGCCCTGATGTCTTATCGGCTGATTGTATTCAGTGTGTGACCAAGGGGATTTAAGGTGGAATTAAAGAGCTCCATAAATGAAAAAAGGTTTAAGAAACTTGTTGATTTCTCCTATTTGACTGTACAATAGAGTGGAGTTTTGAAAATAATCGACCGGAAGAAGAATATCTTCAAGCTGTCTCAGGGGGAGTACATTGCACCGGAGAAGATTGAGAACGTGTACGGACGCAGCGGAACTGTGGCCCAAGTGTTTGTGCACGGAGACAGTCTACAGGTAAGAGCAGCATCTTTACAGTCAGCACACACACCCTGACTGATAACTCAACTAGTTTTCTGTGTGTGCAGTCCTGCCTGATCGCCATCGTGGTCCCTGATCCCGACACCCTGCCAGGTTTGGCAACGAGTCTTGGGTGCAAAGGCTCCATTGAAGAACTCTGCAAAAACACGGTAATGTTTCTCCGTGTAGGAGGCCTTTGTCTCATGTTGTAGAACTCTAACTAACTTTAGACAAACAATCTGGTACACTATAATGCAGTTCAGTGTGCAGCAGTGGTGCAAGAATGACTCTGATATTTTACTCAAATAAAATAATAACTAGTGTAGAAATATAAAAAGTTTAAGTATTAGCATGTAAATATAGTACATGTATAAAAAGTACTCGTTTTGCTAAATGTCACCAATGAATAATCATGTTAAATTTGATTGTTGATACAGTAAATCAGTTGTAAATCAGTTGAATGTTGATAATAATAATATATATATATATATATATATATATACTTTGAATGAACTTAACTGCAGGATCAATAAAGTTGTATCTAAATCATAAAACATATATTTTAGTTCTACTTTGTTTAAAAGTCTGAATGGCTCAAGTATACCATTTGTATGTAGTGAAACATAGTAGTTAAACAGTACTATATTTGCCACTGGAATTGTGTTAAGAATAAGCATACAATTAGATACTCAAGTGAAGTACAAGTACCTAAAAGTTGTACTTGAACAAATGTACTCAGTTTCTTTCTCCTTTTGGTATGTTTTACTTTTCTACCAAAACTCCAGCAGAGAAGTAAACATGATCATTATCACTAGTCTTGTTCCTTGATCTAAAACTCATAAAACACAATGCCTGCAACCAAATTGGGAATTAAACTAGAACAGTGTGTTCTGTTTTTCTGTTTTTTTATTGGAGTACTTCTAACCGTGGTGATGTTTTTTCTTTGTTTACAGGAAATTAAGAAAGCCATTCTGTCAGACATGACTAAGTTGGGAAAAGAAGCAGGACTCAAGTCCTTTGAGCAGGTAATTACATTACATGTCACTTGTTAGACGCTTTTATGAAGTGTCTTGCCCAGGGACACAACGACATGCTGACTGCAGTGGGGTTTGAACCTGTGCTCCCTTGATCCGAACACCAACGCTCTATCCACTGCGCCACACGCCTCCAGTATCACTGCTTTTCTTACCATTTAAAGTTTTTTTTTGGATGAGCTAGGTTTACACATTTTAACTTTGGGTTTAACTGGTGCTGTACATTTCTGTAAACCTAGCTCAGTTCACCCTCTAGTGGTTAAGAAGAGCAGTGTTTGTTCAGTTTTGTTCAAGACCATGCAGACGTCAGAGACTTGACTCATTTCCTCCTCACTGACCAGAAATCCCCCAAATCTGTCTCTTATTACCAGATCAACAACTTCTAAACAAAGTCAAGCTTTTTTTCAGTTTGTATGTTTTACAGAATCTTGTTTCCAAACTGTTAACTATCTGCACTCTCTTCCTCCCTGTTGCAGGTAAAAGAGGTGTACCTCCACTCAGAGCAGTTCACCATTGAGAACGGTCTGTTAACGCCAACCCTGAAGGCCAAGAGGACCGAGCTCAAAAACCTCTTCCAGCCACAGATCGACAAACTGTACGCTAACCTCTAATAAACGATTACACCACCATCTGGTTTCCTGTCTTTGAATCAAACAACATCTGAGAAGTGTTTTGGCTACAGAGCCCTAATTCATTTAAGACAATAAGATGATTTATTCATCTTGTGCAGAACATGTTTTGCAGTGCATCCTGGGGGTTAGCTGGACAGGCTTTTTGGCTACAATGCCTGAGTGAATCATCCTCTCACAGTCCCAGTTGTTCGATGCAAGAAAGCATCTATAATGTAATGTCAACTTTCTGGTCTTATTCATGTGTATTTGATTTCACATTTTAATTATAGGATAAACCCCTTTGAGATGCTGATCTCATTTTTAAAAGGGTCCTCATGCACAGAGCATAAATTCAAAGATGTAATCGGTGATCACAAACTGGAAGTGATGCTGCAGTTTGGTGGCAGTAAATGTGCTTTAAATGGTGATGAAACATACTGGAAATATAACTTCTCAATTTCAAAACACGGTTCAACCCAGTTTATTTTGACCAAATGAAAACATTGCTCACAGGTGAACTCTGACCTGTGAGTCCTGTGGAGCAGCTGGAGATCGCACAGAACAGGAAACCCATGCTTAAATGTGTGGGTTGAAGTCAAGTTAAAAAAAAAAAGGTTAAGAAATTAATCATACATGAAATCTTTTTTTATATATAAATAATGAATGTAAAATAATAAAAAGGGAATGATAAAACTGATTCTTAAAAAAAGTACACAGCTTAAAAATTACACTGTTGTAAGCAGAGCTTAGTGGAATAAAGGAAGAGTTACTTATCAGAAAATTACCAGACAAAATGTATATGCGGGTATTATACATTTAGGACAACTTTATGACTTTATGCTTCTGACAATTGTGCACATGCTCATCAAAATCTTCACTTTGAGGTCAATATCTATGGAAGGATTACATTTCGGAATGGTGTCAATTGATGTAGCTAGTCAATTCACAAAGTTCAACCGCAGGACGCCGGAGTCCAGAACAAATTTCCTTACGGGGACAATAAAGTATATCGTATCGTATCGTAACCAAAGCAAAAACGTTCAGTTTTTTGTTTGTCTACACCAGGGGTATTCAACTAAAATTCAACGAGGTCCAGTTAGAGAAAATCTCCCCATGCAAAGGTCCGGAACATCAAAAAAGTTGCTTTATGAATTAGTGTGATATATATTGAAGTGATCTGTAGCTTTATCAACGTCTGCATGTAATCAACAACTGACTGCCAATCAAATAAAGAAAGTACAATTCAAAAACAACAATATTTATTGTCAATTAACATTAAACTATACAGATATAGAGTAAATACTGTGGATATGTGTAATGTTCCTCTCGGGCTGCATTTAAAAATAAAATAGAGAAAATAAATAAAATAGCTTTTGAAAATATGTGCATCTTAAAAGTGCTTAATTTTAGATAAATAAAATAAAGTGTAGCAGCAGCTTGAGTTTCCCTTTTTCTTTGTTAACCGTTTCACATCATGACTTAACAGTTTCAGATGATTATAGAACAATATCAGTCTTTACACATCATAACAATTGAACAGTTTTAAAGTTTCTCTTTCTTTCCCTCTTATATTGCAGTCCCTCACTCATTTTTTTTAAATTCAGTGCGAGAATTGAGCTTGAGCTTATTGTCCTGCCAGGAGTTTGTAAATCTGGGCTGAAATGGTGTCAGGGCCATTCTCATTCACACATGCAGGTGCTCATTGGTTACAGTGATGCAAACACAGGTATGGTGAAAGAAAAGAGAACTATTCGAAACAGAAAAAAACAGCATAATATACCATCTGACAAAGGCCTGTGCTATAATGCTTTAATTAACTGGCTATTCTTTATAATATACTCAGAGACAATATAGGAGACAGAGATGTTAAGTTATAAATCAAGGGTTTTTATTATTATTTACAGCAGGGGTGGGGAACCTTTTTCCTTTCAATTTGTACAACATCCTCCGAGGGTCGTACAAATTATTGAACTCAACCCCTGCTTAAAAAAACTAAAATCACAGCCCATTCATTTCACCTTTCTTTCATGCTGTGCAAAGAAAAAGCAACCAATCCAGATATCTCACCATGACTCATATATGCATGCATGTGCACGGTGTGGCGTGACCACCAAAACAGAAAGATATGGACACAAGATGTGTGCACTTTGAGAGCAAAATGAAGAGACCTATGGATACATCTCTCAACACCCATATGAAACATAACTGTAAGCAGATTTTTCTTTTTGGATATTTTACAAATCACTCCCCTTTTAAACTCTATTCTTGTTGTTTTTAACAACTTTTTTGTTACTGTCATATAGTATTGTATACCTGTTTTTCATTTAGTCTCATTAATAACTATAATGATCATATCAAGGTGTGCCTTAACCTCACTGAGCTGAGGTTATTTGAGCCTCTCAGGAGAGAGCTCTCTTCCACCTGGTTGTAGAAAAGCTCTTTAAATTCGTTAGCATAGCTAGCTAACCAGATGCTAATAACAACAGATCGCCACTGTGCTTACAACTAAAGACACAACCACGCAAACACTGCGGCATGTGTACGGCTCCTTATGGGTAGGCTGGAGCGGACTTCCGGTGCTCTCTGTCAGCACTCATTTCAGACGAGACATATACCACGTGAAGACACGTTACGCTCGTGTTGTGTTCATGTAACCTGTCCTTGGTCAGGAAAAACAGGTACTCAATGTTTAATTATTTTTGCGGTCTAGATTTCTTCTTTTTTTAAGTGAGAAGTTGTCCGTCAGTCGGACTGACGGACGGACTCCCCACCCCCAAACATAGACTGTATGCCCCCAAAACGAAAACTCTTCGGTTCTCCACGAATTACACAAGTCACCCAAATCAGCGTGAAAAAAGCGGGAGGTGCCGAAAAATCCCCTATTAATGTATTGATTATAGCTCCGGGTCCGTATAGGTCGGCGTCTGGGTCCGCCTGTTGCCGACCCCACCATGGTCTACACACACTTCCCTCATGTGGTACAGCACACACATTACATGTGCTGATTTAGCTTTAGCATTTACCAGTGTCTGTGTAGTGTTGAAAATAATGAATGGAAACATGGCAGTTTTGTATCATAAGAACAATATAAACAAACGACTTACTTGCAAAACTCTCAGAAATTTGGAAACATATCAGTACTTTTCCCATCAATGCAGCTACAAAGCCTATAAGGAATGTTTATAATTCCTTATAGAGAGCACTGTTCCTATTACAAACATTACAATTAGTACAAAATCGACGTCATTTGTCCAACAATTAGTGCTGGTCAATGAAGGCAACATGTTGACGTTACATTTGAGTTTTGTGTGACTTTCAAAGACCCAGAAAATAGCTCTGTCCCAATCTTCCCTGGTCTCCCCTACTATACTATAGTAGAAGTGGCTATAAAGCGATACATGGAAATACTCAGTACATGAGCTCAAAGTATCCTACTACTAAGTACACGTATACCTCACAATTGTACGTAAACTGGCCTACACTAACTGAGTAAATGTACTTAGTTACATGATACCCTTGGGTTTCGCCTACTCTTTGCAGCTCCCCTGACAACACTGCCCCCCTGTGTTGAGTTTTCCCGCGGCTTCCTCTCAGTCTCTCAGGGCTGCAGCTGGAGTTCGCTCCGCTTCACCTGGGGTTTACACCGGGACACACCGCTCTCTCCCCAGGCTGCTGCGGGACACCTGAAGACACACGTCCCTTCAGTTCAGCCAGAGACTGAAGCTGCACTCAAATGTCGCTTCCTCTTTCGCGTTTACACTATTTTACAGTCGGTGCAAGGATTTAGCTGGTTCCTCCCAACTCCTTTTTCACAGTTACCTGTGAACCGGAGCAGCTTCTTCAACATGGCTTCTTCCCCCACAGGTGACGACGAGGAACAGGTAAGCTGAAGACTGTTCGTCCTGCACTGCTAAAAATGACATTTTTCATGCTTAATGTGAGCGTTATTCCTCCTGTTTGGTTTGTGGTCGTTTGTTAAAGTTGTAAAATACAAACGTTGAGAAGCGTGTTACTGTGTCCTATTCTCCTCTGCATGGACAAATACAAAAAAAACATGAAAGTATTCCATTACAGCTATTTATATACGGGTAATTTACTATGGAATGCAAATAGTAGCATCTTCTTACTGTAACAGAAGGCTGGCTGTGTATTGTGGGTTGACTTATTATCCTTTTCCCGGTTAAGTTTGAAATTGAATTAAGTAAATTCACTGATAACGTTAGTTTCACTTTGGCCTGCTATGAGTCTATGGAATGAGTGAGGATTTATTTGTCTGTCACCTGAAATACTGCACCACACACATACAACCCAGAAAAAAACTCGGTTTACTTATACAAAGCTTTATTTTAAATTAAAGGACAATTATTAGTGTGTTTTTTATAAGTCTAGTTTAAGCATCCTAAATAGGCTACATATCCCTATACATATTTGTTTCACTCACTACATTTTAATGACTGTATTTGCACTTGTTAAAGGCAGCCATTGATTCCCATTCATTTCTATATGGTAGTTCAAACATTAGTTGCATAGCCAGGGCCGTCTCTCCTTATAGGCCAATCATGCAGACTGCGTGGGGCCTCACCTTGCGGAGGGGGCCTCATCTGGATCTGGATCTGGATTAATACTGAGCAGAACCCAGAGGTATCACGCTCAGTGGGGGATGGATGATCCCCGCTAAATGTCTCTTAAAATTTGCCGGAAGCACTCCACGGTTTCTGCGATGACAGCTTCTTCTGGTAGCAAATTCCACTCTCTGATTGTTCTCGGAAAGAAGGAGTATTTAAGAGTGTCACTAGTTGCGAAAATGTGCTCAAAGTTCAAAGAATTGGCTTTGCGGGTTGCACTTCTTCTAACTGGCTCTAGGTACATTGATGCATCAATGGCTGAGATGTTATGGACAATCTTGAAGAAGAGAACCAAACGAGCCAATCGCCGCCTTTCACTTAATTCCACCCAGTTCAACCGCTTGAGCATTTCTGTGACACTGCTGTCCCATTCATAATCTCCAAAAATGAATCTTGCACCTCTTCTTTGTGCTGATTCCAGGGCATCACTGTCTTTATCAGTGTAGGGGTCCCAGACCGAGCTGGCGTAGGGTGCGGAGGGTCTTGCGGAGGGTGCCTCAACTGAGCCGAAAATGTGGCGCAGCATGGTTTCGCAGCTGCGAGGCTCCACTAGCACTAGAGCTGGGAGATTGACAATGAATCAAATCGATAAGTCAATCTGCAACATTTTTTATGTTAACCGTTGAAGTATAATTTTAAACTGTAAATGTACGATTATTCAGCATTTATAATGGGAAGGCTATTTCTTGATGGTAAACCAAATATGTTTTGGACAACTTGTCATAGGCATTAGGTCCATGGGAAAATGTGATTGCCATGTTTCTTTTGGATGAACAGTATATCAGTCGTACATACCAGTGTTAACCTTGACCCGGTGGAAGAATGTGTTTTACAGCGGGAAAATAAACAAGCAGTCTGTGCTATCTGTAAATAATCAACAATGACCTGTCAATAAATGTCTGTCAGTCTGCTGAGGCTTTTTTTTCATTCAATCCTGATGTGTCAGTATTTACTTTTTCGATCTTAATTTCTTAGCGTACCTTTCCTCGTACAGGAATTATTACCCACACTGTTTGTTGGCTTGCAGTTTTTGCTTGTAAAAATGCCAGCTTTCCTCCTGAAATGACCAGATCAGCAGAATAACATGTAGTTTTGACTGGTCATCACTTCTTAGTCTTGGAACTGTCCACTTAGTGACATATTTAAACTAGCTATGAGTATTTCTATCCTGTGTAATGCAAACCAAATTGGTTAATAATGAGGGAGAGATGTAAAATCCATGATTTTATGGATGAATAAATGAAACTTAAGACATAAGGCAAATATAATGATGTATACCCACGATTTTGGCAGTTAGTATCGAAGCATTCTTCTGACTGTGTAGACAAATAGTTAAAAGGTGCACCGTCACTTAATCAAGTAGCAACCTCAAGAGATTGTTGCCAACATTCATATTTGAACAAATCATTAAGACTTTGTTGTATCATTTCTCGGATGTCGGTGTGATCAATGCTCGAGTTGATTTACCATATTAATGTGGTAGGTGATAACTGTATCAAAGGAATCTTCTTGAAGCTGAGTAGAGAGGGTGAAGTGAAACTTGGAAATGCATCACAGGGTTTAAACAATGGCCTCTTACCAGAAACCAACTGACTTTCATTTTTCCTGAGCCTATATTTGAAACATGTTATGGAACTTTTCAGTGACAATTAATTGTGTACACCTATAAAGAATAGTATTAAGTACTGATTCAATGATTTTTAAAGGCAGTTCATTCACCTTTCCCTGATCTGTGTGTCCTTTAAGGAAATGATAAGTGTGTGATGATTTCTTGTAGCTATATTGCCTGTTTGTGCGCCTATCTGTCTGTGCTTCCTGCCATCTGTCCATTAATGTTTGACCACAGATTGTAATGGTAATGGAAGGTTTGAGTGGTGGTGGTAATAACTGCCTGTTGTCAGGGCACTGTGTGGCAGAGCAAACATGATGAGACTCCTCCTAAGTCCTGGTCAAAAGCAAATGGAAAACAAAGAGATTACACCCCACCTGCAGAGCCGTTTGCACATACAGTACAGAGCCTTCTGGAGAGTCAAACATACATTATGAAGTGTTTTCTCCTTGTATGCTATCAACACAGTGAAAAGGTTAACTTTGTGTAAAAGCGTTTTTGCCAATACGGTTGCATCTGATCAGAAAGTTAGTCCTCATTTAATGTCTTCTGTTGGTGTCATATTTATGTGCATGGTTTGGCTAGTTGTTGGGAATGATGATGATGGTGTGTCATGTCAGAATAAACATTTGTTTTCAGCTGTAGCGCCACTTTTGATTTTAGATGTTTGAGCCTATTAGCAATACTGATATATTTGAGATCTTAAAATTCTGGGAATTATATCATCGGGTGCAATGATGTTTAGTCCATAATATGTCAGAAAGAAATTAAAACATTTCCTCAACTCAAGATAATGTTCTCAAATGTCTCATTTTATTTGACCAACGGTCCAAAACCGGCATTTTATTTAGCTTATCATGATTGGTAGATCATTTTCCGACAGTCAAATAATCAATAAATTGAGGGTTACAGCTCTAATGTATCATGTCAAATATATATTTGTATCTGACTGATCATAAACATATATCTGACATAGATTATTTAAAAAAATGCTAAATATTTACTTTCAGCCGCTAAAATGTCGGGATTTTGCAGTTTTTAATTGTTGTAAACTTAATATGTTTTGCTTTTGGATTATGAGCCTAATACACAGCAATTTATAAAACCAGTTTTGAAAATCTTACATAAATAATTTTGTAAAAATAATTATGAAAGGTCATGAAAAAACAAAAGGTGGCCTAGTCTGCGTTTTATTTATTTTGTATTCCTTTACACTGCATGAGCATTTTCCTAGTGCACAATTAAAAAGTGTAGTTGAGCTGACTCAGCATGCTGGATGATCGGAGCACGCTTACTGAATCAGCCACACTGGCTCTCAGTGCAGGGGATTGTGATGGTATGAGTAAACATGACCTCAGTTGTGGTGAGGTAATGTCAAGTCACCGAGTAAAGTGTTTGTTTGTGGAGAGGATGAGGCTGTCATTTGGTAAACACACGTTGGTGGTTTTAAGATTATCACACACTGAGGGAAGGTGGTTGAAGCATGGATATATGTCAGGTTAGTTAGTAGCATTAGAATGTGTTTCACCAACTGTTGTCTGTTAGCATCGGTGTGTGTGTGTGTGTGTGTGTGTGTGTGTGTGTGTGTGTGTGTGTGTGTGTGTGTGTGTGTTGGTCTGTGACTAGCTGAGCCAGATACACAGTAGGCCGTGGCGAGACAGAGCAGAGGCTGTTAGAACTGAATAGTAGCTATTAACAAGGATTCCCAGACACTAGAGAAAATGTCAGTATATGATGTCTCTGTTTACTAAGAATGTTCACCCTGCCTTACTGCAGTATCCCTGCAGTAAGCTATAATGGCGTAATTGGCATATTGTCATCATTTTAGATGCATAAAAAGTAGTGGTGCAAGATAATTATCGGCCCGATAATTATCGGTCCGATATTAGGAATTATGACGTCATCCCGATAAACCCGATAAAAGTATTAATAGTCCCGATAATTGCCAGATTTCAGAGAAATAAGCAACCAGGTCTGAAAACAAGCCCAAAAGAAGCAACACATACATGATGTTGTGTCATTTTAAATCAAAACAAAGGCCTCAGGATGACTTTAAGACGTGAACATGGTCATTTTTGTTTTGTAACATTAAATAAAAATAATCCCGATCCCCGATTTTTTTCTCCCGATTCCGATCTTTTGAAAATCATGTGATCGGCTCCGATCCCCGATCACATGATCGGATCAGGACATCTCTAATCATGATCATTGTTTTTTTCTACAGGCACTTGTAAAAATGTGGACATGTTATAAAGGTGCCGATAACAAGTCAGAAAGTAATGATTAACCCGATGTATTTAACTTAAGCTGTTAAACATTGACATTATAAAGAATGGTTCATTCCAAAGAAATGCATTTATACATTAACCAAACAGTTTTTTTTAGGGATGCACGATATTGGTTTTTTGAAACCGATAACTTCCTGCTTCTCAAGACCGATATCGATACCGATAATAATATAATATATATATATATTAAATGTACCTGTAGTTTTTGCACACCTGGTGGTAAAAAAAAGACTAGTAATGAGCAAATGACATGAGCATTACTACTATGAACAAAACAAGGCCAAGAACAGTTTTGACTCTTCAAAGTGACCATATTTATTTTCCCAAATAAAGTTCTTGCTTTTAACACACCATCGTAGCGATGGCGATGTTTCAGGTGACTAATCAGGTTTGAAGTATTATAGCTCGTTGCCTTTTTCCCTCCTCGTGGAACTTCTGCATTGCATTTGTTAATACAAATAGCAAGCGAACTATCTAACTCTGAAACTTTGAAATAGTCCCATACTACCGACAGGTTTACTGTCCTGGCTTCACGGCCGGTCGGCCGCACACCATTTACGTCACAGCTCCAGTTAGGGAGTGCTGGATTTGTGAAAAACTCCCCTCTTCCTAAACCACTAATACCACAGTACTGGCAAAACGGGAGGAGCCGAGTGAAAAACAAGCGCCCCTCATCCCAATCCACCCACACCGCAGTATTTTTTCTTTTTTTTTACCCAAAAAATATATTTTATATTATCGGGGCTATTAATACTTTTATCGGGTTTATCGGGATGACATCATAATTCCTAATATCGGGCCGATAATTATCATGCACCACTAGTTTTTATATTTGAGAATAACAAAAACAACTGCATTCTCAAAGATAGACACATTTTAAGAGTAGAGATCAGGTTTTAAGTTATTTATTCATTATAATTAGAGATGTCCCGATCCGATCATATGATCGGGGATCGGAGCCGATCACGTGATTTTCAAAAGATCGGAATCGGAGAAAAAAATCGGGGATCGGGAATTATCTTCTTTTTTTTAATAAAATATCTTTATCTTATTTAATGTTACAAAACATGACATTTTTCCGGTTGTGTATTTTCAAATTCTAGCACACTCCAGCTGGTTTCTCTAAAATTACCTACCCCACCTTTAACATACAAATATATTTAGTTCTAGTCCTTTTTAGATGTGTTTTGAATAACACTGAATCTAACACTGTAGATGTTGATTGTAGTGATGGAAGTATGCTGTTCCAAAGAAATGGTTCTCTGTATTTCAATTTCAATGAATGTTAAAGGAAGTGTGAGAAAGGAAGGGTTCTTGGTCTATAATGCATCTTTATATGAGATGGAGAAGTCACTCTGGGTGAGCGGCACCATGACTGACAAAAGAGCATCTGCACATTGAAAGAATGGACGGATCAATGAAAGAATGAGCACCAGTGTGTAAGCAGCATGACCGGGAATCATAGGGTCGTAGCACTGACTGACACCAGGGTGTTATACAGTAGAGGGGGGGGAGGGGTGCTTCTGTTATATCTTTATGAATGGGTTAACAAGAGGGTGAATGTGGGTCAGTGTTTCCAAGAATGGGTTCCTTATTGTAGGTTACTATCGGGGAACCTCAGACTCAGAATCAGTATCAGAAACACTTTATTATCCCGGGGAAATTGTGACGGTTGTTCTATTCTAAAATAAAAGATAAATTAAGTAAAATATTTAATTAAAATAAGAAGAATTGTGCATGATGCAGTGATAGATTAAACACCTACATACTTTTAAGTTAAATTAGAAATAATAAAATGTGTGAATTAGTAATTTTTTACAAGTTAAGGTCCTGAATTTTCTGGAAAATACACTTTAACTATACAACAAATATATTCTTTTGTTTTTATCATTAAAATGTATGCGTTTTATGTTATTCTGTAGTTAATCAATGCAGCGGCAATATTATATAAAATATTATTAGTAGCAGCAATCTTATTTATATTTAAACAACTTTCAAAGTAAGTTTAATCGTTTTTTTTATGTGATTTATTTGGTGTTTAAGATTTAAAATAATTGAAAAAGTAATGAAATGTACTATGTCTTTATTGTTTAACTTGAACGTATCCTTTCATATAGCTTTCACACATTTGTTTACCTTTTGGTCTTTAAACAATCCACACTCTTATCACAAAGTATGTTTACTTTAGGGCTGCACGATATATCGTGTCGCGACGATAATCGCGATATGCGCATGCGCGATATTCACATCGCAGGACGTGCGATTTTAAGGACTTGCGATATTACGTAGGCAAATTAACTCAAACACGTCATGTTACAAATATTTTGCTGCTTGCTACAAAAGGAAAACTTGCGCGGCTCTCATGTCAGGGGTACTTGAGTGAGTGACATGCAGGCTCTGCATGCACAGCAAACCACCAATCAAATCTCCAAAGCAAACGAACCCCGTGATTAAAGGTAAAAACACTGAATAAAGTAGTTTCATGTGTTTCTCCAGGGCAGTTCGGCGCAGCTAACCAAGCTAGCTCAGCTTGTTGCTCTGATAACTTAAAGGGGACCTATCATGCAAAATGCACCTTTGTACGTCTTTTATACATGAATATGTGTCCTCGGTGTTCCAGGGAACTCACCAAGTGTCAGAAAACACAACCCTCTCTATTTTCCTCCTTCGCCAAATCTCTAAAAAAGGGGCTGCAACGGATCTGAAAAAAACGGATCCACATTCCAATACTTTTCTACGTCACAAAGAAGTGCTCCGCTTATTGGTCAACTCTCCACCTATCAGGGGAATGAGCCACGGCCACGTGCATTGCCAAACCTCTCATTCGCATATAGGCTATCGGCAGGCTAAATAATCAACACCCCAGTCACATCTGTGTTTTTGCCTGCTCTTGCCAGGATGTCTAAGCCAGTTAAACGTTGTGCTGTTGTTGGCTGCAAGACTCGGGACAGGGGACTGCATGCGATGCCATCAGTGGAAAAAGAAATGAATCTGTGGCTAGACTTCATTTACAAGGGACATGTGCCAGAAGACCACGGAAGATTTCTGTTTGTGTGTTCCAAACATTTTACGACGGACATGTTTATGAACTTGTCTCAAGTCCAACACGGATATGCCTCCAAACTAATGCTAAACCCGGGATCAATACCAACCATCCGGGACCAGGCCAGTGAGGACACATCCAATTTTGAAGCTGTACGTTTTTATTTAGCGGTGTTTTTCCTGATAAAGCTATCTCTAGCTTGTAGCATGTAGCATGTAGCTTCGCCGCATCAATGTCGCCTCAAACCCAAATAGTAATCGGTTAGGTGTTTATATATTTTTGTAGCATTTTATTTTGTACGCTCCGCAGTCTTTGCTTTGTCATTTGAATTATCAGGCATTTGCTAACATGTTCAGACATACTGCCGTAATGGCGATCTGTGTGAAGGCTGTACAGCCACGCCCTAGGCGATAACACAAGTATTTATTCTCCTATTTATTAATATTTTGTATCCTCTACAATCATATTGAGTAAGTTATAATAACAAACGTAATCTTCTGTAGGCAAGTGCCGTTTTTTCCAGCGTTATATGTAAACGCTTTTGTGATTGTAGTCTGTAAGAACGATCAGATATCATCGATCTGTAAGCTAAGCTACGCTAATGAGACATGCCGTGTTTTGCAGCGTTATATGTAAAAGCTTTTGTGTGTTTACTTGTTTGCGCACATGAATATAAATGGGGGTGTGTTAGGATACAACACTGTATGTATGCGAGGGGGGGGACACACCACGAGTAAAACTGAGCTAAAGCCCCGTCGGTCTGTTGTTGTTGTTGACAAGGCCTTACCTCTAGCAACAGGCTAATTAGTGGCTAGCACTCATTACAGTGAGTCTACTGAGCTCAGCCCCTCTCCAACACATCACCTGCATTGAGTCAGAAACACAGCATGCACGTTACGGTTCAAAACTAACTCAGATTGGAAAAGGCTAAGCAAAGAGCTTTGCTAAATAGAGAGCTTTGCTAAGAAGTTTCAGTTTTTTACATGCATATACTAATCTAAACCACATTTTTTGTTGTGCTTTTTTTACCATTGCACAGCCCTACGTGGCCAACTTGATGGACCTCATTTTCGAGCAAGTCTTTGTGGACCCTGCACCATTATGACCGACCTGACAGGGAGGAGGTCATCGCCGGGTATGCTACACGGTTCAATTTGGCTGCTGTCTGAACCCAACATCGACATTTCACAGATCAGGAAACTCCCTGCGTATCCTGAGGACAACGCAGGCCGGAATCACCACTCTGATCCTGCGTCCAAGGAAGCCCCAGCACCAGCTCACAAAGCTTCTGTAAAAATATGTAGTGTCATTTATACAAAATACAAGTAGGCTACATTTAGATTTTTTTGTATGGGTTTTTTTAACCGTTGATTTTGACAATAAAGTTCGAGTTGATATCAAAATGTGTCGTGATTATTCATGTTTGGATGGGTAAAGAATATTCTGATTTCAAAAGCATAAGGTTGTGTGTGTGGACCTTTTTGTCGTACACATGGGTGTGTTATGCTATTGCTGTATTGTATAGTATGTATAATAGTACAATGACGTCGTGGCGCAATTTGCACAAATAAGTCAATAACTGAGCTTTTAAAAACACATGAAACTACACACATTGCTGACAACTGAGGTGTTGTTGGAGTTATACTTTTTTATCATCCTAAGTTATTCAACTTTCCAACGGTTGTTGCAGGATGTTGGAAGAAAAGGACTGTAAACTATTAAACGCAATGAGGCCATTGTATATATGCTGAAAATATGAATGTCTCCCTTTATAAATATATATATATCGCTGTTTTTGCGTTACAAACTACACATTGCATTCTTGCTAATTAGCCAAAATATGAACGGAA